>NC_135497.1:141258971-141584817 GCF_052857255.1 Amblyomma americanum
GGTGCGCTAATTCGCGGCGCCGGAGGACGAGCGGCGGCTCCCAAGAGGTGCATTAGTGGGGCGCGGGCAACAACGGTCCGAACCCCTGGGTGTAACGAGCCCGGGCCATCTCTCCGGGCCCGACAAGCGGGGCCCCAGCTGCCCCGTGCCTCCCGGCCGAGTCCACAATTAGTTCGGCCTGTCTTTGCTGCTGCCGCCGCTGGACGGGGCGCGCCGCTAATGACGTCATCAGGCGCCTTGGCTGGCGGACTCTGCCGCGAGAAAGGAGCGCGCTCGGGCGACTCTTGAGCGCCCCACGCGCGCGCCGGCGCCGTTATTCGACGGGGCCTTATCTGACACCTCTCCGGAGGCAGAACGCTATTTTGTCCGACGTTGGCCCATCACGCGCTGAATAAGCCATTGCTACAAGACTTGATCCGGGGCAATACGGGACCTCAAAATTCCGCCACTCTTATGCTTGTTCCTTCCTTTATTCAATAACGTTCATATTTCATTTTTTTTTCATTTTTGGTTCTTTTTGGTACGGTTTCGCTAACACGTGTGCGCGACTCTTGAGATTAATACCATACGTCTCAACAGCGAGACTCGATGTCTCGCAGACATGATGTACGGGCACAAGTATACCAGCTTCATACCGTGAGTCATTTCGTCATATTTGTTCAGGATAAGAGCGCGGCATGCAACATGAGCGCACACTTAACGACCTACCCTGCTCACTGGCCACATTCCTGCTGACGCCAGGAGCGACAGCAGTCATCCTATAGAGAAACTCCGACTAACGAGCGTCATGACGTGCAAACCGGACTTTTTTTTTTCGTAATCTGAATAACGACGCGACACATCGTCTACGCCAAGCATTCCACGTTCGCGTATACGGGTTTACGATGCTTGCACCTTGGCGTCGGTTTCAGTCTTTCATGACAAAATTCAACGGACAGCTGTCTCAGCAGCTAGCTTGAAACTAACCAACCGAGCATATCGCCCGCAATCCAGTGCGCAGGATTTCGCGTTCTAATATGTTGTACGCCGACTTCAAGAAAGCACACGCACCTTCACGTTGGATGTGCTGGCCACGGACATCCCTTACACAATGCTTGTTTTATGGTTGCATTCTTGTTTTTGTTTTGTTTTCGCCAAAACGCACCAAAGCACATTATTTCCCATTGTGCCACTCTGGAGCGCCACGGTCTCTCGCACGTGAAATCCCGTCCAGCTCTGTCTGGTGGCTCCACATAAAACGACTACACATCATCCCTGCATGCGCTCGCTCATAAGCATAAGTGCTGCCGGGGCGATTGCCATACCGGTCCCTACGTTCGATTCCCTTCCGAACACTTGATCGCAGCACCAACAGCGGCCGTATACGTCGTTCGGAGACTGGATGCCAGCCAGCGACACGGCCTTCTATTCCGTTGATTGCGCAGCCAACAGTGCGCTCATTTCCACGTGTCGAGGGGTATCTCCCAACCCTCAAAGGAAAGCAGGGGAGGAACGAAACAAACGGAAAACGCACGAGAGGCGGTCGCGGGGCTCCCATAATTCCGACAAAGTCGGGCCGTCACGCGGCGGCGCCTCCAGGCGTGCCCAGGCGGCCGCGAAATGGTCCGGCGGTACACAAGCTTCCGCGGCGACTGTGTGCGTGTGTGTGTGTGTGTGTGGGGGGGGGGGGGGGGGGAGGGGGCAGCCGTCGAAGCGTCCCGGATAGTGGCCAAGCGCAGGCGGCAAGCGCAGGCGGCAAGCGCGAGGAGCGGCCACGGGACTTGCTTGATTTATAGAGCAACACCCTCGCCCTCGCTGCACAAAGCATTCCGCGCGCCCCGTTCGTACGCCGTCCGGTCGCCGGCCGTGCTCGGACGCGGGCAAGGGGCGAACGCCTGCGGGACACTTTTCTGCACCGGACGGGCGGCCAGCGCTTACGCGATGCGAACGTCGCGTGCCTGTGCCACGCCCCCTCTCGGTCCACTTCGCAACCTGCCGATAGAAACGCTCTCATTGACACATGCGCGGCACATGCCCTGCGTCGCTCAGCGCGCCAGCGAACACACAAAAACAATCTCAGCAACAACAAAAAAAAAAACTGCTGACGGCGTACACAGGTTCACCGGAACACATGAATAGTTTTTCGTTTTCCTTCAGTTTATTTAGCGGTAAAAAAAAAGGCGGGGGGGGGGGGGGGGGTGTAAAAAATTGGAGTAAGAAAATCGCGGTTTAGTAGGAAGCCCTCCACAATTTGCGCCATTCTAGCGTTTTTTTTTTAATAATGGAAAGATTCAACCACAAGCATTCGGTTTCTTGCTGTCTATAGATATACCTTACCTTAACGAAGTTATAATTAGAGGTTGGACTCTTCGGTTTTTACTTTAGAAAATTCGGCGGACTTTTTTTGATTTTTATTTTAGGGCGCTACTTTCGTTTTTTTTTCTGCGAATATTTTTTCGACGAATGAAATACTGACTTTTTTCGGCGACTTAATGCAGCACTTCTGTGTGGTCAAAAGTCATTTAGAGTCTATTTTGATAATTTTGTCCCCCTGAACAATTTATTTACCAGTAATTAACGCGCAGATGGTAATACATGGAACTGTGCGTGTCGAAAAAAATGCTACCCTCAGTAAAGAATGGGTGGCTGAGTGGTTAGGGCGCTCGACTACTGATCCGGAGTTCCCGGGTTCGAACCCGACCGCGGCGGCTGCGTTTTTATGGAGGAAAAACGCTAAGGCGCCCGTGTGCTGTGCGATGTCAGTGCACGTTAAAGATCCCCAGGTGGTCGAAATTATTCGGGAGCCCTCCACTACGACACCTCTTCTTCCTTTCTTCTTTCACTCCCTCCTTTATCCCTTCCCTTACGGCGCGGTTCAGGTGTCCAACGATATATGAGACAGATACTGCGCCATTTCCTTTCCCCCCAAAACCAATTATATAATTATATATACAGTGTTGTGCGTTTTTATCGTGAACACTTTAAAAAATTTCCCCGCCTCAGCCGCTGGCTCATTTGCCGTGAAACTGTACACAGAGCTTGCGTATTATGGTAACTTTTGTATCGTAGCAAGTTTGACAACGGTACTTACTTAGTTGAGCCGTGCATGATGCCAAAACGTAATCGTCTACGTAGAGATCGGCGAACCAAACCCCGCAGACGTTTTTTTTCGCTAAATGGCGGTAGTGGCGCCATCTGTTTTTAGCAGTCGAAAGCGTCTCGACAAGGCCGCCGAGGCGAGCGTTTCGAGAAGCGCGGCCCTTTGAATATGCCGTTCCGGCCGCTTCGTCTGCTTTAGCTGAAACGCTTACAACATTTTCGGCTAATTGAGCGGAAAAAATATCAGAACAACTGATTTAAAGAGCCTTTACCTTTCAAAGAATATTGTTTGCAACGCTCGTCTCGGCGGCGTTGTCGTGAGCCTTTCCACTGTCGAAAACAGATGGCGCAACTGCCGCCATTCAGCGAAAAAACGTCGTCTGCGGGTTTTGGTTCGCCGATCTCTACGTAGACGATTACGTTTTCGCATCATGCACGGTTCAACTAAATAAGTACCGTTGTCAAGCTTGCTACGATACAAAAGTTACTATAATACGCAAGCTGTGTGTGCAGTTTCACCGCAAATGAGCCAGCGGTTGAGGCGGGGAAATTCTTGAAAGTCTTCACGATAAAAACGCACAATACTGTATATCATTTAAGAATGAACTCAAGTTAAATGAGATAGCCGGCAGACACAAACGGAAGTTGATGTTCTAAGAACTGGGTGGACATGTTACCGTTGGGTTATCACATAGCTGTCACGCCGCTTTGGACGCGAGGGCGGGGCATCCCGTGGTGTGTGCGTTGATGGCTGTGATGCAACTGTAGCTCAATCGTCGAGGTAGCCGAAACGCACTTTCTCGCGACGCCCATTCGCGGTTTCGTGTCAATGTCTTGCATGCATCTGATTAATCAAATTAACCGACTAACTGCTCTAAACAGGTGATGATAGTGAAGAAACAGAGCTTAGCTAGAATACGGCCGGGAGGTGATGCTTCCCGGTCTGCAGAGCTGCGTTTAAGCTAGCGGAGCAATGGCCCAAATCGTACAACTGCGCTGCAATACCATCGTCGCATCGTTCCCCTGGCTCCCCTACTTCGTTAATTACAAACTTTACGCGTGTGTGTGTTATGCCTTTTTCCCCTTCTCTCTTCCTCCTTTTAGCCCCCTAATCCCTCTTCCCCAGTGCAGGGTAGCCAACCGGAACCCCTTTCTGGTTAACATCCCTGTCTTTCCCTCCGCCTCTTTATCTATCTTTACGCGAGCGGAACTCGCATTCAGCAGCCGGCTAGCTATGCCTTGCAAGACAAAAATACTTACATTTTTCTGTTAAATCCGAATTTCTTAAAGTGAATTCGGCGTGCTTTTATCGTTTTTCTTTTCGGTTTAATCCGAAAAGTCCAACCCCTAGTTATAATATGTACGCTAGGGACATGGAGGTTTCACACATAGCAAATGTTTCTCGCTGAAAGTGGACTATACTATAGAAGGAAAAGACCAACAGACGGCAGCAGAATGCACTGAGCCTCAAAGTATGCAAAAGAGGCCATTTGAGTTTACGAGCGCTGAATTTTGGACCACTTGTTCATCATAACGCAAAAGGAAAGTAGATTTTGTGAAATCGGTAGTTTTTTTTTTTTTTACCGTTCACCCATGAAATAACGTTTCGACAACAGTGCTAGTTTTCGAGATGCTGCACAACGCAATAAGGTGAAAAACGATATCTTTAGCGTCTGCGGCAGTCAGGAACCCGGTGCAGTGCTGTACAGTATACAGTCGGTCTGCAAACGCCCATGGTCCGTTTAGTGGAAAGTATAAAGCAGGACAGCAAGGCAGTCGCAGACACACTAGAGGCGACCGGCCGCGCTGTAAAGAGCGGTTAACCAAGGTGGTTGCAATGCACGCAGGTTCGGTTGAAAAATCAACGGTGGCACGTTGTTTACATCCAGGAGCTGCAGTAGGCATACAACTGTTCCATCACGACTTCCGGATTCCGATGGGAAGCACCGATCTATTCCGATGGAATAGAAAGAAAGAAAAAGTCTAAAGCCACCGTGCTGTCGACTCAGGCGCTGTCGAAGAACTGTGGTGCGCAGGGAGTGCCGTGCACTGGGCGGTGCTTCACCGCTGAATTACTGCTGAAGCACTTCCAAGCGTTCACGGCGGCGCCCGCGGCGCCCCTGACGTAGTATACATCGCTGCGTCCACGGCGCAGCGTTGGGCGGGCGAGCCTCCTACGGAGCAACTGGAGGGTCCAGATGACTCTTTATCGGCACTCCGCAGCGTAGTCCTTGGCGTGGCAGTTACTACGCAGTCACGAGGGCGATTTCCCTGGGTCTCGTAATGAATGCCGATGACACCTCGAGAAGAAACCGGTTTTCGCCGGCCAAGGCATTCGTCCCCAACTTTTCCGGCCTGCTTCAACTCTTCCTGTATCAGCCGACAGATACCGAGATTGTCGGGGTCGCATTTTCTCCAGTGAGAAGAATTATTGAACTCTATAGGCGCCATGGGACCGCGCCATACAAACGAAATGGCGCACGTTAGCGACGTGGATCGTCATCGACGGACACTTAAACCCCAAGATCGTGAAAACGTTCTAAAATGCATCCGTCCTGAGACGTCGCGAGTCGGCAGCTGGCTCAAGCTTGTGTGCGATTTTTTTCTTTGAGGATAGGTGACACGCAGGCAGAATACACACACACACACACACACACACACACACACACACACACACACACACACACACAAACACACACACACACACACACACACACACACACACACACACACACACACACACACACACACACACACACACACACACACACACACACACACACACATATATATATATATATATATATATATATATATATATATATATATATATATATATATATATATATATATATATATATATATATATATATATATATATATAATGCGCCTGGAGTGGTGGTGTGGTGGGCACAAGCTAGCGTATACAGAGCACACGGAGCATTGGAATTAAGCTAATCGAAGCAGCAATGAACTGCGAAAATCTGGTGGCTTGTCTGAATAGCTTGAGAAGCGGTCCTTTTCACGGGGCCCTACAGTACTTGCCTCCAATAAAGTTTTTATTCCTCGTCGCCTTTCTGCACCAGTACAGCTAACAAAGGAGTGTCCAAGGTCAGCTGCACACACACACACACACACACACACACACACACACACACACACACACACACACACACACACACACACACACACACACACACACACACACACACACACACACACACACACACACACACACACACACACACACACACACACACACACACACACACACACACACACACACACACACACACACACACACACACACACACACACACACACACACACACACACACACACACACACACACACACACACACACACACACACACACACACACACACACACACACACACACACACACACACACACACACACCTATATCACTGAGTACTAGCCGGACAGATCAACCGAATATTTTCCCTCCGATGAATAATATCGGTTCATGACTTGAGAGCGCCTGCTAAATGCACTGCAACGCATTATCATTCTCCTGTTGAATTCTTTTTGTGGTTCGGACCTGCCTTAACTACTTAGCCCCAAACCAACTAGCAACAGATTTTTTTAATTAGCCCGCATATCTACGTTGTGAAAACCACGTGATCATGACAGGCTCGAAATGAAACCATCGAAGCGCGTACCCTTCCTCCTCTGTTTCCTGTCCTACAGTTCGAATTATTCCATGCTTCACCATCATCTACGATCCACATGTCGCAGGTCGTGGTCCACATGGTCCAACTTATGCCGTCTCTCACCTGGACGTCATGAAAAACGCCTCCAGAATTAAGCTTTTTTTTTCTTTCTGCGTCAGGACTTTCGACAGCATGCAGTGTCGCTACGTGTATATGCTACCTCGCGAAGCGCAATCGTCTTCTGCGCGATGCGCTGCCAAACTTCCTTGGAGGGACCTTTGGTCCACATTGCTCTGTGCCATTCAATCCAGGACCAACCAGAAGTTTTCAGGAAAATAAGTAGAGCTACGCAGCAAAAATTTAAGCCCGAAAATTATGTTGAACGTTGGTTCACTCATCATTTTCCTAATTGCTAAGCTGACCTGTTCTCTTTGTGATATGTAAATAGTACACATGGACAGAAAATTCCTACCAAAAACAAACAAGAGTTATATCACTCTTTCGGCAAAGCGGACTATCCCTATACATGGCCGTTTTCTTCAGCTAGCATGCTGCAAAAACCCCAGCGCGTACGGTATACCTTTCAAACCAGCTTCCCCGGCTTTGCTATTTTCGTACGACACAACACGCACAAGCTGCTGTAGTATCCAACAGAGAAGGGGTCATGCAACCCTGGACGGAGCATCTACGACCACGAGCACAGCGTCACAGCGAGGGCGCAATCACACGACCGGTGCCGTCCGAAACAGGCTGCGTTTATTAAGACGGCTCTCCGCGGACCTGTAGAACAAAACGCGAGGCGCCTCGGCGAGCAACTGGGCGTCGCTAATGACGGGACAGCCTCGGGCCAGCAAGCAGCGCAGGACGCGGCAGACGGGCGCCGATTGAGCGGCCGCCACCAAGACGGATGCCCGGCACGCGTGCCCCGTCAGGGGACACGGCTTTGCTCTTGGCCGCATCCGTTATCCGGGCCGGAGCACCTGGCCGCCGCCGGCTCCTCGCGGGGCCCCGTGTCGGGCGCACCTGAGACAAGTCGCGTGCTAAGTGCGCGCGCGCCGTCATCCCGCGCAAGGCTCGCTCTCCAGACCTCCCCCTTGTTACACGGTGCCCTAAACGACCATCGATGCGCGTCGTCGCCTTCTTACGCAAACTTGTGAGAACAACGCGCGTTTGGGGCACGGCCTCCGGGCAACGGCACTAACCTGCAGCGGCGCGGCGCAAGGCGTTGTCGCGAGAGCGGCGAAAATTCCTATAGGCGTCACCGTGCTATAACAGACCACTTCCGTGAACCCAGGCAATCGATTTCTACAGTTCTTAACTGCATAACTTCGGAGTTAGTGTGCCCCTGCCTACTCGCTTGAAACTGAAAAAAAGAAAAGAAAACAAAGTCAACAGCATCCGCTGTAAACGATAGTGCGAATTCGAAGGTGATTGACCAACCGACCGGCTTAATCACCAGCCATGCTCTATGTGAATAGAGCCTGACAGCCATAGATGCCATCATCAAAATATGCCGTCATCAAATCATGAGCCGAACTCTCAAAGCTGTCCGTACGCTAAAACCGTGCGTGACGGGGTCGCACCCGTGGCCTCGCCATGGAGTCAAGGGCCACTCGTATATGCGAGCAGGTTTGAGAATTCGGCTCCTTGATTTGCCAACGCCAGCTGTGGCTTACACAAAGTTGCTAGCATTTGATTGAACGTTTTAGCATGTCCTTACAGCACACTGCTACCATTACCGCTATCACCGTGCGCTGGGTGTGAAATTATGCAGCGTGCAATTCAGTCATTTCCTGACGCGGTACCGGTAGCGGTAGCATTGTAACGGTAAGCTAGAGCTTTTTGTTAGCTGCGGTAACTGGTGAAGGAGCAGTAACTGTGGCTGTGTACGCGGGGAGAGTTTCAACGCAGCGTTGTAGTACAGGGGCGACAAAGAGAAAAGCGAACAGAGCGGCACCTACATGCTCAGCTTTCCAAACCTCTTTTCATCGCGCTTGCACAATGAATGGTAACAAAAAAAAAATACGGTATAGAGTGGTCTATGATACAATCGCTGAAGACTCTAGCGTAGTTTTTTTTTTTTTGGTACAAGCGAGATGAGAAGAAATTTGAAAAGCAGGGAATGCAGGTGCCGTGCTCTTCGCCTTTCTTTTTATCGCGATTGTACCAAACTAGACATACCGGACCTGCCAGATGCCTGCTGCACATACGGCGTCTACGGTAGTACGTTTCCCTAAATATTCTAACCGCAAGCTAAGACATATAATGAGATTCAGGATAGGTGTAGCCACGCGGTATGCGCCTCGCGAAATTTAGGGCGCTGCGGCAGCTTTTCTTTCGTATGCGGCTATACCAGCATTTCCAGGCGAAAGATGTACGCCCTGTGAGAGCGGTTCTTCGCAAATTTCTCGCGATCGCACGCTGCTTGTTGCTCCACAGCAAAATAAATGTTCACCATTGAGACAATACTGACAGTGTAGGGTTCAAAGACTGCGACAGAGGTCGCGTAAAAGTGACACACACACACACACACACACACACACACACCACACACACACACACACACACACACACACACACACACACACACACACACACACACACACACACACACACACACACACACACACACACACACACACACACACACACACACACACACACACACACACACACACACACACACACACACACACACACACACACACACACACACACACACACACACACACACACACACACACACACACACACACACACACACACACACACACACACACACACACACACACACACACACACACACACACACACACACACACACACACACACACACACACACACACACACACACACACACACACACACACACACACACACACACACACACACACACACACACACACACACACACACACACACACACACACACACACACACACACACACACACACACACACACACACACACACACACACACACACACACACACACACACACACACACACACACACACACACACACACACACACACACACACACACACACACACACACACACACACACACACACACACACACACACACACACACACACACACACACACACACACACACACACACACACACACACACACACACACACAGAGAGAGAGAGAGAGAGAGAGAGAGAGAGAGAGAGAGAAGAGAGAGAGAGAGAGAGAGAGAGAACAAAACGCCGTTCCCTATCGCATCATGGTGATCGTGTTTGCGTACGCTTGCGCTTCTCGCCCCGACAGCCGCCACGCTATGCGCAAACCGCAACCTCGTGAAGCAGCGCCGCAACGCTATAGCATGCATAATACGTTACGCGCCGCGAGCGCAGATACCCGCGCAGCAGCAAGACAACAACCACGGGAGGGGGTGCTCGGTAGACTTTGTCGGCGCCGACCCCTCTTTATTCCACGCTCACACCTGGTGCGGACGAAGTGCGAGACAAAGGCGACCAGCCACGTAAAGTGTCGGGTGAAATCACTACATTCCACGTACAGGAACAGAAACCAAAGGAAGCCGCGGAGGGGGTCGACAGCAGCAACGAGCCTATCGATCCGTCGCCGCGCGACACGCGAACACTACGAAAGAACGAGCAGAACGGAGCAACGCGTCGCAAGTTTGAGGTTTACCGATTTCGCGCGCGCATAAAGAGGAGGATCTCGCCGAGCGAGTAAATCTCGTTACCGATAATGACGCAAGAGTCCGATAGTGAAAGCAGTCCGCGCACGCGCTGCTGCCCGGGGGCGCCGAGCAAGAAGGAGCAGCCACGGCCAGAGAGGTGGTAAGCAGCCCCCCCTCCCTTTTCCTTCAGAAGGCGCAACTTATCGCGGCCTGAATTATTTAGGCAGCCGGGCTCGCCGTCTCACCGTGCTCCCAGATTTTGAGGAAAAGAAAGAGGCGCCTCGCGCGCTGGCTCATCTGAAGATGCAAAGCGTGTCGATCTGCTCGGCAGCAGCCCCTGTCCTGAGGAACACGAGATGGAATCACTGAAGGAAGTGTGGGGGTGAGATGAGAAAGAGAGAAAGAGAGGCGAGGGGGTTTAAGAGAAAGTCGAGGAAGACGCGAGCGCGCGGCTTTATCGGCTCCACCGCAACATGCATGGGTAACGCGCGAAGGTTAGAATACTTCCTCACGTGCGAACGCCGTCCCCATGTTAGCCTGGACGATGTTACGCTTGGAACGAATTCTCATCACCTCCCGTACAGATCGCCTATTAAAACAACCGCAAAGAAGGCGACCGTTACAAGGGGGGAGGGGGGGGGGGGGGGTGTATGTTGCAGCAGTATGGGCCGTGATGCTTCCAAGCACTTCGCGCGTTATACGGTCCGGACAAAGCGAGTTCGTATGCAAACCTATTGACACCCGCCGCGGTGGCTCAGTGGTTAGGGCGCTCGACTACTGATCCGGAGTTCCCGGGTTCGAACCCGACCGCGGCGGCTGCGTTTTTATGGAGGAAAGACGCTAAGGCGCCCGTGTGCTGTGCGATGTCAGTGCACGTTAAAGATCCCCAGGTGGTCGAAATTATTCCGGAGCCCTCCACTACGGCACCTCTTTCTTCCTTTCTTCTTTCACTCCCTCCTTTATCCCTTCCTTTACGGCGTGGTTCAGGTGTCCAAAGATATATGAGACAGATACTGCGCCATTTCCTTTCCCCCAAAACCAATTATTATTATTATTATGCAAACCTATTGGAAATCGCAAGGGCCACCTGTACAGAGCGTTGTTGCGTCTGGCTTTCCTAAACACACCCGCGTGTCTTCTCTACCTGTCGGCTTTACGCTTCCCTGCACCTTGAAGAGCGCTGACATCGGTGCAATCACTCGGCTCTGGCCACAAGGCTCGCGTACGAGAGAAAACAACGGTTTCACACGAGTGCCGCTTCAGCTTCTGCGGCGCTGCCACGACAGAGGCTCGCTGGACGACGACGCGCGGAGCGCACAAGCGACAAAAGAAGTCGCGCGCGGGCGACTCCGCGCCAGCATCGGTTCGTCAATCCGGCTATCTTTACAAGAGCGTACAAAACGATGGTCGGGCAGCGGTCCTCGTCCGGCTCGCCCCAAATGGCCCCCTCTGGCAAAAAGAAAGCCGGCTTTCTTTCCCAACTGTTCCCTTGTGCTGTGTGTGCGTTGCTCTTTCGCGGCATGGGCCCGGTCGGCGTTCTCACCTGGCCCCCAAGCCGAGCACACGCCGGACGGACAGGGTCGGCCTCACCACCACGGCGGCGTGGTAAATAAAGCTTCCCTCCCCAAAAAAGCGGCCCAATAAAACGGTCGGCCGGCGTCATCACCTGCGCACTTTGGGGGCCACGATACCATCGTAAGGCGGCCCAGCCGCGCGGGGCCCACCGGCGAGGTAGCGGGGCGCCACACGCCGCCGGTGCGCCTCTCAATGGTTCCCCCCGTATACGAGCTGCCTGATATCGCCCGAATCGGAAAAAAAAAGAAGCCGAAGAGAATTGCAACCTCGGGTTAGAGCATTCGACGCCGCAGGTTACAGGAGAATCTCTTGTCACCCCCTCCCTTCCGCTTTTTCTTTTCTTGCTCCGCTTTTGCTCTTCACCCGCCGCCTCTCCCAACGACTTTCTCTTTCCTCCGCGCCCTCCCTGTCTTTCCTTGCGACATCCCCTCTCGCCTCGGTCAGATCAAAGTACGTCGCCCGCACTGGCCAAGGTTCGTGGTTTCGCGACCACGCTGGGTGCGCCCGGCTCCTCTCGGCTTCTACAGACGCGCGTCTCTTTCCTGACGGAAGCCGGTTATCCGCACGCTACACACGAGACCCCCTCCCCACCATAAGAGACTTCGTGGATGAGCCAGGAAGGCCGCCAGGACAGAAAGGACACCTTCAGCTGACCGAGAGTCGAGAGCAACGAGAGAGCCTGTATTGAGCGAGCGCCTCAGTCTCGCTCAAGACGCAGAAACAGCGGTCGTGCAAAGTTCCGAAGGGTTTTGATGCTTTCTCGGAGCTCCCAGGGTATTAGGAAAACTGCTATTTGCAAAGGGCTCGGTACCAGCGCTATACAATGCATTTAAAATGACTCCCCGCAAAAATATCAACAAATGCCTCTGGAAACACGCATTTGTCTTTGTCGCACATAATCGCTGCGATGCTTGATACGGTAACCAGGATATAGTATGTTTACAAAGCAGAAAATTTTCAGGTGCAACATTTAAGTAGTGCAGCAATAACGCAAAAAAATGATAAAATGTGTCCGTTCGGATGACGTAAACATCACTTTGGATTATCACAGAATTACCACAATCAAATGACACGCAAATGAACTCTGGCACGTTCTATCTCGTCAAGTACGGCATCACCACCATGGTAATTTCGCAAACCTCAAAACAGCCGCATTTTTTTGTTGTTTTCCTCGACAGGTGCAGGGGATGACCGCTGTTTCAGTTCTTCTAATTAAACAGATGAAATCAATTTTTGACTTACAGGCTGGTTTCCCCTTGCGGGTTTATATCGTTGGGTAACGAAAAAGAATAACAGCGGCTCCAACAAGGTGCAATTTTACAAGCGAAAGCTTCAGTACGCCAGGTAACGCCGCTCTTCGCGTGTCGCTAAATTTGACCTTCCCAGAGCCAGAGGTCACGCTTTCGCGGGGTTGAGGTGTCCACCGACATGGCGAGATCTGAGAGCTACCGCGCCCTTTCCTTTCGTCAAAAACGTTTCCTTTCCTCAAAACACGTGTGGTCGTATTCCTCCACGTAAGCAGACCTAAGTGCGCTCAGTCGCATTTCGCCCCCACCGAAACGCGGCCGCCGCGGTCAGATTCGAACCCGGATACTCCTGCTCCGTAGATGAGCGCCTTAACCACTGAGCCACCGCGGCGGGTACCTATCCAGTGTGCGGAATGCACTCAACGTTACAGACGCCAAGCCGCTGCCACCTGCATGGCTGGCAGGGTGGGTGCGCTGCCTATCCAGTGTGCGGAACGCACTCAACGCTACAAACGCCAAACCGCGTGTACCTGGCCGATACACTACAGCTTTCGCTCTCTAACCATGCAGGTTAAGCAGTAGTTACACAGCACCTAATTTTTTTTCTTGCGCAGTGAAAGATCAAACGCTGCTGCCTTGGCAACCACACGTTTCTAATTGAGGAGGAGTTTAATATAAAAGACTATACATTTTTCCAGTGAACAATAGTTACAATCCTGCGGCCAAAGTCGACTCAGACAAGGACTGGAGCATGCCTACTAAAAGAAGCAGGTATGAAAGCCTCTGCGCGCGGACGCACAGCTTTTCAGTCAGTTAATGGCGCGCAGTCATCTGTCCATTAATGGGCCATTTCTTAACGCCGCAGGAGGAGGAATTTATCTGTTAATAATAATTGGTTTTGGGGAAAAGGAAATGGCGCAGTATCTATGTCATATATCGTTCGACACCTGAACCGCGCCGCAAGGGAAGGGATGAAGGAGAGAGTGAAAGAAGAAAGGAAGAAAGAGGTGCCGTAGTGGAGGGCTCCGGAATAATTCCGACCACCTGGGGATCTTTAACGTGCACTGACATCGCACAGCACATGGGCCTTTTTTTTTTTACCTTTTACCTGGGGTTGGAAGTTTCAGTGCGTAAAAGAAGGCAACTATGCTTTGTCGCATTTTTTAAGTCGTGACGAACTCAACGCGAACTTTCAGCGGGCAGGAAGAGTCCGAGATACACCTTCGAAGCTATTAAAAAAAAAATATCCCGAGATTGGCAAAATTTTCGGTAGTAACGACTGGGTTTAATTTCTTTAAACGAACCGTGAATGATTATGTAAGCTTGCAAGGACAGACATTGTCACAGAGCGGTTAAAGCGGCGTTTTGGCTCTGTGAACAACACATACCAGGGTTATGCGATTGGTGTACCTTTGGAACGTTTATGGCCTCAGGCGACGGGCTATTTACCACATGTGGATAGCGTATGGCGTAGGGTATTCGGGTCAACGGCAGAAAATTATTTTCGATCGCCTGACGCTCTTAAACGTGCAATAACATCTAAATACACAGGCTTCTTTTTGTGCATCGACCTGATATGCAGGAATGCGGTCGCCACGGCCGGTGACCTCGTGCTCTGCCGCGCTGCGCCTTACGCGTGCAGCCATCGCAGCCGACCCTCACAAGTGGAGCAGACTCTATCACTAAGAGTGACCCTGTTCTCATGCGTATTACGGGAAGCGGCAGATAGCACGAGCATTTCTTTTAAACAGCGGTTGATTACTATCGGCGATATCATTGTTGTCGCTATATGTTTGCGGTGACAAGGATAGTTAGTATTCGTTTCACGAATTAGAGAAATCAAACACGCACTAGACGTGCACTAGACTGGTCTCTTGCGTGGTGCATCTAGACTGACAACACAGTCATTTTAGATACACCACGCAACCGAATTATAGTTTGGCAATAAGGAAGAAAGAGGTGCCGTAGTGGAGGTGTCCGGAATAATTTCGACCACCTGGGGATCTTTAACGTGCACTGACATCGCACAGCACACGGGCGCCTTATCGTTTTTTTTTGTCTATGGAGGAAAAACGCTAAGGCGCCCGTGTGCTGTGCGATGTCAGTGCACGTTAAAGATCCCCAGGTGGTCGAAATTATTCCGGAGCCCTCCACTACGGCACCTCTCTCTTCCTCTCTTCTTTCACTCCCTCCTTTATCCCTTCCCTTACGGCGCGGTTCAGGTGTCCAACGATATATGAGACAGATACTGCGCCATTTACTTTCCCCCAAAAGCCAATTATTATTATTATTGTTATTATTATTATTATTATTATATTATTATTATATTATTATTATTATTATATTATTATTATTATTATTATTATTATTATTATTATTATTATTATTTATTATTATTATATTTGCTTAGGGTTTTGTGAGGAAGAGGATATTTCCTTCTTGTGATCTTATAGTACTCCGTAATTTCTTCGTAGCTTAGTAAGGGTGAAGGGTTGTCAACTGTGTCAGAGAGAGGCTGCGTGCCAGATGCTCGGAGGAGGAGAGCTCGAGCAGCTGTGTTTGCCGCCTCATTGCCCGTCGTTGAGAGGTGCCCTGGCGTCCAGAAGATCTGGATGTTTGAAGGATTAGACATTTCCAAAATTTCCCAACATGGAGCGCCAACGCGGCCTCTGAGGTAGTTTCGTACCGTTGCTTGTGAGTCGGACATAACCGTTGCCTCGCTGTTCTTTGATATCGCTAGTGCGATAGCTGCTTCTTCAGCCGATGTGGTATCCACCGCTTGGATAAGGCTGCTTGCAATATCCCCCCGGGGTGAAACTGCTGCAATTGCCGGGACTCCGTTAACAGTTATAATAAGTTATAATAAGAAAATTATCGCACAAAAAAAGAAACTGGTAATACGAAGCATTGCTGACTCTATGTGAACAATTAAGCATGCAACTTATTGTTACCGCTGATGCCTCATACGTCTCGCCGTTGTTTTCTTGCTCCACAATAATGTTCTTTTTCCACATGTTTATTGAAAATCAGTAGTTCAGTAATTTACTTCCAGCTGCTGCAACCTTCCGGTCGCTTTCATGGCATAACTGGCAGTGGCGTCAAAACCTTTGGAGTTACCACAGCCGCAAGAAGAAAATTACTTTTCCTTCTATTTACCGAACACTTTTCCTGAAAGAAATTGCTGCTGCATTCTAGGTTGTGAAGGCTCTTTTAACGCCGCGAACTTACACCGCGCATGTGTGCACCCCTTGCACTATGCAATAGTGAAGTAATGCGCATGACATAAAACAGGAACGCGACCACAACGGGTGTCAATTTAACACAACCACGGCTTCTCAACTTCGTCATCCGTCAACTCGAAGAGCAACTGCAGCCATGAATAGATTCACCCATTGTCGCCGCGTCCAGCTCTCCGACCGGCAGCGGCCACCTGTTGCGGACATTCCACATCTTACCGACCTTCCACACAGCTGCACGACCGGCGCAGCTTCTACATTGTTAAAATGTAGAAGACACTGCGCAGGAAATGGCGCAGTATCTGTCTCACATCTCGGCGGACACCGGAACCGCGCCTTAAAGGAAGGGACAAAGGAGGGAGTGAAGGAAAAAAGGAAGAGGCGCCGTAGTGGAGGGCTCCGGAATAATTTCGGCCACCTGTGAGAGAGGCATCATTTCCTTTCCTTAAAGCCAAGTTTATTTTAACTTCCCTTACGGCGCGATTCGGTTGTCCACCGAGATAAGTGAGACAGGCTTAATTTCCTTTCCTTAAAACCAATTTTCATTTCATTTTCCTTCCTTTACCTGTACGGTTAGGGTGTCCACCGAGATATGTGAGACAGGCGTCATTTCTTTTCCTTGAATTGTGCAACGGGCAAGGCATCGCAGCGAACGGGCGGTGGCGTCCGTGAACCCCTTGGCAACGCTGTAAGATGCTGTCGCGCCCCACTCTTGAAGACGAAGCTTAAGCATGCACTTTTAAAGCGAAAGCTTTACTACGCCAGCCAGCAAGCCATTTCGGCTCATCGCGCACTTCAGCCGTATGCCGTGGCCGACGAACGACCTTGAGCCTCCGTTGCCTAGCAACGCCACAGCCGCGCTCCAACAGATGGCGCCGCCGTCGGCGCCGCTGCCGTCGCCACTGGCTCCACCAGATGTGCTCCGCTGGGGTAGAGGGAGAGGAGGTGTCACCTCGCGGGGCGGTGGGGGGTATATATATATATATATATATATATATATATATATATATATATATGGGCTTCGCCTTAGTGTATTGTTGGACCCCGTAGAGTAAATGTTACGGGTCCAATTGGACTTATTTTTGGAATTGTGGCGGAGAGTTTGAAGGATGCTTCACTCCCGCCACCGGTTGGCCCGGTATTGCACTGCCTCCGGGATCGGCCTTGTCTTTAGCGCGTCTTTACTATCCTGTCTTTCTATCCCATCTTTCAACTCTCCTACTATCTGCACGTGGTAGCGATTGTGGCTCGGCTTGAGCCAGTGGGCAGGCCTGTGCACTTTCCTTTTCTTTCTTCCTGGCAACAACTTCTCTCTCTCAGTGTATTGTAGTCGCTATGGAGAGCGCGAAAGAGACGCAGCAACGACAGAACGATTCAATGAAGAGAGAACGCGCTCAAGAGACGCCAGAAGAACGCGCCGCACGACTCGAGAAGTGTCGTAACGAAGATGCGGCTAGAAGTCGTGCCACGTCCCGAAGTGACTGTTCAACTGCGGAAAAGACCGATTTGAGTTCTCGAGAGCGTCGGAATGAGACGCTGAGTAGACGACGTGCCGAGGAAACGAAGCTTTCGCAATTCAACTAGGGTTGGTCAGAGCTAAACCTCGGCGATTTTTTTATTTTTGCTTTTTATTTCATTACATGTTTCCTTAATCAACTTTTGCATTTACGTTTGACAGTTCACGTGGACACCTCCTGCCTACAGCCGACGGAGGATTTCACCTATAGTAACTGCAGCAATAGGCCGCAACGCTCATTCATAGAGTAACATACACTATGACTCATTAGTTGAGAAGTACCTTATATAAACGCCGTCTGCCAGGGCCGACTTCCTATCGCGAGCGCACTCATCGCCAATATAAGCTACCTTTATTTTCGCGGCGCCCCACTCATGGGTGGAGCACAGGACGCACATCGATTAATGCATAGTCGGAAAACTCCACTTACATGGAAGAGAAATTTTTTTTTCTTTTTGCGGCGCCCCAATTAGGGGCGGCATACACTACGCACATCGCCTAATGCATAATCACATAATTCAAGCCCTCCGTGTCCGATCTGGCCGAAAATCAACATGCACATTGAATTAAAAATATCGTCGAAACTGAGGAGTATGGACAACCAAACTGCCACAAATAGCCGCGAAAGCCAAGCTTTGCCTGCGAAGTCTAGCAGAAAAGACTAACAGTATGCACCAGTTTCTCTTATAACTCAAAGCTTTCCAACCAATTCGGCAGAAAATTCTCATGCAGTGGAGCATTTAACTAAAAGCTTCACAAGTCACGATTCCTTATTAATGCAAGAGCGCGCAAGGATGGCGAAGCGCGCTAAAAATTCCTGGTAAATACCGAGAAAATGTGCGCCATCTGCTGAATGACGACCCACTACCAATGTAGCCAGCATGGTGGCTCGGACCTATACCCTTTAATCGTACCACTTGCAAAACTTAATAATAATAATTGGTTTTGGGGGAAAGGAAATGGCGCAGTATCTGTCTCGTATATCGTTGGACACCGGAACCGCGCCGTAAGGGAAGGGTAAAGGAGGGAGTGAAAGAAGAAAGGAAGAGAGAGGTGCCGTAGTGGAGGGCTCCGGAATAATTTCGACCACCTGGGGATCTTTAACGTGCACTGACATCGCACAGCACACGGGCGCCTTAGCGTTTTTCCTCCATAAAAACGCAGCCGCCGCGGTCGGGTTCGAACCCGGGAACTCCGGATCAGTAGTCGAGCGCCCTAACCACTGAGCCACCGCGGCGGGCCAATTGCCGCACGTCTTTCGAATACAAGAAGCTGACTGGCTTGAAATATTCAGGCTGTCACACTGCAGAGCCAGCAGCGGCAATCAAACGATTTGCTCAGGCTTACTCAAAATGTGGATGAAGAACAGCTGCACGGGGCCGCCGTAAGCCGACGACAAAGCTCCCAGGTGCGCCTAATCGCGAGACATGCTCTCATTTCGAAATGGTGTTTCGCAATTAAAGTGCACCAACGAAGCAGGGCTTGCGCCCTAGGGCCGAGGCACGACGGCTAGCATTTGGTGCAAGCAAGCAAGGCGCAGTCCGAGATTACCTCAGTGGCAAGTGCCTGTATATAGAAGGCATGGACAGGGGAATTAATCTATTCTACACTTACAAGTGTCTAAGTAATTGTGCCAAGGTCTTTTTATGCGAAGCATAATAGGGACACTACTTAGCTCAACCATAGCCCAGCCTGGCGCGGCCGCGGCCACCAAGGCTAACTCCCGCTCCTCCCGCTAGGGGCGCTGCAGCCGAGCACGTGGTCTGACGTCACGCCAGCTGAGGAGAGACGGGGCTCAACTCGCGCGGTCGCCGCGAAGCCGCGGCCACCAAGGCTAACTCCCGCTCCTCCCGCTAGCGGCGCTGCAGCCGAGCACGTGGTCTGACGTCACGCCAGCTGTGGAGAAACGGGGCTCAACTCGCGCGGTCGCCGCGCGGCCGCGACCACCAAGGCTAACTCCCGCTCCTCCAGGAGATTGCTAAACAACGAAGAGACTAGCCTGACTTACGGGCAGGCGATACCGAATCCCTTTCACAAATCTATTATGTTTCGCATCCTAGGCTTAACCTTAGCTAAGCCAGGCCATTTTTTGAGATGTTCAAAGCTTTACTGTCACATTGCGCAGGGTTGAATTCCTTGAAATCATTCGTTTTTTTTTTCAGTTTTTCATTAGTACTACACTATGCGGCTAAGCGTTCGATCCATAGGCGTTCCCTGATGTTAAGTGAGCATTTTTTGTTTTTGTTGTTTTGGTCTAGAGACCTCCATTATTCTTCTGCAAGGAAAGTCAGATTCTCAGCCAAACATTACTGAAGTCAAATACTAAGTTTACATTCTAAGATGATCCTGGTATGGACTAATTGGTTCACACTTTCTACGACACAGATTGACACACCACACGTTGACAGAAAAAAGAGCCCAATGTAGGAGAAATTCGTTCTAATAGGATTCTGGTGTGGGCTAGTTGGCTCACACTTTATACTACACAGCTTGACACAGCGCATGTTTCCTGTGTTTCGTGTTTCCTATCGTCCTCGTTCCGTTGCGTTGTGTCAATTCTTGACTAAGCTTACAGTTTCCAGGTACTACATTGGTGACTCAACGATCACAACGACCAGTTTCGCTTCAGGTAACTGCGAAAGTTGTTAAGGTTCTACGCCTGCGGCGAACCGCTGAAGACGAACATGCGCCCACTGGGTTATCTTAGGTGACCTACTGTAGCACGTTCAAAGTGCAGAACTTGGCAGATATTCACGCAAGCCGCCCACATAAACTGAGATTGAGTGTCTTTTACGCGTCGGTACTTATGTGTTCACACAGGCGCTCGACTTAATGTCATATTACAGAGACCATGGACCACATCGCGGTATGCCCCACAGGTACGCGCGAAAGAGTGGAGTTGGCCGTGTCCATGGCGCGTTCAAGGAGCAGGCCATTTCAGGAGAACGGCATGCCAGAGGCTTGGAAAGCTCTCCGGGCAGTCCAGACGTTCCCCAGTTTCGTACGCAATGATGACGTGTTTGTACGTATTCGCGCCTTTCTTCCGTCCCGTATATAACACTCCTTTACCTTTCCTCTTTCCCCGAATCAGCTCCGGCCGACCTCTTTATACCGTTCCTTGTAAATAGACTCCTACCCTTGGTAGAGCGTTTAAAAACGAATACAACAGGATACAGGCATACTTCCATTACTCACGTGCCTTACATAGCGTGATCGGTTTACCGAGGGGTTCAACTGGGGGTCCATGAAAAGTGCCGCGTAAATGGGTTAGGTTTATGTCGCGCAAGAGCGCCTTGCGACTGACCGCCGCGCAAGCACATGCCCGTTGTGACAACCAACCAGACAATGTCTGAATGACGACCCCCACCCCGCCGTGAAGCGCTTCGGCCCTCCAGGAAGCGCGCGCGCGTCGGGAAGGTTTTGCGAACCTCAATCACAAGTCCCCGCAGTGTGTAATAGTAATGGTTGAAAGAAACAAAGCGACTGTTCTCACAGCATTCAAGAAGGTTTTAAAAAGCAATACACGGCGTCAAAAGCTCAAAACTAGTCTTCTGCACAAGTGTGTTGCTTTGGATAGCACTTTTAACCGCGATGACTGCGTTGGTCAGCGTTGTCGAACTGTATGTACGGACTTTTCAAGAGCGGCTTCTTTGCCGTCTGCGAGAAACAGATTGAAGGAAAAGATGGCGTACTTAGTGGATTAATAGGAGCACACCCACATGTTAATACGAAAATTACTGCAATGGAAATCCAACGCTACAGTGCCCATGGGGTTCCCCAAAACTACGGTTCGGCCGACATGGGAACGACTGCGGGAGCATAGTTTTTTTTTTTGTCACACCAGCTACGAAACATCTTCCCAACATCAGCCATGCTTCAATATCGGACTCGATGACTGTCCCTAAATGTCGAGGTGTTCAGAGCACCGCAGCCCCGTGTGTTTCGACCAGCCGCTCAGGCATGTAGCCCAAACGCTGAAGGGCAGCGTTATATCAGAACTAACAGGCGGAGCCTCAGAAACTGGTCACGTGAGATTCCAGACTCTGATCCCGAGTTTTCAAACTGATGTGATTAAAGCTATGTTTGCATTAATTATGAAGGCGAGTTAGCTGAGATGCTAATGTGCATATACCGAGCTTTCTGGAGCGATGTGCAGAGATGAACAACCTAATGCTGAATAATTGGCGCCAGTTACCCTGCACGCACCGACAGTAAATATAAAAGGGTGCACGATGAAAGTACGGTGGAAATGGTCTCGCCTTCGACAGATCTAACCAGGAAAGATAGTGTCAGTTAAACGGGGAGTTCACATCATAAATTGGCACAGCGAGTCGCGCAGACGAAATGACGCTAGCCTTCACATATCGGCGCACGGAGCCTACCTCGCGTCAGATGTGTGTACTGTGCTTGTTCCTACAGCGAAGTGCTGGCACAGGGGGCTCGACCACGATGGGCCTCACTGAAACGTAAAGAACCGCCCAGGTGCAACGCAAGCACGCGTGCTCTGCTCTCGCCCGTGGCCAGTTCCGTCTCCTTTGCGGCCCAGGGAGGAGGTCGCATGGCGGTGCTGGCGGTAGTGTTGCAGAAAGACCACGTGACTATAGGCCGAGCGCACCTCACGCGCCCGTGGCCGCCTTGTCTTCTTTGCAGGCTTGCATAGCTCAGAGCGGAGGCACGGCTGCTTCCATTAGCGCTGCAGCCGCAAGCGAGGCGGAAGGCTTCGCCGTCAAAGCAAACTTCGTCGCAGATGAACGCGACATATGTTCGGTACTATCGCGAATGTAAGAGAAATGCGTACCGACTAGCTGCCCCTTTGGTGGTGCCTCGAACCAATGTCGCAGTGGCGCACATAATGTCCCTCGCAATGTCGAACAGTATCCGGCAACGCCGGCGCGGGGAGACCTTTTCGCTTAATGGTTCGTGTTAAGAAGCAGCTTAGCTGAGCTGTTGTGATTTCAATGAAAATGACTGGCTTTAACTCGACATTCGCGCCCTTTATAGTGCGTGCGTGCGTGTGTGCGTGCGTGCGTGTGTGTGTGTGTGTGTGTGTGTGTGTGTGTGTGTGTGTGTGTGTGTGTGTGTGTGTGTGTGTGTGTGTGTGTGTGTGTGTGTGTTGTGTGTGTGTGTGTGTGTGTGTGTGTGTGAGAGAGAGAGAGAGAGAGAGAGAGGGAGAGAGAGAAGAGAGAGAGAGCTGAAACATTGCCGCTGACTTCCCGTCGATGACTAGATCAGCACGTGGTACAACAGCAGCTTTGATAAAGTGCGGCACATCAGTGTTTTTTTTTTTTTCGTCCATCTCGCCATGGGCTCTTTGTACCCCGGAGAAGCAAAAACTGTTAATAATGCAGCAGACTGTTGCACCATGAATACATTCGCTAAACCGACCATCAAAATGATCAAGACTAGCACCAAAAGCAAGGAGACCTTGGTCCAGCGCTTAACAATAACGTAACAAAATGTAAATTATTTCCTTTGGGGCCAAATAACTGTTCCATTTTTTTTTCTTGCAGCGTGCTGCCTCTGTCAGTGTTTTCTTTTTTTTTTATCATGGATTACGCAAGAATGGGAGAGCCCAGGAAATGCAGATCTCCGTTCAAACGGCTTTTTGACAGCGCTCTCAACGAAAAGAAAATTGTTGGCCTGCCTGAGGTGCGCTTTGCTACACATCAGAGACAAAGAAGTGGCAGCTTGGAACGAAGCGGTGACAATTTACAGGGATCCTCGGAAGCCCTTTGGCGCGCGTAGTCAAGTAGTGAGAGTGGCGGCTCCGCCGGCCATATACGCAACCGCATCGCGGCGGCAGCCGAGCGACAGTTTTAATGCGCATGCGTGAGTCGCCGTCACGCACGCCGAGTGGAGGCATATAATCCTGCGCGCCTTTATGGACGAGCTCCTTGACTCGCGGCGTTTTATCACCTTTCGAGGCGAATACCGAGGCCAACAAAAGGAACCCGTGCACCCAGGAATGGAGTCTTGCCCTAATCCTCGGCCCAGCAATGACGCCGGATTACCGCCACGCGAGATGGACGGGAGATGGCGGCCCAGTCGGGGCTCAAAAATTATATTTGATAATTTACGGCGGCCGAGTTTGATATCGCGCCGCCGAGACGCGGGCCGGCGCGCGCGTCCGTAAATCAGGGGATGCGAAATTTCTCAACCTCCACAAGGCGATCGCCTTCTTCGGCCGCCTCCGCATCCTCCAGCTGCCGCGCGCTCTGCTCGCTCTTCCCTCTCCCTGCTGCGCTTGGCACTCGAAATCTTGGCCCTGCGGAGTTATTATTTTATTGCACCTGCCTTGGGGGGTGCAGCGATCTGGCCGTTTTATGGCGGGTCAGCTCGTAAATGGGACCAGGCGCGCGGTTACAGATGCGGCCAAATGCCGAAGACGGGGTCCGCCACGGATTGCTTATCATTTCCTCGAATACACGCTCCTCGGCGGTGCGGGCACGTCCCGAACGCCGCCGCGCGGGGAGAAAAATGTCCATGCGTGTCCCTCCAAAACGCAGGGGTCGCACTCTCGGCCGCCGGGGCTCCTTCGGGCCGACGCGATATACTCTCTGCCAAGGAGCTCCGACGGCGCGCGCACGGTGACGAAGCGATGCAGTCCGCCGTCAGACACCAGCGGGCGCTCCGCATTGCATTCGAAGCGAAAATATGGTACCCCTTGGCTGCAGGTCTCTGAAAAAAAATAAAGATAAATAACGAAAAAAAACTTGTCTTCCTCTTCAGTATCTCCGATCAAAGGTCATTAAAATACCTGGCATTTAGAGGGCATCCGTGAGCTGCACCCACATGGGAAAGAGAAGCACTTGACACCTCCTCCGAACTAGGCGCCGACGTGCATTGAGCAAGAGAGCGTTGCCTGAGATGCCGCAACTGCGAAGCGACAGTCCGCGCACGAAATCCTCCTCCTCCTTATGTTCCAGCGGTACAGTCCGAAGAGCGCCCAAACAGGAACTGTAGGATTGGATTCCGCTTCCAGACGCATTTACTTCCATCGGTTACTTACACTCAGTTAATCCCTTCCATCGGTTACATGAAATTCGACACATCAGAAATGATAATTACATCATCAAATGCAATCGCAAATGCGCTGTGTCGGCCGGCAAATGTAGTGCTTGAAGTGCGGAGCCTTAAGCCAACGTCCGCCACGACCTCGACGTGCACGAGCACCGTTGCCGCGAAACGCCGACGCTCATGAACGAGCGCTTCGCGTTGAACGCGCTTGGCTGCAGGGGAAGGGGAAGGTCGTCTTTCCTGCCGCGGCGCTGACGTCATGGGTGACTTCATGGGTGTGCGATGTAGTGGACGCATGGCCCTCTTTCCCGCAGGTGCAGCCTTTGTGGCCACAATCATTGCGCATCTCATGCAGCGCATCACTCGGTGAGCAGTCGCATACTCAGGCTAACATCGCCTGTCTGTCACTATACCTTAGCAGTTCGCTGGATATCAATGGCGGCCGTAGTCTATAGTAACCGAACGCATGTGCGAAAAAAAAAATACTGGTGGCCGTCTACGTGATACGCAGGATGCCCTATAGCGATGGGAACTCGTCAGATCGTCGCACATTCTAGGACGGGTTAAAGGTGTTGTCAGCCACACTGTGAATCGGTCACGGCCATATGTTCGAAGGCCAACGGCAGAGAAATTTTGTTTCGGCTGGAATGCTTCTTAATATGCAGGGCAAGTCATAAAGCTAACCGTGACAAAGTTCTACGTTTCTTAGACAGCCAGTTCTGTTTTAAGCGTTTAAAAGGCCCAGGGCAGAAGACGCGTGCACCTGGCAGCATATCGCGCAGTTAGGCAACATACCGGACACGAGCTGACCACCGAGAAAATTCCTCAGGCCGGATCCATTGGGAATGAACGGATTACGGACCAGTGTGGATTGAAAGGTTGGTGGCTAAAGTGCGGCATTGCGTAAAAGTGTCGAATTTCAGGCGAGATTACCATGCCGAAGCGGTGTGTAACCGCCGGGGGCATGAACGGTCACGCCGCATGCATTTCCGAAGTACTGCCACGATCGAAAAAAACGCGCAGAACGCGGCACCTACCCGCTCCGCTGTTCGAAGTTCTCTTCATCGCGCTTTCACTTAAGCGATAGTAAAAAGACGCTAAAATCGTCCGCGGTACATTCCAGGACGACCCTGACGTCTTTTTCGTACCACCCAGCTTCGCGTACCTTAGGATAGCGTACTTTAAAATCTAAGTTTAGTGTGACGAGATAAGCGTTGACGAGATGGCGGCGCCCAGGTCGGCCACTTCAGAGCGAATTCGTCGCTGTTACTGTGTTTGTTGGCGTGCTCATAGCGATAAACGCCTCATGGGGTTCTCGCATTGCCTCATCTCGCCAACGTCATAGAGACTCTAAATAATACCTAGAGGGAAAGCTGGCGCCACCGTGTATGCGAGTTTCTTGAAGGGCACTTCATCCACCGTGGGAATGCCGGGAAGACAGCAAGGCGCACTTGGCTGGGCCCTGAAACATGACTACGACTGCAGAAATACAAATTTTCGCAAATTGTATGTTGTAAGGAAGCGTTGTTTTGCAATCAGTATGTCCTGTCAAAAAATATGCTCACTGTACATCACAGTAACTTAGCAGACAAACTGATAGGCGTAAACGACCACCGAATTTGAATTTGCCCATGGCGAGACAGGCCCTAGCAGACAAGTTAAAGGAAATGAGGGGCCCGTTGACAAATTTATGAAGGGAGCCAACAGTCACCGAAACCAAGGTGCATAGGGGAACGTTAATTATTTTTTATTAATGTGTTATGCTTATCAGTGGGATAATAATACTTAGATTAATAAATCGCATAAAGAAAATTACTTATAAAGCAGCAGAAAAAACAACCATGCCGCCGGTGGGATCCGAACGCACGACCTCCGAATATCGCGTCCGGTGCTCTTACCAACTGAGCTACGGCGACGGCTGTTCAATCTGCTGCTCTCGTGGGTATTTATGTTTACTGGGTGTAAGCGAGCCTTGAGAGTGTTCACCAGCGCCACCCTCGACCATAGCGGCGGACGTAGCACGTCCTGTAATACCGCGAGCGTGACGTAGAACGTTCTGCTGCTTTATAAGTAATTTCCTTTAAGCGATTTATTAATCTAAGTATTATTATCCCACTGATAAGCATAGCACATTAATAAAAAAAAAAATTAACGTTCCCCTATGCACCTTGGTTTCGGTGACTGTTGGCTCCCTTCATAAATTTGTCAAACGGGCCCCTCATTTCCTTTAACTTGTCTGCTAATAGCTAAACGGGGGTCTCGGTTCTGGCAGTCTTGATGCCATAGGTAGCATAAGAGGGCTCTCGCACAGTTTCCGCCCTCACCGTTAGAGCTCAGTGCAGATCCACACCACCGCGGCTGTCGAGAACCGTAAGGGACGCCGAAAAAGCACCTCTGGGAGGCAAAACGGTAAGGCGCCCGTGCACTGTGCGATGTCAGTGCACGTTAAAGATCCCCAGGTGGTGAAATTATTCCGGAGCCCTGCACTACGGCACCTCTCTCTTCCTTTCTTCTTTCACTCCCTCCTTTATCCCTTCCCTTAAGGCGCGGTTCAGGAGACAGATACTGCGCCATTTCTTTTGCCCCAAAACCAGTTATTATTATTATTATTATTATTATTATTATTATTATTATTATTATTATTATTATTATTATTATTATTATTATTATTATTATTATGTCAACCGCGTCGATGTAGCAGCGCGTCGCTGGCGACAGATCATCCGTGCGCATGAGGCTTCACGCTGCCAGGCATTACACACCATCGTGGTGCAGGACGCTTCAACAACTAATACAGAGTTTTAGAATAGGAAATGTACGTTTACGCCGAGTAAACGCAAGCATTTTGCGGACATTATGGTTTATGTTACATCACTCAACGTACGCAGACGAGATTCCTCCCGTGATTGTGGTGCCATCTGGGTTGAATAAAGAGGACAATTTCTACAAGCCGGTGCTCGTTAGGCCTAGGAGCTACCGAATAGTCCAACGAAATAAAAAAAAAAACAGGCTAAATGTATCGTCCATTCAATTTGTTACAGGCAAGATAAGACGAAACAAAAGCCCCGCAACTACTCCCCCCCCCCCCCCCCCCCCCCGCCCCCTCTCCTTGAGATTCCTCACGGGACTACTCGGTCTGCATAGAACGATACGAGGAGCACACCCAACACAGCTAAGCCGTGGGAGCGAGGAGTCCTCTTCCCTTTGGCAGAATGGCTGAGCACAATCAGATGTTCACAAAACAGTGCTGTCATCATTACAATCTGACAACAACAACAAAAAAGGACACGCCATGATTACACCTGATTATATTTAGCTTAAAGGTTCTGTTTTCTGTCATCGAAAAATAAATTAAAAATTGGTTTTGAGGAAAGGAAATGACGCAGTAACTGTGTCACATATCTCGGTGGACACCCGAACCGCGATATAAGACAGGGAATAAAGGAGGGAATGAAAGAAGAAAGGAAGAATGAGGTGCCGCAGTGGAGGGCTACCGATAATTTCGACCACCTCGGATTCTTTAAAATCGACCGACATTGCACAGAACACAGGCACCTAGCATTTCGTTTCCATCGAAATGCAACCTCAGCAGCCGGAATCGAACCCGCAGCCTAGCACCATAGCCACTCAGACACCGCGGCGGCTGCAGATGGTTGAGACTTTGTTTCCATAACACTTAAATAAAGTTATGCAAAAACAGAATGCAATTATCTGATACAGCAGGTTAAATTTTTTCTCCACAGAAAAAAAAAAAACGTCCAATTTGGGCAGAAGTTATGCTCTTGTCTAGTGGTTTTGCTGGCGTTATGTACGGCAGCAAAAACTCAGGTGATCTCTGAGGCCCGCTGAGTGCCACGTTCGCGGACATGCTGCCAGTCTGTCTTCAAATAGAAGCCTATGCATCCAAGTAGACATGCCACTGAAGGCCGCGTACAGTCCGCGTCACCGTTATGTAGAGCGCTCGGGCGGCGCACTTTCCCGAATAAAAACCGTCACCTTGTCGCAGGCTTATAAGGTTTAGAGGCAACGTTTGTGACCAAGTACAGCCCGACACACTTGCAAGCATGGTCATCACGGACACTTTGCTTGGATAGCATGAGCTGCTTTCTAATGTTAGTTTTGAAGCGAAAAGCTTCACTAGGCTCGTCAACACCGGGCTTCGCGTGAGCCATACTACAGATTTGCCACAGCTGCGCATGCGCGAAACCGAGTGACGTCACGCGGAGCGCAGGTGGCCGCTGCTGCCGCAGCCGTCGTAGCCACCGCGCGCTGCCTCCGTCGTCTGACCTTTCGCCGTGGAAGGAGAAGAAGACCCAGAAGTGGTAGCGTGGAGTTGGCTCAAAATCAGCGAAGATATGAAAAGTGCAGAATCACGAGAGGCACGCCTTGCTAAACGGCGGCAAAAGGATCACAAAAACCAAAGAAAACAAGTGACTGAGCCGACGGCGTTCATAAAGTTCATTGGCGTTGACACCTTTGCAAACTCCGTTCATTTTCACGAAATGAAAGGCACAAAACCCGCTCCGTGGGTCAGTGGGGACCTCAATCTCGCTTTTCGCTTTGTATATCCTGGATTAGCTGGGCTAATCCATATTAATTTTTTTTTACTGCGAGCAGCACATTGATCCAGCGCTCTGCACAAGGGTGACGCATAGTGCAACAAAACGCTTCTGTAACGTTACGGAGAAACTTCATAACTAGGAAACAATCAAAAGGCTCTAATGCCACCTGGGCGTGGTCGAAAACAAGTACAAGCTTCCTTCCAGTTTGCCCTCATTTCAAATCAAATGGTGGTAGTGGTTTTATTAAAAAATATAGTAAAAAAGGAAGGAAAAGATTTTTGCTAGCCCCGGCATCTGCCATCGATACTGAAGCACCTGAGCTGGGGCAGCGGAAATAAAGGACAGCAGGCAGAATGGAGAAATGAAATGAAAGAGGTGAGGGGACAGGAATAGAGGATAGGGGGAGAAGTAATATGTACAAACTATTTACACAATAAGAAATGTGTCCAGGTTGTGCGCGTGATTAGTTCATTTTAGAGGAATTAAATCACCCACGCGCACAGCACTGTGTTTGTTACAACTGGAGTGGGGCGTCCAGTTATTAATAAATCGTTCAAGGTAGAACTCGCGGAGCGTTCGGTCACTGCGTGTAACTACCTGACGGAGAACAGACGGGACTCAAATCAAATCATATTTTATTTTCCAGCAAGTATCTGGATGGTCGCCTGGGCTAAAAGCTGTACGAACAGCTTGACGAAGGCCCAGGAAACCATTACATGGCAGCAGCAGACAGAACGAAATAATTAATGAACAATACAGAAGTGGTCATCAATAAACAAATAGAAAAGAAATTATACAGCGTATGCATGAGAGCAACACAACAGGAATAAGCGAACAGAATGTTTACCAATAATGAACTGAGTGCAAAAAAAAAGAGTACAGCAATAACGCAGAAGTTTTCTTAAACGACATATGAAGAAATACGGATTACAACTGCACAAAGTATGTTCGGCGTATGCAACAGCCGAATCGGGACAGCGCCGGCCGAAAGAGCAAATATGAAGAAAGGGGTAAATTGAGGAAAAGATTAGGATTATATAGAGCACTGCGAAAAGCTACGACCCTTGCCTTTCTGCGTGTGCGGCACCAAAAGGAGCGGGAATCTAATTGTTTAGAGGCGAACGCTCCAGACGGTGAGCACAAGACGCACTGCAAATGCGCTCGCCGCAGTACCCACCTCCGGCACAGCGTTTCATGAACGCAGGAAAACATTGAACTGAATATAAATTTTTTCTGAACATTTGTACAACGCATATCTGAAACAACATCTAAATGCCTAGCTAAAAGCTAGCTGTTCTATTTAACGAAACATTACGAACCATTCAATGCAAATTGTTGGTCAGTTCACACGTCTGCTCTTCGAGTCCGGCGGACTCGCTCTTCCACCTGCCGCATCCTCGGGTCAAAATCCGGGGCCGTTCACGAAGCTCGGTCAGAGGCCAAAGAAATCTCGGGACCGGTGTAGACGAAAGTGCTTCTCCGCGTTGAGTCCCCTCACTTTTTGCACCACTTCGATGGATCTCATGATCATCGCAACGTTGCAGACCGCCTGCTGCGTCATCGCGAAGGCGGTGGACGCTTCAGCGCCGCCACTGTCTCCAGGCATTGCTTCGATGACCGACTTGAGGCTGATCTCTTTGCGCGGTGAAGAGAGCAAAAGCGTGAGGAAACGCTCAGTTGCGAGGCCTAGCACCGTGCACGTGGGCTTGCTTTCTCCGCTGGCAGACGGCGGCTGGTCAGGGTGCACAGCGACGTCGCACCGCTCAACGAGGGCTCTGATGCCGTCTCGCAAAGCGCTCTTTCCAAGCCAGAGGTACGCCCCCCGCGACTCCCTCTTTATCATGCCGACACACTCGAGAACTTTCACAATCTCGTACACTCGCGTGACGCACACATGTAACATCTTGGAGATTTCAGAGAGCTTCTCGAACCACAGAGGTTCTTCGGGGTCTTCCGGAAAGAGCCCCATGAATTGGCAGCACACCGCGTAAAGGGAGTTGCCCTTCCGGGGGACTTCCCTGCTGGGCGATACTCTTCCGGAGTAGTCAACGCCGTCGAGGAGGCTCTCGAAGTCCGTGTCGGCAGCCCACTGACGGGGCAGAAAACATCTCGCTCGCGCCATGTCCAACCAACCAAGCGCCAAACGGTCGTCTGCCTGCCGGCGCTGCAGCACTGCCCGTTTACGGCGTCTTCAATTTGGCGTCCGTCTGCTATGCGACTTGCCAGGGCAGCTCCACCAACCACTCTGAGTGTTCCTAAACGTATTATTTTTGACCAACAAAATATTAAACAGGAGCTCCGACTCGCGCTCGTTTCGTTTCTGGCGTTCATCTGCTTCGGTGCAATCGTATGTGGTGAGAGGCGACGCAGCGATGGGAGACGCCTGCCTCTTGAATGGGTACGTGTTTTCGACAAGAGAAAGCAGGTTGATTTCATTGAACATAATTCTGCTAGGGTGCCTAGAAATGCTTGCTAGCTTGGCGTCCGCCGGCTGCGGCGGGGATCGCTGATGAATGACCGCCGCGGTGGCGCTGCGAGCAACCGGTGTGCCATGCCAGCAACGGCGTCTGCGATAGACGCACGCGTTTCGCCCCGCGAAACGAATTCCCTGCGCGTTTTCAGGTGACTTACGCATGCGATTGCACTGATTTTTTTTTTATTTTAAGCTTAGCCGCGGTTTTTCAATGCGCAGTTCAGTCATCGGCGTAGCGACGCAAACGATTTTTTTTTTCTTGCGAACAAATTTTGTGCGTGTACTCCAGAGTCGAAGGCGAAAGGAGCCCAATTGTTTTTACACCCTATTCTCCTTTCTCAATACTGCGGCCATGCCGTATCATATACCGTCTTCTGAGGAATTTAAATAAAAATATCCTTGCATCGAGAACATTACCGACGATTCTACACCACATGACCGTGTGTGCGCGCAACAGAGCGCTATTGACAGCGGCATTTTCATTCATGCTGTTGATCCGATCTCAAGCTTGTACGGACTCTGAAACTAGAAAGACTGAACACTGGAAACTTCTATATGCACGCACAATTAAAACATGTAAGATGAGAACCTGAGTCCTGTAAATAATGTGATTTAGGCAAAACTGCAGGAACGTATTCCTTGGTGCTTAGGCAACTGAGTTACAGAAGTAATGAACACAAGCATGCATTGTAAGTAGTTCTTCGAATCCCGTGCTTGGTAAAATGGCATTATTAGCCCATGCTATGTACGTCACACGTACTGTCAGGGAAAAGATACCCAAGGATCAGTATAATGTATAGCACAAAATAAAAATCTCATCTTTAACAACTTCGACTGCTCTTTCTTGGCAGCCCTCTCAACATTGATTTACTTCATGTAGAAGCGCAGGCGAAGCAGAATATAGAATTTGATTATTCCATTAACAATTTCACGTCCATGTTTCACACACTGCAGGCCAGAGGCGGAAAATGCACATGTGTTAAAATATCAGCGAAGTCAACAATGCTCTTCTCGTGCAACTTATTCACACTTAAATAAGTTGTGAAGCTGTCTTCAAGGACGGTGATAGTAATGTTCTTCAAGGGGCCAGACGGATGCAGTAAGCCAGCATTACCAAATTCTGCAGTGAAAGCTGCAACCCGATCACTTTCTGTATAGCCACTGCTTTTTCAGTCGTCAAGGCTGGCGCACAGTGTATGCACTGGCTTTTTTTCAGTGCTTTTCTAGCCCGAGATATAATAAATTAACATCTCGTGGCTTTTTCCTGTCACAGAGGCACGGTCGCCAGAGGTAATACGTGGAGCACAAGAGACCCATGCAGTTTTTGCATCATGAGCGCTCCTTTATCAATTAGGCTGTCGAGTATAGGCAGTGTATTCTCGCTGCACGGTTGTTTCTTAGGCACCGAAACTAAGGAAGTGACCACTTCTGGTGCACAGTTTCCCGATGGTGGTAGTTTCGCAATACTGTAGAATGTGACTGCATTAACAGTAACCAAAAACTGAGCGTCATTCGGATGGTCATAGATCCTGATGATTGCCGAACAATGCTAAATACGCTTTCAAGTCTGTCTTGGCTCAAGTTTGCAGTCATCACATACTTAAAAACAAGTGTGCTGAGATATGCAACTAAACTAATTAAGTGTGCTCTGAATTGAAACACGGAGTCCCTCTGCTGTGCTGTTGCTCAAAAACCCGCCGATTGTGGCCACTGCATGAATTTTACACTTTGTGAGGTGTTCAAGGATCTCCTTTAAATAATAATAATAATAATTGGTTTTTTGGGGAAAGGAAATGGCGCAGTATCTGTCTCATATATCGTTGGACACCTGTACCGCGCCGTAGGGGAAGGGATAAGGAAGGGAGTGAAAGAAGAAAGGAAGAAGGAGGTGCCGTAGTGGAGGGCCCCGGAATAATTTCGACCACCTGGGGATCTTTAACGTGCACTGACATCGCACAGCACGCGGGCGCCTTAGCGTTTTTCCTCCATAAAAACGCAGCCGCCGCGGTCGGGTTCGAACCCGGGAACTCCGGATCAGTAGTCGAGCGCCCTAACCACTGAGACACCGCGGCGGGGCGAACTCCTTTAAAAATGCAAAGTTTGGTGACTGCGGGTATAACGCTGCTTTTGGCACACGCGCAGTCATTATACTGATAAGCTTATTCATTCTTTTTACAAAAGATTCAGTGCCTTCCACGAAGTCATAAGAGCGTCCTAACTGGGTGCGATAAATAAAAAGACCTCTAATTGTATCATCACCAAATAGCTGGAATGCTGGAGCAACTCCCATTTTCTCAAATAATAATAATTGGTTTTTTGGGGAAAGGAAATGGCGCAGTATCTGTCTCATATATCGTTGGACACCTGAACCGCGTCGTATGGGAAGGGATAAAGCAGGGAGTGAAAGAAGAAAGAAAGAAAGGAAGAGGTTCCCGTAGTGGAGGGCTCCGGAATAATTTCGACCACCTGGGGATCTTTAACGTGCACTGACATCGCACAGCACCCGGGCGCCTTAGCGTTTTTCCTCCATAAAAACGCAGTCGCCGCGGTCGGGTTCGAACCCGGGAACTCCGGATCAGTGGATACCTGAACCGCGCCATAAGGGAAGGGATAAAGGAGGGAGTGAAAGAAGAAAATAAGAGGTGCCGTCGTGGAGGGCTCCGGAATAATTTCGACCACCTGGGGATCTTTAACGTGCAGTGACATCGCCCGGCGCAATTCCCGTTGTTCAGGCGTTTCGACTGCGCGTTTAGCTTTGGCTTTATCATTTTTTCGCTGTTGCGCAGCCAACTCCGAAGCGAGTACTTCTGGATCGGACGAATCTAATTTCTCAGCTTTTCTGCGTAGTCTAGCAGCAGCCGCACTCTGCATCTCTTCCATATCGAGTGCGCACGCCTATTCTCTGGCAAGCGCATTATATAGCCTCATTGCGCATGCACATGACGCACATGTGCAGTTGCGCGCGGCTGCTCCGAAAGGTCGGGCGATGGAGTCGGCGACGGCTGCGGCAAGGAGCGACCACCTGCGCGGCGCATGACGTCACTCGTTTTCGTGCATGCGTATAACTCACCAGTTCGGCTCACGCGAAGCTCGGCTCTGACCCGCGTAGTGAAGCTTTTCGCTTCAAAATTCTTGCAACGCTCTCTGCGTGTCGACCCCCGAAGAAAGATCCACACGCTGTGGCCAGCCTCCGGAGGACGTGGCGAGGAGGGCGCGCTATTTTTGCGACGTAGAATGAGGAAGCAATTATGCTTGTTCTGATAAAGTAAGCTCGATAACGTGATAAGCCCGATAACGATATATGAGGCAGATAACTAGTAACAACGCTTCCTTACGGGGGATTCCGAATGCCAAAGTCGCTGGGTAGTATTAGCTACGCGACAGCACGCTTTCACAACCACCGCTACAAGATGTGATGGCTTAACTGACATATTCTGTTTATATGTTTATTAAGGTTACAAGGAAGCCATTACTCTAATAATAGATAGTATTGCATTTTATAAATTGCATCGAATGATTAATTGGACGAAATGATTTTTTAAAGGCAATTCAGTGTAGTGGCAACGAATGTTTCAATATTTTATGAGCATGATGGCAGAGGCAACGCATGTCGACACGAGAAACGCTCGGCCTGGTTGCTGAGAGCACCGAAAGACGGTGTCAGGGTATAGGAGAAAATTGGAAAGTTTGATATAATTGGTTTTTGGGGAAAGGAAATAACGCAGAAACTGTCTCACTTATCTCGGTGGACACCCGAACCGCGCCGTAAGGGAAGGAATAAAGGAGGGATTGAAAGAAGAAAGAGGTGCCGTAGCGGAGGGCTCCGGAATAATTTCGACCACCTGGGGATCTTTAACGTGCACTGACATCGCACAGCACACGGGCGCCTTAGCGTTTTTCCTCCATAAAAACGCAGCCGCCGCGGTCGGGTTCGAACCCGGGAACTTCAGATCAGTAGTCGAGCGCCCTAACCACTGAGCCACCGCGGCGGGTCTCGTTTTCTCAAAAGAATTGGGATTCAGGTGCGTGCTGGTGATCATCGGCATGGTTTTAAGCGAAACACTCTGGCTGTTCATTTTCCAAGCTTCTCGGATCGGTTCGAGCGTGCACCCGACCCTCAGGTGCGTTAAACCATTTGCCTACATATGCATTTCGCACATTTTCAACTAGATAGTGGAAATCCGGGAGAAAGTGCAGATGGCGCACTGAGCTGGCAAGATGTGGCGCTTGTCACGTTGTCTAGACATGGCGCGATCACACGTCCTTATGAACACACACACCAACACACACGCGAGTCAGCGTTCATGGATTTGGCCAAAAAAAAAAAAGTATTATGGGCTCGCGACCAAGAAGCAGCGCGCACCACTTCCGCAGCCACGGCACGACCGCCCCTGCAGGCACGACGTTCCGAATGTGTGCAGCGCCCCCTGCGCATTCATCCGAGGCGCGGCCAACCGGTTCCGCAGAGAGCTCCGCACGAACGGCAGACTAGCAAGTATTTCTAGGGACCCTAGTTGTGCGTAAGAAAGGGCCCGCTAGCAGTATTGCGAGTGGCGATTTTCACTGCGAAGACAACAGCGATCGTTGGGCGAGCGTCTCCTCGATGTACCAAGCGCGTTGGATCCGGAATTCCCCAGGGAAGCCTGTAGCTATATGTTTATGCCACTCATGATGCTGCTTCCAGTGCTTTCAGTCCAGCCGCAGTCGCGAGCACGGTGGAAGAGTGTAAGAGCTGTTTGAACGTGCGCGCCGCAAACGACACAGAGCCCCCACCCAGTTCTCGGCGCTTCGCCAGATGGCGCTACATGACTTTAACAGTTGCGCTTGGTTTCAGAAACGGCGGAAGTAAACTGGCCCCGCCGCGGTGGCTCAGTGGTTAGGACGCTCGACTACTGATCCGGAGTTCCCGAGTTCGAACCCGACCGCGGCGGCTGCGTTTTTATGGAGTAAAAACGCTAAGGCGCCCGTGTGCTGTGCGATGTCAGTGCACGTTAAAGATCCCCAGGTGGTCGAAATTAATCCGGAGCCCTCCACTACGGCACCTATTCCTTTCTTCTTTCACGCCCTCCTTTATTCCTTCCCATACGGCGCGGTTCAGGTGTCCAACGATATATGAGACAGATACTGCGCCACTTCCGTTCCCCAAAATCAAATTATTATTATTATTATTATTATTATTATTATTATTATTATTATTATTATTATTATTATTATTATTATTATTATTATTATTAAGTAAACTGGACATAAATAGATGTTAGCAAAGAAAGACTGGAATTATTCGCGGAATATTTGTCGTGAGAAACGAGAAAAGCCTATTAAAACACACAGCTTTGCTGCAATTAGTATAAATTTACAAAAAAAAATTATATGTAAGTTTTCCATGAATTCCGAGTATTTACTTCTATTCTAGGCATCTTCGGGTCATGGAGCGGTTGGGATTCGAGCTGGGCAGAGATGATATTCTGTGTTAGTTATCACCGCCATGAAATCGATGAAACTATTTACATGCTCGGTATAGTATGAAGAAGTGTCACGCGCGCGCGCGGTGTGCGCAGGGCTGACTTCGAACAGGCTCACAGATATTTTTTTTCCCAAAGCTGCCATATTTACGACGATTGGGCTATCACTTGACAGCTCAAATTTATCTAGCGGGATCTGCCTTCCCAGTATATTTATCATATATCGCCAGGAACGTGCGCGTACGATCCTTTTCAGTACGACTTACCGGACTGACGGTGCTGTCAAGTGATCCGGAGCTTTGATGAGCGCAAATTTCTAAACGCATACGCTTCTTGCTACAACTATTTCGAGTCAATGGTAGCCCCAGTTGTCCATAGGTGAACTATTCGGCCACACTTCGAACAAGGAGCCGAAGCTGCACGGTGTACTACTCTACGCGAGGATGATTTCTCCGGGCTCTCCTCCGGGCCTTGATTCGATCGCCTCCGCATCTTGAGGACCGTCGACCGGCTCCTGAAGAAAACGACGTTTTTTTCGTACCTCTCGCCTCTCAGCTGCCCTTTCTCGTTCCTTGCTGACTTCGACAGGTGCCCATGCATGGGCAGTCAGGAAACCTTTCTTTCGCAAGACATGGCCACCACGATGTACAGTCAGGCAGGAACGAAATGTGAACAGCGCCTGTGAGCAAAACGAAACATTTTACCCGTTTCGGTCACGGCCGCGGCGGTCGAATTTCGATGGAGGCGAAATTCCACAGGCCCATGTACTGTGCGATGTCAGTGCACGTTAACGAACCCCAGGCGGTCAAAATTTCCGGAGCCCTTCACTACGGCGCCCCTCACAGCCTGAGTCGCTTTGGGACGTTAAACCCCCATAAACCGAACCAAGGCCATTTTACCCGTGTACTTGCAGCTACAGTACACACCTAGCTTGATTCATGTTTCTGGCAAAAGCGTCTAGCGAAGTACACGTTCATAAACAGGTTGTAAAGGAATACCTCCCAGCAGAGTTCAAAAGCGCGGCATATGCGTGTTCGCGTTTCATTCCGGCCTGACTGTACGCACGAGAAGGTCACCCTAGTACTGTCGCGATATAAAATGCGAACAACGCACCGCACGCTCTCCGTTTCTTCGCATTTTTTTTTTTCGCGGTAAGAAAAGCATGCTAGAGATTTCCATGATTGCGTCATGAACAATACTGGCGTCTTATTGTTACCACCCAGGTAAAGACGCGATGAAAAGAAATGCGAGCAGCGGAGTGCGTAGGAGCCGCCCTGTTCGCAATTTTTTTAACCGCCCCTGCACATTGCTTCCCACGTGTTCGACGAGGCTGAGAATGCTTCTCGCATAAGAAATCCCAAGGTTGCTGCAAACGGTCTTTACGTCGCATGGCATTTCTCAATACATTCGGACGTACTTCGTCCTTCGCTGCAGAAAACAGCGACAACTTTTCACTGCCCGATTTGTGATCGTGACCTGTCGTGCATCGCGAAGCAAAGCACTCTCGCCCAATCGTCAAGGCACCTGCCGGCAGAGAGCGAAACTGAGCGACTCAATCTGCAACGTTCAGAGCGCAGGTCAAGCTGCACCGACACGTCTCATATTCTTCCCCCGTGGTTCCGCGTGGCCCCAGGGACAGTTTTGAGCTTGGCAAATCGAAGAGGCGAACGACTAAAAGCAGGCGGCCGAAGCGAACTGGCGGTACCGCTGCTGCTGCAGCGAGGTGTAGATATATGATTCAGAACCAAACTGCCTTCATACTCACACTGAACTTTGCCGTCCCTTCGCCAGGCTGAACTCACCCAAAGGGGTCAGTCCAATAAAGGGATGTTAAAAAAAAGCGATGCCTGGACGGACATATATATTTTAAAAGAAGATCAAGAGCAAGGTTAAGCAATAAATGCAGCTGCAATGTTAGCCACGTTAGCCGCAACAAAGGAACATAGCGTGGCGCTACCTGGCACTCAGGCACGACTTCCTTTGCCAATGTAAAGAATAAATTCGTGCCTAAACAGCGAGTTCTGCCATCGCTAATGCACCATATGGTGAGATCCACCAGAACACGCCAATGTTTCCATACTCGTCTCCGACACGAGGCTCGCCCGTTAACTCTATGCTCATGGGCGCCGCCACTGAGTCATGTTGGCTGCCAGGGGGCACACTGCTAGTTTTCTATGTTTCGAAGATCCGTGAGCAACTCGCCTGAATGCAGCAAGTGAAGTGACAGAAACCTAACCCGTGTTTCGGACAAACCGGAGGAACCAATCTTTATCCCAACATGGGTTTCGATCCATGGACTTACCGATAGTTCCGCAACCGTAACGAAGAGCTCTGGCAGGGGTCGCCACCTCCGCGCCGACCTCTCGGACGCTGGCGCTGCCCAGCCACGCCACTTTCTGCGCTGTCGCGGAAACTGCCCGGCCACTGTTTCCTACCGCGATCTGGAGGATGTTTTCATTCCAGAGAGAACCGAAAAGAATGCCCCAATGGCTGGCGAATATCAAGCGAGGAAATTGGCAGAACTCAAACTGCTTCTGTCATGCGCTGTGAGCAGCCCCTGTAGAATTTGCAAGGTAGACAGTGTAAAATACGGTAGCGAAGCTTCCATAGACGCCCATACGTTCAAAACATGGCGGTTCATGGGTTCACCAGCGCCCATGGGAGCTGAGGGACCTGTCAATTCCATGATGTATGACGTCACGCCTACGAATGCTTTTGACGCGGATTATAGTGTTTTTTTTTTGTTGGCCGCGTCGCATTAATGAGTCTGTCCCTCTTGAGGGTTGGTGCCTTTCAGTGCACGCCAACTTTTGTCATTCAAATTTTCTCGAGTTTCTGCTTTCTGTGTGCAGTTGACAAACCAACGAATGTGGCTGGCACAGAAGGCGGCACAGATACGCAACAAGCCTTCCAGAGAGACAGGCACAGCATAATTCTTAGTGGAAATTCTTGAGAAAGTACTTTGTCTCAGACTGCAGCAAGGTATGACCTATAAAGCGCTGCCGTAACCGCGCAATCTGCAATAGAGTGTACGACAAGTAGAGCTGTTGCATTCGTGATTTATGATAACAACCACACAAACACAGTGATATATCATACCAACATGTATGTCACAGACAGCACAAACAATGGCGTTGTTTAAGCTTACTGATGACACAGCAGATACAGAAAAGGCCTGAAGTGCTACAACACTTCACCGGGTAAGAAACTAAAATGTGCAGAAAAACAAAGGATCGCTGCAACTGAGACAAGGGCGACGTGAAATGTAGGTTCATTATGATACAAATGCCGCATAGAGCAGTATGATTACAGTTCACATTTGACGTGAACAAAAGAACACGACGTACCAAGAAAACTCGGCAGCAGCGGGGTATTAATCCTAACAAACGGCAATGGCAGAGGAGAAACCAGCGCGCTAGACGAAAACTTCGCAACCGGCACATTTTGAGACCTGCGAGTTAACTTTATACACTTTCCCGGGCGCGCCAGTGCAGATAGCGGGACGGCAGGGATAAGAAATTGCTTTGCAACTTGCTTCGTAAGCTCCGGCCCATGCTCCGGCCACTGCGACCGGAAACCGCAACGAGGTCTGCAAAGCCGCGCTGCCAACGCAACCACTGTCATTAATAGGGAGCGTAATATGCATGTTTCAATAAAACTACAAAATTTAGCAACAAAATACTGTGGTAACGCAGCGGTGGCCTAGTGGTTGAGCATCAGCCTCGCATGCGGGAGGTGCGGGGTTCGATCTCCAGTGCCACCGGGTATCCACCGGTAATACAATGGGTACAAGCTTTCCCCTGGCCTCGTGCTCGGCCAATTTAGGGTGAAATGCCTTTGACCCCACCTTGAGAAGTCTAAAATGCCTTGTGTCGTGGCGCCCTTCGGCCATAGATGCCCTTGCGTCATAAAAACCCACCATCATCATCATCATCAAGATAGTGTGTCGGGCTTATAAAACAAGCTAGTTTATTATTTATTCTTGTTTTGTTGCTGCACAATGTTCGAATTAGTAGTTGGGCAATTTCACTACATGAGTCTCTTTGAAATGCATTGCAGGGAAGGCGCAGCACATTCCAGGACGGCTCACAGATGGCGGTACAGCCACACTCGGCGATGTCTGCTGGGCATGCAGCCGCCATGGATCAGGCGCTTCTCTTGCAGCGTGCTCGGCGCCCCTCGCTGATTTTGCTGCTTTACGCGTTCACACGCTTCTCTTTTCTGCGCTGGACATCGGGCACAGCGTCCCTCGCTTTTTCGCTGCTTGACGCGGCCTAGCTCTCGCCTGTTTTTTTTTTTTTCTCCTTAGCGACGCATTCGGCCGCCTTCTCACCTTCGTGCGCTGTTACGTAACGCCGACTCTGGCGACAAAGGCGAGCCTTTCTGTCTCTTGACTAATTCGGCTCAACTGCGCGCCCAGGCTGCAGCAGGCGCCGACCGTTTGGAAGCGCAGAACGAACGGATGAGAGTAGCTAGTAAGTGCTAGCATACATGCCAACTCACAACACAGCACGGGAACCTTCGCTTTGGGCTTATGCGACGTAATTATCTTTTCAGGCCTGTCAGCGTTGGTGGGCTCGGATTGGTCCACCTGTGTGTTCGACGAATTGTTTCACGTTTCATGTTCTTCCAAGATACTTCACATTCTTGCAGGTCGATCGATTTAAATAGTGTTTTACCGACCCTCATTGTGCGATTTTATTTTTACGATCGCCCTTGTTTATGGGTGTTTATGTCTGACGCTCTTTTCCTACTAATTCGTTTTTCTGCTGAATCTATATTGTCAGTGTCGCGGAAGCGGTTACTCATACATTTCATTTCTATGCTCTCCTATACGCGCCGATGTAACGATCTGTACTTTGGCTGGACTGGACATGACATACTTGTGAGTAAAAAGCCTCTCTCGCCATGTAAGACGACTTTCTTCTATAACCTGCATAGTGAGACACTGCCCACAAAAAATACATCAGAAAAAAGGATATTCCTTTGCCGTCTGCTAATTGTCGACTATATGATATTTCTGAAACAAGTCAACGCTGCTTTACCGGTTGTAAATCTTTTAGCATTTATATGCACATAAAACGAAAGTCCTTTTGTTTTTCCTTCTACTTCTTCTTCCTTTAGGATCAGGTAGGTATTTAATTTAAAAACTAAGTGGATGTGTTATTCTTCATAAAAACTTTTTGAATTTTTGATGACTGTTATGCTTGTAACAAGGAAAGTTATTAAATCTATCACGGTGTCAAGGTGGTAATCAGTTTTGCGCTGTAACTCCGTGCATATGCATGCATGTTATTATGGGCGCTCTATATTACAGTACTATTAAAATTGCTACTCATTAACCGTTTACTTTTCCTTTATGCCCCTCTCCTCGTCAATCCAGACGTACGGCCGGGGATAATATGAAAGGCCTATACCGCGATAACCTCTTTAATACTGTTTAATCCATTTACTCCATTTATATACGTTAAATAAAAATCTCCACCCTCCGCGTTTCTTTTGTTTCTCAACTGTGACTGAGAAAGTTCTCATGCCGTCCTTAGAAACGTATTTTTAAAAAAGAAAAACTGGACGCTCAAGCGTTTGGAAATGACAAAAGAAACAGTAAACTTAGTAAGTGACCTTACGTTTTTTCATCTTTATTTTACCTCCACAGACATCCCGGACATACCCCGACAACGCGGGTGGAGCCCCCCCTTTCTTTTTCAGGTGGCTAGGGCGTGGAACTGCCGGCACCTGTGCCGGCGTACTGTACGGTTATCCCCAAGAGATGGCCGGCTGCGGTACACCACTGGCGCGAAGCGCAGGAGCGCCTCGACTGAAGCACGTCATCGGGTCTACAGGCTCAGCGGCTAAGCGCATAGGCGGCGCTGCGGACCACCGGACAAAATTGGCGCGCGCTTTCGGCGGCCTGCGCTTCTCAACGCCGGCACCAGCTGGCGCCGCGGGCAGCGAGCCGGAGAGCGAGTGGGGCGGTCTGAGCGACGCCCCCCGCGCTGCACGTGACGGGGCGGGACTGGCGGCCGGCCGGCCGACAACGCCGCGCGCTCGGCGCGCACGTGGGTGCTCAAAGCGCGCCAAGATTCGACTCGCGCGCGGCGCCGGAGCTGGAGCCCACGTGTAGTGTTCCTAGATGCGCCGCGCACGGTCTCGAGAAGCGCGGCGGAGGCATTCGACTCGGAACTCGCCGCGCTGAGGACGCGAATGACATTGCAAGAAGCGCAGTTGAGGCGGAGAACACCGTCCAAACGATCCGGCAGAACAGTAGTTCAGTTTTAGTTTAGCATATACCGCCAACCGTATACCTTCGTTTAGCTTGTTTTTAAGTATACCGGTACCGTTACCGTTGCTGTAGCTCACTAGCTTGCAAAATATTCCGAGCGCATGTGCCACGGAGCGCTTTAGCTTAGGCTCGGAATTACCGCGCTGCCACTACCTTTGCCGAGCATGATACTGCGCATACACGCAGGACGCGTGCGCAGCCAGAGCTTGACGCCAACGGTAACCGTATCGGTATATATTAACGATAATCTAAAACGTTCTGATATGTCGTCTAAGTCAAATGCTAAGTGCACAGCATGTCAAGCGCCCCCCCCCCCCCCCCCCCCCTTTATTTTTTCTTTCCCTTGCCACGATTGCAAAAACTTTCTCTTTAAATTTGAACCGTAAGCAGAAGCACGATAACAACAGGCGCAACATGACGTTTACAATCGTAAATAGGATACCGCATAGTATGAGCTGCTACCTACCCCCTCCCACGATGTACTGACGAGTCAGACTGGCAGCCCCAACTTGGCACTGGTATGCCCAAGTGAGCCAAACCAGTTCCACAAAACCTGAACAGCGCTTACTCTATCACGCAAGTGCCACCACCAGAGCTGTGCGAGACATCGCTGACATCCGGGCGAGATCTCGGTAGATACCTATGCCACGCAATTGCGCCTTCCCTCGATACAGCACCAGCGACACCATGCGGAGGGTGAGCCGAGTGCGACAGTCTTCGTTCCGAAGACACGGGCGATCTTCTTCTATTGGCGCAAACGCCGCCAGAAATGGTTCGAGTCTCAAAGAGGCTTTGCCGCTTCTTTATACATTTCAAATATTATCAGATGCCTGCTGACAGCACTGTTCATCCTGCTCGTAGAGTTCGGAAGTTCATTTACTTATGCAAGAGCTACGGCTTTCGTGGAAAGAGTGAACCCGGTGGTTTAATTAGCTCGACTGCCGAACGCGCTTTATCGCCACAGCGTAGACGTGAGTAAAACGGCTGCAAAACGAGCCAAAATGTCGCAGTCGCACACGGCACGAATCTCTGAGGCTCAAGGATTCCAGGAGCTCGGGTGCGCGTAAGCGCAATGTGCTGCTATAATCATTTCGCGCAGTGCACACGGTTCAACATCCTGGCTATCGTGCTCAAGCGTACTGTCCACGCGATCACGACACGTGGGTGAGACGGCGCTGCTCTCTCACTAGAATACATTTTTTTTTTAACAGGTTCAATGAGAAAAGTTCTAATTTGCAAAACCACAAAACTTCCCCTTTCACTTCTTGCAGTGTTTATACTTTTTCTTGAGCGACTGAGTACAAACGCACTGTGTGTATCACATTAACGCAGGTACTTCGGACCTAGTAATGCAAGCTGTAGTGATACAAGCAACACGCTTTTCATATTTTCACATTTGCTACTGCCGCCCTGCGGGTGACAAAAGGCGCACAAATCGGAATCATACACGACAATGTATATTTCTTTCATGAGAATTTTTGTGCTGTTTGGTGCACATAACACGCCGGTTGTACCAGAAAGTCAATATAATGGCTTGCTTGTGCAACTTGCCCTATAGTCCATTTGAAAGACCCTCAGGTGGGCAAAAAAAAAATTAGCTGTGGTTTAAATTTTGGTTAACCCTGGTGATAAGCGAAACCTTCCTTTGCATGGCTACGTTCACAAACGCCACACACACTGCCGAACGGATTGTCTGTAAAGCGTCGGTGAAATGCTCGATGGGGCAGTTGCCACCTGCCGCCGTGGGCAGATTGTGATGACGTCATAGGTCACCTGACCTGCCACGTGATACCTGCCATGACACCACGTGACACCTGTGACGTGACTGCACTGACGCTGCCCTCTTTAAAACCTAGCGTAGCGAAGCTTTCGCTTAAAAAAAAAAGCGTTCCGCAAACACTACAAGCAGGGGGACACTGCACATAAGGTCCGACAGCATTTACTTTACAGAGCCTCCATAAAGTTACCCCTCCACTCTTCCAAATAAACTCACCAAAGGAAACGTATCGGCATTCGCTGTCGCGCTTCCACTTGTTATGTATCGCGATGCGCATGGGATGTTGGCGCGCGCATAGCAACGACATGCTGCAAGCAGTCTTATGCTCTTTCCACCACCTAAAGATATGATATGGAGATTTAGCAGATGTCCACCTAAACTCGATGCAAAGGTTACATTATATGCCCAGCGTCTAAAACAACTCTTTGCGTTATACTGTACGTACGCATCGCGCATCAACGTTTGCTTTGTACAGTCTTTTCCCACTTTCGTCAGAGAAATTTATCAGATGATTCCACTCCCGGCCCTTGTCTCTACGTAAAGCAGGGTGAAAGGCGTGTATCTCAATCAGGGTGTGAACAATCGCTCAAGAAATGCAGTCAGTGTGGGCGCCATATCGCTATCTATAAGCAATGTAGCCTACGGTAACAAGGCAAAGTGCAAAAGCCTGTGCTGTGCACACGAGGCGAAACCCTTCTTGTGCAGGAACAAAAAAAAAAGCTTCACACACGGGGTCCCGCACCGAAACGTCGGCGCTGCGTGTGGCGACAGTTGTTCCTCGCGCCTCGGGGACCGACGGCGGGACGGCGCCGGCGACCAGCGCTGCTCGGGACCCGACCCCGACGAGCAGCGTCCAGTCCTTCCGCGGCGGGGGCGCCGACGTGAGGCGCATCCCCGAGCGGACTCGGAGCGCATAACGGCAGGTGGCACGTCTCCGCGGCCTTATGGACCGACTGTCGCGGGAGGGGCATCGGCAGCAGCAGCTGCTGCAGCCACCACTGCACTCCGCTCCCGGGGAGCCGTACGCGGGCTCCGTTCAACCGCTCTCCGAGCGAAGAAGCACGGCCCAAGGAGCGCCCGACGCGCGTTGGCGCCGACGCCGAAGCTGCATGCGCGCAAAACGCGGCCACAAGATACGCCTCGGCCAGTTAGTTCCCAGCGGAGTGCATGCGTCTAATCGACAATCACCCCTCCTCGTTCGGCGATTCTGCTCCACGTACGCGGGCAACAAGCGGATGAATACGCACGCGGAGTAACGAGCGGTGTAAGAAAGAAAAGAACAAATTTAGTCGAGTGCCGCTCTAAAAGAAATACAGCGTCGATGCTGGGGACGCATGGAAACACGACAGCTGCCCTCAAGACAAGTCTGCCTTCTCCCGCTGGCTTAGGTCGATGCCGCCAGACCGCCGATAAGACGACCTCGCAAGGAAGCGCCCACCGACCGGTTAACTAGACGAGCAGAACGCTCGCAAGCCTTCTCTCCCATTCTGCTTCTTTTCGTCCACTCTTGTGGGAATCAGAGGGGCGGTATACGCACTGCATATCCTACGCACACGGCTTCACACTGCAGGAAGCGCAGTCGCGCTTCCGCTATTCGAAAGGTTCATATTGGCGTATCGAAAATTACCGAGTCCCACGTCGCTTCTCTGTCGGGCTTTGGAGACTTGGTGACACTTTTAACAGCCTGCACGGCGGCACGTATGTGGGAAGCACTCTGAAGATGGGACTCTGCAGTCCCCTCTCCATTGAAGTCTGTGAGTCGCTCTGCTGACCCTGCGCGCAGTTGCGTAGTGACACGTCTTTGTGTGGAATGCATCTTGAAACCACGCAAAAAAGACAAAGGACGAGGAAGAAACCAACAGGACAGAGCGCGGAATGTAGTGTAGTGCCTTGGGAACATCAGCCTCCTGATAACTCAGATGTAGACCTCTGTCCTAGATGGCTGCGCTACGCTTAAGGACTTTTCTTTGCCGCAGGTTGGCGCACAGTGTCCCCCTTGCGCGGCGATTTAGCAGAAGCCATTATTAGGTCAAGTCTGACCATGTGTCAGATAGGATTCAAATTTCTCGCGTCAGCTACAGAGACGACTTTGCTACCACACAGGAAGCTTCACAGGAACGGTTGAACAACAAACACCGAAACTGGCTTCAATGCGCTACACTTCATCGCAACGCAGTTGCGCGACCGAAGTTGGTAACTTCGACGACGCACGCTTTCCGCACATTGCACAAAAGGAGCTGGGACGACCACGATAAACCATGAATTTTTGAACGGAATTTAACTCTCAACTGTTTACCTGAGCCTTCTATAGGGTCGCGCAGGGGACGCAACCTAGTGGCATCAGATAACAGTTGGAGGGAGACTTGAGAACAATGAAGAAAGAGAGAGAAACAATTGAGAGATTAGTGACCCGAGTATCCGATTCATGTCCCGCATCTTTCGCGGGCTACGACTGGCTCACGTTGCGCTACTTCGACAAGCAAGCGCCGTCTAAACAGGACGAAAACAGCGCCTAGTACTGCTGGGTATGCACGCGCGCAAACAAGCCGACCAGCTAGACAAGCTGTACCGCAGCGCCGTAGCCGTAGCACACATCCCGTGTAGCGCGACGGACGAGCATTGTGGTTTTCTTCGGAGTCTTCGAAATAGCCTCATTCTTCCGAAATGTCACGCCCGCCCATACCCATAAATTCTGTACACGCGCATTTTTTCAACGGGAAGTTATTTATGAAAGCAGTCTTTTGGCATATCGTATAAGACTGTACCACCGACATATCCGCAGATCCCTCCCCGAGACGCTTGTAGTTTGCTGCTACTTTTTGTCAGGAACTCACGCCATTGATTTTCTGCGGCAGTCTTTATTCGATGCGAGCGCAGTGCAAACATTTAAAGCAGGATTTTGCTAAGCATCCGGAGGTATAGACCATTCCCATCAATGTGTTCATAACAGCACCTTACGATATTTCACAGCTGTTTCATAATTATAAGTGATGTCCAAGAAACCTGGTATAGTTCAACGTCCATTGCGCTTTTACTGAACGGCCACGCAGCCTTTGTAGTAAAGTTCGTTATACTAATTAGGTGCGGCACACATGCCTTTATCCCTTTATGACACGGTGTCTACGACTGAGCACACGCCTTTCCAAACTATTTTTTTTTTCAAAGCTTCTAGAGGTGTTTCCAAGGAGTCAGTGGTGCTGGCTAAAATTCCTGCTGGACAGAATGGTACGGCCATTCCGTGCTTAGAAAGAAAATGATCGCTTTTCGAAAAGAAACACAAAATTAAGATAGGCGTCGCGAAGTTTCACGGTGCTTCTAGAAAGTTCTGTAACATTTTTTTTCTCCGCTCGAGTGGTGGAATTCTTTACAAAGGACACTGTAGCCGGGTTTTCGTGGCGGAAACAGGTTTGGATGATAAAGAAAATATTTAATTGGGCATAGATGTTCTTTTTTAAGGCTGCGATTCCGCCAGCGTGAAAGTGTGCGGCGCGCGTGAATTCATATAGTTTTTGAGCCGTTAATGTTATTTTTATGAAATAGGACGTTCCACGTACACACATGCACATTTTCCAGAATCTTGTTTACGTTAGAAGATAAAGTGTGTCAGCAAGGGTTACATGCGGCCGATAAGCATGCGCACAAATATTCAAACCACGAGAAACGAGACATCTGATGCATTCCTCAAGACCGCTCCCCTTTTGAGCGCTAAGAAAGTGCACCTATAACGGCAGAGAGACGTGTGAAAAGAAAAACATCTAAACAGCGGATATCCACACATCACACATCACATCTTTCACAGCTGCCCCGTAATTAAAAGTGATATCCAAGAAACCTGGTCTAGTTCAACGTCCATTGCGCTTTTACTGAACGGCCACGCAGCCTTTGTAGTAAAGTTCGTTATACTAATTAGGTGCGGCACACATGCCTTTATCCCTTTGTGACACGGTGTCTACGACTGAGCACACGCCTTTCCAAACTATTTTTTTTTTCAAAGCTTCTAGAGGTGTTTCCAGGGAGTCAGTACAATGAAAACAAATGCCGTTACCTGAAGTGCTATTGAATTCCAGCAAATGTATGTTATGCGTAAGGGGCTGGACATTTCGGTTCAAGCCGAGAAAAAAAAAACGATAAAAGTACGCCAAATTCAATCTCCGAAATTCTGCTTTTGGCTGAAAAGGGTTAGTATACTTGGCACGTACGCCGTAGCTAGGTGGCTCTTGAGCACAAGTTAAACTCGGTCAAAGGAGAAAATTAAGAAACCACTGAGGCCAGGGGGTGGTAAAACATTGGTACACTTGGATGAACGCAGTTGTGCGCTTTGACGCATTGTCCGCTTTATCTTGCACGCTTCTGCAGACTGGGAGGTTCGCCTCGCCATCTGCTAGATAAGCGCTGTTTGTTCGGTGTCGTCAACTGCTTAGAGCAGCTACTTGGTTAAGCAGGTTTCGCGACTGCCTGTAAGGATACTGACATGAAACTATACACGCACAGGCGTCCCGAAAAAGTGTCACGTTCTGGCTACCACGACGGTCCAGCGATTGTTTCATCGCTGCCGTGAAACGCAGAGCACGTGAATCCTCGCCCTTTCGCTCAACTCATCGCAACAGCTTCATGCTAACATAAAAACCCGGCTTTCAGGTTTGAACTTCCACTTGCGCTTTTGTGTCACGGCTGCTCATTTCACTTTGGTTAATTATTTTTTTATTGGCGATAGCACTTAATTCCATCTACAGCTCTGAGTATACGACGATATGTGCGTTGATTATTGGCAAACTGATTGCTCGTGTTGACAAAAAGAACAAAATGAGCTCTAAGCGACTTTTAACCGCACTACACATTTACTACATTTACATTTACTACACTTTAGCACCGAAGAAAGAAAAAAACGGTAACGGACCCGTAGAAAACAATATTCGGTGAAGGAAACCGAACACTGCGTTCTGAAATAAACACCAAAACAGTCTGCCCAATTTTCAAAAAATGAAAACCGAAAACTCCAACCCCTAATCATGCGGTACAGATGGAAAATGTCATCAAGTGGAGAATTGCGGTTGGAATCGTGCGCAGTTCAGTGAAGACTATATGAAATATGATTTGAAAGCCTCCATGGGCGGCAAGCTGAGGAGGCAAGGTTCTTTAATAATGCTGCTTTTCAGCACCAAAAACTCGAACCGCTTGCTGTAAACAGCAGATCAATTTCCGCCAACGCTGCGCATGTGAGAACGGTTGGGAGGGAACGACGTTAAAAATCACATAAACCCAACGCCTGTGTCCGGCTTTCGTGGACACTTATGCGACAATATAACTTGTTCTTCTGTAATGTGCTCAGTGTATACCGGGGCACGAGGTAATTTAATCTGCTCGACTTATTATGAGAATGCCAGAAGGCGAAGTATGCGGGGGATGCTCGGAGAAAAGGTTGGATAGCAATCGAGTAAACAAATAATGGTGGCCTCTCATTGGCGTGGCTAGAAATTGAATCTGCGCTTATTATACATACATGAAATCTCGTTTGAGCTCAAGTTAGTTTCTGCACCGCAATAGTGAGCGTACGGATACCCAGTTTACTCTTTCCCTTCCACCGGCGTCGCTGCAGCTGGCACGGCAAAGTGCTGGCTGTTCGTCCCGCATTTGGAAAACACCGCACTGCTTATGCTCGTCGGGTGTTGTTTTCTCCTGGCACAAAATGAAACTCGAGGCAAACGAAGCGCGCACATGTCCATCCACATAGAGCGACTCGGTGCGCGAAACACCTCAAAGCGCCAGCATTCCAAAAAAAAAAAAAATGCTCTCGCAATCATAAAAGCGTGACGTTGTGACATACAGGCCCCGTCGTGACAGCGACACGCTTCCAGCAGCGCTCTCTCACTACCGTCGAGGCTTGACCAGTCAGCCGCGCGTATACAGCGACATAGGCTCAGCCTGAAAGCAACGACGTCAGTGTGTGCTTTCCGAAACCTCTATATGCGCCTCATAGAGACGCTTTAAAAGTGTTGCTATTGCGCTAGAGCTGATTGTGAACAAGGCCTGAAAGTTTTCGGCGATTATATACAATTTTTCTTGCTTTCGACGCGTTGTGCATGCGGGCGCGGCTTCACCGGACGTCGTTCCGAACAGGAGGCTGGCGGCCACAATGTGCGCATCGTTCTGTTGATAAGAGGCCACAGTCTGCGCAGCAACAGATTGGATATCGAAAACTGCATGCGTTGTGCGCTGTATATACATAGCTCACACGGTGGCTTTTGCACGGAAAAATCAATCAAGCAAGCGATCAGATCCAGGCCTCAGAGAAACCATATTTTTGCGCGTGAAACCACGAAGAGCCAATACACTCATATACTATATTTACGCAAACGCCGCCGCGGTGGCTCAGTGGTTATGGCGCTCCGGTGCTGGCACGAAAGACGCGGGTTCGATCCCGGCCGCGGCGGTCGAATTTCGATGGAGGCGAAATTCAAGAGGCCCGTGTGCTGTGCGATGTCAGTGCACGTTAAAGAACCCCAGGTGGTCGAAATTTCCGGGGCACTTCACTACGGCGTCCCTCATAGCCTGAGTTCCTCTGGGACGTTAAACCCATAAACCAAACCAAACCATATTTACGCAAACGTCAGAGTTAGATGTCACGTGATGTGGCATGTGCAGCACATACACTCCGATACCTCGCGGCGCCCGCCAATACCCGCTGTTCTGCGGTCATATACGACGCTGAGTGACCGCAGGCGAATCAGCGTGAGCCGCAAAGCACCCTCAGACGGCCAACGGTTGGTGAGCACTCCTCCAACAGGTGAAAAACTACGACTTGATTTCAACTCTTGGACTGCCCAAAACACACGTGCAAGGCGTGAGTACTGTCGAGCCCAGCAGGCCACTACTCCCACGATTCCTGCACGTTTCCTTTTTTTTTTTAACACATCATGTCCAAAGCGAGCTAAGCTTATATTTTAGAAGCTGCAAACGTCATTTACGAAAAAAAGAACACTGGTAGAAAAACGACACCCCAAAACTACTAGCGAGTGCTGACTGAGTAATTTAGCTACGGTTACACAGCGCTACCTCTCAAGCGCAATGGCTGCCGTGCACGCGCACTGAGCCCCGACATTTTGCTGTACCTGGAGCCGACACGCGAATGCTTGGATGCACTAGTCCGAAAGAAGTCTCTCCTCTGTCGGGAGATCTCGCTTTCTTTGCGCCCCACCAGCGCGCTCTAGACAAGCTCGGCGAGGACAGTTGCGGACGGGCTTACATTACTGTGGCAGCGAAATACAGGCAGCCTCCCCCACATCTCCCCCTGCGCGTTGCAATAACTGCACAAGTGAGTCTGGGGGGTGTGCTGTGGGCTCAAGGTGTTTGTGCTCGGGGCTTTGAACTCCCTCCTAGAAATGTCGACGCGATGCGCCGACACGAAAGGTCGGCGTCTAAAGTGGCAGTTTAAACGCAATGTGTTAACACATGGAAAAAAAAATTACGTACAGACTCCAACGATGCTCCAATATTTTTTATACTTTCTCAACCACAAAATACCCCACTCTTACCTCGCGTAAATTTACAGACGTACGCTGCATTATTATCCTGCGTGTAAAGGCGACAGTCACGTGTCTGGGGAGTATGGTACGGTACGGTACGGTACGGTATGGTATGGTATGGTATGGTATGGCATGGTTACGGTGTGCAACGCTGAGAAGCTGAACGTCGGCGTGAGAGACGCCATATAGTGGAGAGCTCCGAATTAGTTTCGACTACCTGGGATTTTTTAAAGGGACAGTGTGGACTAATTCTCTACATCGATAGACTGCGGCGCTGTATCGACAAAGAAACCACTCTCATCCAAAGTGGAGCTTTTACAAGCCGTGAAAGACAAAAAGTATACGGGCGTCGCCGTCACCAGCTGATTTCGTAAGTAAACTGTGCGTCGACGCCGAACACTTACGGATCCCGGAGGCTATATGCTACAGCGCCATTCACTTCAAAACTGCGGCAAGCAGTCCTTAGTGTGGACGTCACGAGTTTGAATCTAGTGGCGGGAACATATTTAAGTCCAATCCTGTCAGCCACACGTCAGCATACCAGGAAGGAGTCAGATAATCAACTTTTACTGAGAACAGTCGGTGGATGGAGTTGCCCTCCGAGTCCCTTTAACCTGCGCTGACATCGCACAGCCCACTGGAGTTTTCGCATTCTGCCTCCATCACAATGCGGCAGCCGCGGTCGGGATTCGACCGTGTGACCTTGGGATCAGCAGCCGAATACCAAAGCAACTGAGCTACCGGTGCGGGTCGTGTGCCTGAAATGTCGAGCACCTGCTTTTGGGCAAACTGCGAGCGATCGTGTCCCTTCCGCTACCGCTAGTACATCTAGCAATGTGGAATCGGCATTTGTTGGTGACTGTCTCAGTTCGTTTCGAGACAGCTTTTTTATTTATTTAGTCGAGCATATCACGTGGATAGGAATTTCCCGACGGCCATCGGGAACACCGGTAAACGTCGTCCGGGACACACGTGGTCTGTAATCAATCGCGCCGGAAGCTCTCTGTCGGAGCTAAGCCGTAAGTCTCGTGAGGACCGGACCATGCACCCGTGCTTGTCCTTTCACGCTTGTCCAACACAGTGTGTCCATGCACGCCGAATAATGAAGCTCCAATACGAAATACCAGGGCGGACGCGTTCTCAAGATGCGGTCTCCTCGGTGCCACTTTTTCAGGCACACAATATCGAAGCACTCGTGCCGACAAATTGAACTCATTTTCCTGAATTATATTTGGAAACGTTTGACGGTGAGAAACTTTCCGACGTAACATGAAAAATCATCCATTATTATCAGAAAAAAATCACGGAGCCCAATATCTCTAGCTGCGCGTCCCCATCTGCATGGAGGCGACATGCAAAAACATCCGCCTACTGTCGCCGCCCATTCAGAAACGACAGCTGGCCAAAAAAAAAAAAATCCGAAATTCACCACTGCGACATGGTTCACAGGCAACAGCGTCGCTTTAAGACATGAAAATCCTTGAGCCTAACGCGACCATTCAGCCCAAAACATGCAGAGGCCAGCATATGCGAACGTAATTCTATGGTCAATTAAATTCTCATTCAACGTTAGAAAGCATCTGCTGGGAGATAAACTATACGCTCAGTAATGGGAAAGCGAAGTGCATTAGCTAGCAAGCATTTGTTACACAGAACATTGCACTTTCTTTTTGTTTTTGTTAACAATTTACGAGGTCCTCCTTCGCGCAGCTTCCATGCTAGTTTACGTGTAATCAGTGCACGCTGAGCGAGCCTAAAAAGAAACAGAATCTTGAAATGAGGAAGCAGAGAGTTGTGGCACTCGCGAGCGGTACCTGCGTTCATTCTGCCCACAGAGACAGCGTTTGTTTCCCAAACAGTACGATGCCGCTTCTTAGCCCTTGTGCACACGACGGTTAATTCCAGTATTTAATGCGATTCATCGTATAGCTCTTTGTTTCATAACGCTGACCTTATTGCGCTTCTGTTTCGGCTATTCAGTTCGTATACGCTGTCAAAAACAGTTATGTCTACAGAGGATCTCCCCCCCCCCCCCCCCCAACTTCAGCTCCTCCGTTTCTGTCTTCCGCCTCACCCATTAACCAAGTATAATTCTCTCTTCTATATCCTCACATTTTAGCTTTGCTATATGGCATACGCCATCTGAGCGGTGTCTCAGTGGCTCTAGCGTTCAGCCGCTGATCTCAATGTCGCGGGTTTGAACCCGTGGCCTCAGCGGCAGCAGTTCAGTGAAGGAGAAATGTAAAAACCTCCCTGTACTGCGCAATGTGTGCGCACGTTAAGTAATCTCGGGTGGCAGAAATCGGTACGGAGCCCTCAACTTCGGCGTCCCTCATAGCGTGCACACTGCGCAACGTTGCCGCGGAGAAATCGAATAATAGCAGTAATAGAATTTTTGTAGTATTGTCTGTTCGTCTCTTGTATCTATTACGGGTGCGCTTCCTTTCACGTGGCTGTTGTAGGCGGTTCTACGACCGCTGTCGGGACAGGACATCCAGTTGGCCATGCGTGCCGAACATCGAGCAGAAACCACAGGCGCCCATAGGGCCTCTGCCAAGCACTATATGCACCTCTTTTCGCCAAGCAGTGGCTTCACGCGTAAAATGAAAACTGCACTGTTAACGTGGCCGCAACCCAGCGTTTCAATCAGTAATGAGCAATTAACCATGCAAAACAAATTACGAGTTTGATAACCTGTAGCGAGATGGGGCAACAGTATTCTGCGTACGCCACCCTTTCACTGCCACACTCCGCCCAGCCCCCCTTCTTTTTGTGTTTTCCAGTCTTGCTTCCCGTGCGCTACGTTCCAAAATAGACAGTCAGAGAAAGCAGCTCGTTAACGGAGTACATTTTAGCCAACTTGCTTGCGTTTGCTATCGTTTCGAAATTTACTGCTAAGTACTAATATAATTCACAAGTTTTCCTCGGAATGGTGACAGACACCGCGGCATTTTACAGGATACATATAAGTATTATGAAAATATACACGAAACGCATACTTGCAAACGGCATAGAGGCTCGGTGTCTTGCAAGAATTTGCAGACAAAACGGTACAGTCTCCCCTATAACGCCTAATCTGCCCTGGCGGTATACTAAGTAACTAACGTATCACGGCGCCCGCAAACGCAATGTTATTGGAATGGAATGCTCCGGCGGGGAAACATAACCGCCTTAACCATATATGCACTGAAATCTCGGTTGCAGTATAATACAGAAGATAGTATACAGATATTCATTTTTGGTAACCGACATTTTTAATCGGCGAACATTTTGCCGCGTGCTTACAACTTCTCAAATCGACAGCGTGAGCCACTGCGTAGTGGACTACTAGGAAACGCACGCTTCAACCCTTTCAATGCTTCAGCGGATGAGGGGGGGGGGGGGGGGGGGATATGTAGAAAAACCCTAGACCTAGCTATGATGGACTCTGACGTGACGCGGTCACTTGCTTCGCAAATCCTGCCACTCCGGAATCTTGGCAAGCACGAAACGCTTGCCGGTACTGTCCCTCGCAATAGCGGGTCCTTTTCTCCTCTGAACACTAATTCCTTCGTTTCTTTTTCTTTATTTCTCCTTCTTCGACCCGCCCAGAAGCACACTGTCAGGCGTTGCAAGATTTGGTTCGTTCGTCTAGTGTCTGTGGGAAGAGGGCAAGCTTCGATAAGGTTTCAGTGTATACACTGGCGCTCAGTTCTGGATTCGTCAAATGCGCACCCACCGCGCTTCCGCCTACAGATCACCGCCCATGCCACTCGACTGTCTTAGAGAGAGAGAGAGAAAAAAAAAGAGAAACATTTCGGCACCATTCCTGGCCACGGTGCCTTAACCTCGCGTCACTGGTAGGGTGGCCGGCATAAACAGTGTCGCTGCGCGCGGCTCTGCCGCCTTTCGCCACGCTGCAACGCTCGGCCGCCGCGCAGTCGCCAGCGTCGGACTGGCGGCACGGAGAACAGGTTTTCTCGCGCGTATCTTGCTTGACCAAACTTCCGGTAGCATGCCAGTGATATATATATACGACGGATCACACTACGCGCGCTATACACACTGAGGACGTGCTGGGAGGGCCCCGTAGACATCGGGTGGGCCCAAGAAGGGGGGAATAAAAACGGGAGAGTGACACCGCGGGGCCCACACCCTGCGTCTCCCGACGCACTGCCTCGGCGGCAGAGCGAGAACAAGGGGCAGTCCGCGGGAGGCGGTGAAAGAACAAAAAAGAAAAGGAGACGAAAACACCAAGGCACGCGAAAAACGCACGATCGGCGCTAGCGTCACGACAGAAGAGCCACTGTGTAGGCATCGGAACAGATGCGCGTTGACGATCGTATGCACATGCTTGGAGAGAGGCGTAAATACGTAGCTTGACAGCGAGCAGGTGTTTTCACCTTAAACGCGGCATCAGCCGGCATTCAGACGTCAGAAATGACTTGACACTGGCTAGACGGAAAGAATGACCGAGAAATGAACAAAAATAAATAAATAAAAAGAGATATACCGGAGGATCTTCCAGGAAAGGTAAAATAAACTAACCTGCGCGGCCTTTTGCCTTGATTTAAGTAGCTGTGCAGCTATGTGTAACCAGGCCTGCTTCGCATATGATGCGGGTGAAGAGCGGCCAGTAGTTCTTGTTCACCGGCGTGCAAACGCGTGCAAAAGATTTACGCACAAAAGCGTAAAAAGGGTTAATACCATTTAATGCCCAAATTATGAAGCAATTAAAAAAATAAATCATTACCTCCGCGTTATGTTGGCTAATGCACATACATTCAAAAGCCAATATCAGAAATGTGTTTGCCGAAAAAATTTCATAAATCAGCATGTCGAAAATTTGTCCAAAGCGGCCTGCGTGCAGCACACGCTGCTCCGATACCTCCGCATTCATAAGCTTTCAGTTGCTGGTTATATGACTATTTTTATTCGTCCATTTTCGCTTCTCGTACTTATATCATTATCCTTTGGATGGTCAGCAACCAGATATTGTTCGCATGAACTAATAGACGTATACAGCGTGGCTAACATGACTGACGTTTGTAGCGCGTTGAAATATCGAGCCCCGAATTTTTAACTTTCTGTTAACAGTACCATCTACTCCTCTGTTATAATGGACTGCTTTGCTGCTGCGGTAACAGTAAGCCTCGATAGATTCTGCACATTGCTTCGTACTCATTGAGGACGAACAAAAATTAAACCCCATACGGAAAAAATGCAATCCTTAATTCATATCTCAAGCGATAGCGTTATTTCTTCTTTGAAAAGTAGGAAAGTAATGCTAAACGCGCCCGATTGCGGAGACCATACCAGTTGGGAAAACGCTTTTCTGAGCATGTGGCACGACTTGATGTAAACAGACAACTTGCCAGTGTTTTATCAGCGAGTTCGCCGCGCTGGTATGTATGCCTCCGTATGCGTACCACGGATCGCTCGCTTCCCGAGAGAAGAAGAAAAAAAAGCAAAGAAAGAGAGAGAAGGTAGCAGGCTTGGTTGCCGCAGGTTTCGACGTTCGTCATCTTAAACACAGTGCATGCTTCGCTCTCAGTATGAGCAAAGAAGACCTGCCGCATAGATACCACGAAACCATTGCACCTCGCATGCTCTGTACTGCGAATAAACCCACAGGAGCACTTTCGCCTGAGCATCATTTCCCTTCTCCACGGCGCTTTCACGTCGCCACAGCACGGACAGTTTGTCGTCGAGTGCAGATACACTCTTCCTGTCCCCTTTTCAGAAAAAGAACAGCGACAAAGAAATAAACAAACATGCCGAGCTTTAGGAGCGTTACTGGCGCGAGCATACTGTCGCGCAGAGGCGCCGGTTGGGACGTCCCGTTAGTGACGACGCAAGGAGCGCAATGTTCCGACACAGCCTGGGCGCAAACACTCACCTGAGAAATTTTTTTGAGTTCCCCGCGCCCGTCAAAGATGGAAATGTATACTATTTCCTCACTGCGCGCAATTCGTTAGACGCCTTGCGTTGACGCGTCGGCGGCGCTTTTAGCAGTAGCAGCGACAGGTGCTGCGCTAGAAGTTCTCGCTGTCTATACTCTCCACTGTCAACGTTTAGAAGCAATGCGTTTCTGGTCTGAATGAAGTTCGGAAGGGAATATTAGCTATGAGCAAGGGTCCAGGCAATCAAAAGAAGGCACAACAAATGCACCGTCTTAGCAGAGGAAGTGAACGCGGGTTGCCTCAGGTTACCAAGTATCGAAAAACGCCTGAACTACATCAAACTTCCACACATGGTCCCGGCTGCCCGAGATTCTGAACGAATGAGTTCACTCTTTGCACTTTTCAAACGAAGTTCGGTTTGCGACGCGCGTACGAGGCAAGGAGTAAAAAAATACTCGTTCTCAATATACTCTTCGCAGTTCATTCTGAGCCTTCTCCGGATAAATACCAGACAGAGGGACTTCCTGTACCCTCACTAACACGCAAATTTCATACCAATTTTACCGTGTTACGGCGACGGGTGTTGCGCGGGCTCTGCGCGACGTGCACGACCAGAAATCTAGAGAATCTATTACGTCGCACATGGCCACTGAAGGAGGCAATTTCGAGAGAATTAATGCGTAATCATTGCAGCTGTTGACGAAGGGTGATAAATATATTTGAATACATTTTCGCATGAGTACCAAAGCAATTACCCTAGTTTTACGACTGCGTTTAGTATCGGAGATGCAAACCAAGCTCACTGACAACACAACCAGCAACGAGGTGTGTGAGATCACGCGATAAGAGCACAGAGACAAGAGCGGAAGGCACAAACGCGGGTCCGCAGCGCTGAATGAAGAGAGGAGCACGCTTCTCAGTGTGGCAAGGGCGGCATGCTCAGCGGAGAAGACAGCTTGTAAACATCCGTGACAGTTTCGCTACTGCGCTGCCGGAGCGTCGCAGTGGAAACGACACAGTGACAGTGCGTGGAGCCCCCGAGCGTGTAGTCAGCGCGCACGTCGTCCGGGCCCCGGTGTGTAACGCTCATTGAGGCGCGCGCGCACGCGGGAGCGCGCGGCGCGGCCCGGCGGCCGGAGCCGGAGCGCGGCCAGGGGCAGACGCCGCGCGAGGCTCGGGCCGCGGGGACGCACCGCACGCTCGGAAGTCGGACCGTAGGCCTAGGGCTCGACGGCAGCGTGCACTCACATTGCATCCGCTGAGGCCGGTGCTGCTTCCGGCGAGGCATGCCTGGGGCGTCGCCAGGGCGGCCGCCGTGCTGCTGTAGGGGGCGAGCGTGCTCAGGGCCCGCGCCGGCCGAGCCTCGCCGGAGGGGTTCTGCCGGCCGCCCAGCGCGCCATGCCTCTCGCGGCCGCTGCCGTGCGACCGCCAAGCATCACGGGAAAGTCATTGCGCTCCCAGCGCGCGCCGCCGCCGCCGCGGCATCTCTTGGCCGCCGTCGAAGGCGCGCCTCGCCAAGGAGCCCCGCGAGCGGGCCGCACCGCTTCGGCCGCCCACCGCGGGGAAGCGCCACGGCTCTACGGCAGCCAAGGCGCACGCGCCGCGCTCGACGGCAGTCGCGGACACTTCGCCCTGGGGAAGGCCGCGTAGCGCAGGTGCCCGGTATAAAAGAGAAATCGCGCGTACTTCTTGAATCAGCGTGACATCACGAACAAAAATGTGTGAACAAAGCAGTGTCATATAATTTTGCCGTTACGGAAAACTATCGAATCGCTCCATGAACCCAGAAAGACTAAAACATAAATTTCGATGATCGATTTTGCTAAAACTGATGATTCCTTCTCGAACATTTTACATCGCCGTGGCTCATAGGCTGAAATGCAAGAGTGTTACGAAAGTAAACAAGATGCTACCTCGCGTGATCACATCGGAGCGTTGCGCGGCTATTAACAATGTTTCTCTTAAAGGGGCTGTGAAGGGGGCTCTAATAAAGTTGCGGCATGCCTGGGATATTGAAGCGCGCCGCTTCACGAATAGTGTCCAGCAAGAATTTTTTAAATGCGCTTTGTAGAACCTGAGTTATCTGTAGTTAACATTTGAATTTCAGCGTGTTCGCGCCTTTCCCTCTCCTCTCCTCACTTTTTGCACGCTGGAAGGTAGGCGCTCCTTCGCCGACCCCCCCTCTGGGAGCGGAGCTTTCCGACCCGCCGGAGCTAAGCGGTTTATTGGCCGCGCCCACGGTAGCGGCCTGACGTCTTCAAGAGCCTAACCAATGGCCACCTCTCACCATGTCTACGCAGATGCGGGGGACGGAGGAGGGTGCGACTGTGAAAAAGTCGCCGGGAAGGGCTCGCCAACTTTGACGCGTGATTGTGGGTCGTCTGCTGCGTGTAGAAGAGTATTCTTTGGCTCTGGTTTTCATGGCAACGCCGCGCAGTGATTAAGTGAGTTAATGTGCTCTCCTCGGAAGGAGTTTCAGAGCCCCTTTAATGTGCGTTCTGCTAGGAAGTTTTGAGCTGGTTTTAGCGGCTGTGTTGCTTATATGCATTTTCCGTTCCTATTGGTCATCGACTTCCCCCCCCCCCCCCCCCCTTCGATCCTCCTCGCATATGCTCAAGAAGAGACACGGCGGATTCTTTCTCCTCCGGACACATCCCGCGTTTCGCTTTTCTCCACACTCTCTCCCTCTCCGCGCGAATTCGCTGCTGCTAGTTAGTCTGAGCCTCCTCTGTCGAGCGTTGTCACTGTGAGCAGTAGAACTGAAGACCCGCTATCATGTAATGACGCGTTTTTGTCTTTTTTTGTTATTTCGTTCGTTTTGGCAACGTCTGCAAGACGTGGTGTGGTGAAGCATCAGACAGGCCGGGCGAACACCTCCACTAGACTTCTGCTCGTGACAGTGGACGCATCGCAGGGGTTCGTTGTCCAGATGGCACATTGCGAAAGAAATGAGATTCTTTTTCAGAATATGTACTTTTATTCGCATGTATTTACAGAAGGGCCGCGCAGGGGCGGCAGAAAAAGAAGAGATACAAATTAGCGAGCGAAGAGTGAACTCCGACAATTTCGGATCGCAGGGAATCGGGTAGAGCTTGAGGCAGCCTGCTGGGCAAGCCCATGTTTCTTTACGAACCGGTGAAGTTTTATTGGACGATTTCTTTTAGAGTACCGGCACGCCTTCACGGTCTCCCACTCTCGCTCCGCAATTAAGAACGTGAGGGAAATAAAACCGCGCTGAGTACAACTCAAAAATTTTGGTCGTCAGAGCAGTTCGGAAGCTCGGGCACTGGTAAACCGCACCAGCCGGCGCGTTGCCAGATCTCCATCGTGAACTGCATCCGAGAAGCACGTGCCGTGATGGCTGGTGTCTCTCCTTCTAAGCGCATATGAAAGGTGTCGCGCAATTCAAGCGACGAAGGTGAATCAAAATTAAAACAAAAAAGCCTGTCGTCAGTTAGGATCTTTCTCGTCCCCGTATTTGTGTCGTCGGACGTTAGCGGACACCATAACATCGCAAAAAGCACCAATTTCTCAATTCATCAAAACACTGAAATTGGACCGCAGCAGTAGCCAAGTAGTTGAGCATCCGCCTCGCATACCGGAGATGCGAGGTTCGATCCCCAGTACTGCTGGGTACCCACCGGTGAAACAATGGGTTCAAGCTTTCCCCTGGTCTGGTGCTCGGTTTATTTATAAGGTGAAATGCTTGGGAACTGGGCCTTTGACCCTACCTTGAGTAGAAGAGACAACCTTGTGCCACGGCGCTATTTGGCCATAGATGCCTTTGCGCCATAAAACTATTATCATCATCATCATCATTATCAAAATACTGAAATTAACTTATAACTTATAAGGTGGGCGGATGAGGTAAAGAAGTTTGCGGAAATGCGGTGTCCGCACCTGGCAAAGAGCCGGGTTAATTGGAGAAACGTGGGGAAATGCCTCTGCCCTCCAGTGGGCGTAGTCAGACTGATGATGATGATACCAGTTTACCGTACGCCAGCTTATCTGCAACATAAACAGCCCCGCCGTAGCTCAGTTGGTAGAGCACCGGACGCGAAATTCGCAGGTTGTGGGTTCTGACCCCACCGGCGGCATGTGGTTGTTTTTTCTTCGAATTTCTAATGAAATACGTTTCAACCATAAAGTGTTCACGCTTTTAATTTCACATTGATCAGCACCATAAATAATAAATAAATTTACGCACACGCACGCGCGCACACACGCACGCACGCGCGCGCACACACACACACACACACACACACACACACACACACACACACACACACACACACACACACACACACACACACACACACACACACACACACACACACACACACACACACACACACACACACACACACACACACACACACACACACACACACACACACACACACACACACACACACACACACACACACACACACACACACACACACACACACACACACACACACACACACACACACACACACACACACACACACACGCGCGCGCGCGCGCGCGCGCTAGCGGTCACCAGAGGGCTACTCAGTGTCTTCATCACTGAAAACGAAAACTGCCGGGCGTCAGCTCCCCAGCAATGCCGCTCTGCCATGCACAATGACGAGGGCACTGTGAACATAACAGAATCCGCCTTCATTCGCACGCAGTGAAAGGTAACGTACCATACAACTTTTACTGCTCACTTTTCAGTGACGCGTCCGCGAGTTCCGAGTGGCCCAATCAATGCTCGATTAATAAGCATGCAGCGTCTAAAACTCAGGAGCATGCTAAGATCGTTTTTTAATGTTTTTTTGCTTAGCTATAGTGCATAGTAGGAAAACTAATTAAAACCGATACTGAAGGGAGATCCCAACCATTGTTCCTAAACAAAACTGTCCATAAAGCAAGTCGTCTGTAATAACGAATCACGAAAAAAAAAGATATTCAGAAAAAATGGCGATTAATGTCTGCTTCTTGCTTATTGGTGGGCAGTCAAGTGGTAATGAAACAAAATATTGGGAGTTCCAATTGTGTTATCTAGGTAGCCATTTTTTTTTATAATGTGATGTAGTTTGAAGCCCCTAGAGGTCGGCGAAACGCATGATGGCGTCTCACGACGTGGTGACGTAACCCCTATTACGACTGCTGACAGACCATGAAACGCTAGCACATATCTGTATTAAGTCGATGGACACCTGCTGAAGGGGGCTTTCAACGCAACTCAAGCTGCAGAGAGGGCACCCTTAGCAACCATTCATGCAATATGACAAGGAGGATTTTCCTCTCCCTTCACTTTTACACTTGCCAACTGTAGCAGGTCACTTTTGCTTAGTCATTCTTAGTCGTATTATGTTTTGGTGAGTCATTCTTGGTCTATCTCTGTTTTTCCCGTGGCAGCCACCTTGCGGTCTCTCCCCTCCAGTTGGACAGAGGGATTCCCATCCCTGTAGTTTTCACCTGTCAACCGTGGTAGCTAGCGTTTGGTGTGCTTAACGCCACGCCGCCTGATTCAGGACACTTTTTCTTCACGGTCAGGCTTCTGATTCAAACGGATTAAGGAATGAGGTGGAGTGCATTTGGCTGGTACTCTGAAGTCATGAATAGCAGTTTACCAGTGCCCCTCAAGAGAAAAAATATGCAACGGCTGTATTTTGCCGCTACTCACTTATGGAGCAGAAGCGTGGACGCTAACGAAAAGGGTTAAACTTGAGGACAACGCGGGAGCTGTGGGAGGAAAGTGATCGGTCTAACGTTCACAGACAGGAAGAGAGTGGGTCAGGGAGTAAACGCGATTTAATGACATGCTAGTCTAAATAAAGAAGAAATGAGCATGGGCAGGATTTGTGATGCGAAAGCAAAAAAAAAAAACGATGGTCGTTAAGGGTAACTGACTGGATTCCAAGAGAAGGCAAGCGTAGCAGGGGCCGACGGAAAATCAGGTGGGCGGATGATGAGGAAACTTGCGGAGATCAGTAGGCCGCAGAGGCGTTTGTCCTGCAGTCTGGGTAGTTAAGCTGGCGATGATGATGATGGCAACTAAAGAAATGCGCTAAGGTGGCACTTTGATCTAGTCGGTGTGACAGAGCGGAGAGAGACAGCGTAGGAGAAAAGACAAGTCACGGTGAGAGACATTCTCACTGTTCCCTGTCGCCCGCCCTCTATCTCTCCGCCAAAGAAATGCATTGTTCGAAGCGAGGCTGAAGGTGCCGTTCGGCTGGGAGCCCTCAAAGCGCGCCCACGTACTGAACATGCCCGAGCACAAAGGTTGGACGAGTTTGGGGGGGGGGGGTTGATGCCGTTGTGGAGCCTACCAGTTCTCCTTGCTCTTCCGCTGCCTACATGTGAGAGACAGTTATTACTCCTTTTCTGAAATTCAATACGATAGCAAGGCGGGCGAGTTGGTGATACATATTTAAAAAATTACAGCGCGGAAAACGGGGATTTCAAGGGTAGAAAACACAGGACAAGCGCTGACTCTCAACTAAAGTTCAGTCACAGCAAACAGGCAAATATAAGCGAACAGGCAACAATCAAACAATAAAACCACAAGGCACGTGCACTATGTTGGGTCAAGATAGGCAACCTCACTGTCACGACGGAGCAGGGATGGTTTGCTGATGCACAATCTTGGTTTCGTTCTCATTTTGTAGGCTTCTATGGTTTCCCTGGTCAGTTGATCGGGGTGTTTATACACTATGTCACTATAGTACAAGGAAGGAAAACATGATTGACACTCTCGGCAATGATCAACTAAATTCGTGGAGTGGTTAGAATCTAATGAGTTTAGATGTTCTCTCAGTCGTGTGTTAATACACCGCCCTGTTTGACCAATGTAAATTTGACCACAGGACAGCGGTATTTTGTACACTACGCCCTCCTTTTCTGATTTCCATCAAGAGCCCCTTCACTGCTGCAACTGCTGCTCTTTACTTCTGCTCCGACTACAGCCGAGCCCGGATATATCGAAGCCGGGAATTTCGAATTATTGGCTATATCGAACATACAGATTACATTATTTAAAACATACGTTGTAAATGTACACGAAAGTCACGCAGTACATCGAACTCCAATTTCGTCAGTGGTTTGATATATCAAACTGCGCGCAGCGCCCCTGCAGGTGGCACTTCACGTAATGCATGGCGCTCTTCGGACACTTTTCGCGAGTTGAGCACGTTTAAAGCAGCTAGGGTTTCTTCGTAGAAAACTAGCCATGGCGCCGTCGCATGTCCGATTTACAGCCTGCAAATCTTTGGTGCAACCTATTTTTGAATATGGCAGCATTATCTGGAAACTACATAAATCATATCTTATTGAAAAGGTTAAAAAACACAACAAATACATCATTAAGGTTTACGCATTTGAAGTACTCTCGTCAGAAATATGCAACAGCCATGCGCACTAGGGCACAGATCGCGACCTTGTCTTGCTGTCGAAGAAGTGCTGCAATGAAAATCATTTCTCACCATTACCATGAGCCGCCGTGGTGTCTCAATGGTTATGGCGCTCGGCTGCTGGCCCGAAAGACGCGGGTTCGATCCCGGCCGCAGTGGTCGAATTTCGATCGAGGCGAAATTCTAGAGGCCCGCGTACTGTGCGATGTCAGTGCACGTGAAAGAACCCCAGGTGGTCGAAATTTCCGGAGACCTTCACTACGGCATCCCTCATAGCCGGGGTTGCCTTGGGAGGTTAAACCCCAATAAACCAAACCAAACCAAACCAAACCTTTACCATGGGGGGTTCCGATATAAATAAGGAACACCACTTAAAAACACCCAACCGCTACTGCAGCCAATGTAACCATAACAAATGCATTAGGCTGTACAGCTCGCGCTGTGTTAATTTACAGGGACACCGAGGCCACATTTGAGTTGGCCTGTACCCGGTAGATTACCGCATTCGAACGACGACGATGCTTCTCTCGCTGAAAACAGAGCTTTTATACGCTAGAAAAGGACAATTCAAGTGCATGCGCTGCCATTATAGAGGCCGATTTCTCAAGTAAACTGCGTGCGTCGACAGCTTTTCCTACGCGCATCACGGAGGCCATTTACTTCAAGGACGGCGATCACAGAGTACATTTAGGTGTAGACGTCACAAGTTTTAATCGAGTGGCTGGAAAATTTCTTAACTGCAACTTTCTCACCAATAAAATAATCTTTTGCAGCCTGACGAGATCAACGTAGCCAGAAAGAGCCATTCAATTGAGTTTTATCAATAACACCAACAGCAAAAAGATTGAGTTATCCGCTGTATCCCTTTAAACGCCCTTTTTTCCCGAAGGCAATTGAAATGTGAAATGCGTTGTTGCGAACTCTCTGAGCTTTGTTGTGTTTTTAACGCTAAAGTGACGTAATTTGGGTGTTATAATATTGTTATTGCCATTTCGTTTGTTTCTGTTCTTGCTATCTTGTTCACGCTGTTTTATCTGTTCCCGTGATTTGACCCACTCCTGTAAGAGCCTGAAGAAGGCTCACAGTATAGATAAATACATAAAATAAAAATACGCGTCTCGGAAGGGTGAAAAGGTCATCGCAGTCCTTCAGTCATGGATTAAATAAGCGCTTAAAAGCCTCTTCGTTTAAACTGGCGGCTCTCTTGAGCTTCAGTATCGTGCACAGGTTCCGCCCCGAGAATAATTATGCTTCGCCGGTCACCTTTGTTATTGCCAGCATTGTTAGCGAGCTTCGCCAGTGAAAGATAGTGGCACCATACAAGAAGAAGGGCTGAGGCATTTCCGGATGAGTGTTGGCACGATGCCTTGCATCCACACTGACTCGCCTGGTATCGAAGCAAATCATTCAGAAAGGAAGCGATCCACTGTGATACTCATTTGAAATGCGGAGTGCAGAGGGCGTATTGCTAAATGAGCGTCACGTTATTTGCCGACTTTGTTGAAAGGTGACAACAGAAGCGCCCTTCGTCTGTGTCTGCTCAACAAGAACATATACAGTGCATCCAGACTTCTTTTCTGTTTCGTGTGCGCGAGCGAGATTTTACTACGCACGCTTTCTAGAGTTCCTCCCTTTTGCCACCTTTTCCCGCTCGCGAAGCCGACCACTGCACACGAGAGGTCTCAGCAAATATTTTCACGGCGCGGGCATGTCCAGTGAGCTGAAATCATGACGGGTGCAGAAGTTCGATGACTTGATTACGCTACCCATCATTGCGTGCAAATTAATTAACCTCGGAGCGCTTTTTTTTTTACCTTGGCCTCGGAGACCCGCTCCTTACACTTCATGTCAACCGCGGTCACATAAGAATAACATCGTTCATCAAGTTTTCTTCGCAAGCAACACGTGTACGCTGTTGCGCGCATGCAACTCAAGAAGTGGCGTAATTGTGCTACAGCGCCTTAATTAGCAGGTTCGTGAGTGAACTGCCAAGGTGAGAGAGCCAAAAGCTGCGACAGCGTTAGCTCGCTTGAGAGCAGCGCTGTGTGACAGATTCACTTAGGACACTTCGCTCCGACAGCCAGGCTCGTGGTCCGGGGAAATTTTGCTTGATTTTTACACATTCGGCCGAAGAAAGCTCTTTCTCTCGCGCCGGCTGTCGTTGAGAGAGATAACTGCTCCCAATTATGCAGGATTCACTGCAGTGATTTCTTCGCGGTTCTGATCTATCCTCATCGTCGCTGAGCTCGCGGCAGCGTATATACGTCCATTCATTGACATGTCCGTACTTGACGTCCAATGCTTACTTAAAGAAAATGCTGAGATGCTATGCAAGGACGAAACCAGAGCAGTATTTTTGCAGCTAGTACCCTGCAAGTTGGAGCACTGCCTCAGATTAATCACCTACATTATCAGGATGCCTACAAATTAAATATGCGCAAAAGCTTGCATTTTCAAAGTGTCTGAGCCCCACCCAAGGCTCTTAATGGGAAAAGTTGCGAAAGTATGGTCTTCCTTTCATTACATTTGCCTTCTACACAGAGATGGAAGCCCGTAGAGAAGCGGCTAGGGGACGTGCATAGTCGTGCCGCCCCTCGGCGCAAGGTGGTTGAGGCACCACGCAAAGGTCAATAGAGAGCAGTGGCCCACAGCCGCACGGCCAATACGATAATGCGTTGCCGTTGCTACCGTCGCTGTGCTGGCCTAGGAACATGTGTCGCACAGTCATAGTTGCCTTAGTTACTGTATTTGCCGTACGGCGGCGCTAAAACTCTCGAATACTGCCACCGCAGAATCCCCATGGAAACCGCGCGATTCTTGTTCCCAAATCTCAAATGCGCACTCGGGCACCGAGGGGTGCATAGTGTTGCGGCGAAGAGGACGAGGCTTTCTGTAAATGAAAGGCGGGGCAATTATTGCGCAAGCCCTCACGGTGCGGGTCACGTGTCCACCAAGAGTAAGGCAGTTACCACGCATCTCCTTTTTTTATTCCTCCTCCTTATAAATGTTCAGCATCAAAATGGTGGCGACCCATCAAGTTTAGCGGCCGTTTCGCACAGTTAACGTTGAGCGGGGATGTCGCCACCCTAAGTCAGGCCGGGGGCGCGACTTGGCAATACTGCGCGCGTGAATGGAAATTAGCGCAAGCGTGGCTCCTGTTCCCTTTAGCCTCACAGGGGAACTCGCTGGCAAGGTGGGCGCACCGCAAGCCACTGCTCTACATTTTCCGTTCACCGGTCATGCGTGACTGTGCACCCGGCTTAACATCTGGCTCACTCGTGGGGAGTGCCGATATCTATTTTTCTAACTAGCGTTTTATAGGCGCACAGGGTGATTTTTTTAACGTTTAGAGATTTTTATTTTAAACCTGCGAGAGATAGGTCGGTGAAGTCTCTGCAACTGGATTTGAACAGCAAGCCGGACGTCATGCACATGATAAGATCAATAATTATACGATTAATTGACTAATAATAAGTAATCAACTTTTTATTTGTGATTTTAAGGGGCGAGGTTATATTTAGAAACTTAAGGCCGTAAAAATCGGAGGTGAGAGCAGTTTTTAAATTTTCTTAATCGGCAATGTGGCTCGAAATATTGCAAGTGAAAAATATGAATTTGAAAGTTGGTTGAGTTGGCTTTTCCGCATTGCATATTGATCAATGGCGTCCTTGCACGTGGTATCATCGCCGAAATCAAGTTAACTTCTTCTACATCATCAAGCACACACATGGCTTCTGTGTTTGATGCTTAAGAAATGCGAAATATGCCATTTTAAAAATATGCAATGAGGGAAAGCCAAATTAGTGACCTTTCAAAAGCTTAGCCCTTTTATCAGCGAAAAACAATAAAACAAACAAATAAACTGTAAGACAGACAATTGGGGTTTGATGCCCCAGCGGCCAGTGCCAATAAGCGCATGAACAGGAACCCGTTCAACCAGCGCTTCTATAACGTTCACAGGAGCGCAAAATAGGGCTTGAGTCGAGCGTTGACGGCGCACTTCTTCCCTCGGTAACTGCGGCGCCTGGTTTCCCGCTTGGATGGAAAAGGGGGGGGGGGGGGGGGGGGGGGGGGGGGGGGGAGGGGTGACCGGCGGAGCATGGGAGAGGGCGGCGAGGAGACGGCGACCGGGGGATTCGCTGGTAGGAGTCGGAGCGATACGTAGAGGGATGCTGGGGCAGAGGAGAAGAGACAGGCGGGGAGGGCACGGGAACGTCGTACGTCGGCGCTCGCCCGTAGTCGTGAGGACGGGACCCACGCGTGCGGCACCAACGGGCCACGTGACCAGCGAGGCCGCAAGCATAGCAAATAGGGCGGTTATCTTGCGCGCGCCACTGATTCATTGGGCCGCACGGATTCACCCGCCAGTTATCGTTGGTTACCTGCCCACCCGTTCCAACGCTGTCGCCTTCCATTCAGCGTGTCATCCAGGAGCAAGTTGCAGAGGTCCTGCCGCCCGCTAACCCACCCCATGTGGTCACTGCACCGCTGACATATGCTGCAGCTGTCGTCCGGTCACGACCTCAGCCAGTTGTTCCAGCTTATGCGCCACCTGGCACCGTCTTCCCTCAGCCGCCGCTCGCCCTACAATGCCTCTCACTCACCAGCCTTTACCCCGCGCCTCCACCAAGTGTAAAGAAGCAAATCAAGAAATAAATGTGGACGGCCACAATCTTTGTTAGTACACCGCAGCTGAGGGGTCAAGCGTTCGTGAGCGCCAAACTGAACTTTGTCAGCTTCGTCTTCTTCGGATTTCTCTCCTTCGGCGGCACTGGCCGCTGAGGCATCAAACCCCAATTGTCTGTCTTACAAAACAAAGTTTCATATTGGGGAAGTCTTCCGGCGTTCACAACAATTGCGGGGGAAACAGAGGTAGAAAAAGGCTAATAGCCTTTTTTTTTGTTCTGCAAACAAAATAAAGATCGACAGTACCCAATGCTATGTGGTCCACGCGTTCGTTCAAGCAATATTCACAGAAATGTTATATATATTAGGTTAAACAAATTTAGTTAGATTAGCCGAATTAATTCCTCCCTTTTTCTCTGAGAAGGTAAGCTTTCCTGCCGAATACAACCTGTCGCAAAGAAGCCAACACTAATTTCGAAGGAGGTTGGTAGAAATGGCTAAGGAAATGAGCGTGCAGTGCTGGTAACTGCTCCGTAGAGGGTTTGCTCTAAACAATTTGAGCAAACGCCAAAGCTCCCATGTTGATGGTCATTATATCTCCTGTAAAGAAAAAAAAACAAGATGAATACACGAGCGTACAAGCGCATATAAATTTGTTCGTACTGCAATGACTGTTGCCTTCCTTCATGTGTGCGTATGTCTTTACGAGCCACTCATTTTCCTTCCTTGGTCTTCGAAATGAGGTTGAGGTTTATTTCTTTCAAGGATGAAAGGGGGAACTGTGACAAAAGGCGGTGAAGCCTGACGAGGTCGCAGTTCCCCAAAACAGTGGATACAGCAGTGCGCAACACAAAAGCCTCAGATAATTAACAAAGCGTAATAGTAAGCAAAATAGTTATATCAAACGTCAGTGCTACAGCGCAACTATTAAACGTATACACAGACAGCACACCAAAGGTCAAGGCAGTCTATAAGCATGGCACGAAACCACTGAAGAAAAGACTGCACAGCCTGCTTGACACGAAAACAAAGGACGCTTCGCGGGAAAAGTAGAGAAATTATTTTAGGTCAGCACTGAATAGTTCTTTTTTAATGTATTTTTTACATTTGTTCGTAGAGAGATCAAACATGGTACTTAAATATGGGTTGTTGAGAACAACTGGAATCTGGTAAATCGGTTGTTGTTTTCTGTAATTAGTCCTTGTTTTACGGACTGAGTTCCTTTGTTGCCGAAGGGGATATTTAGTAGGAGGGCGATTAGGGCCGACGGGATACAGACTATTGCTATGGATGTACTGCAACAAGCGAAATATGCTTAAATGGTGTGCTTTAAGTATATAATTGTTATGGTACTGTGGTGATGTTGGTAAGTTTTCTGGTCTGCTATAGTAACTCTGAAGAGCCCGCAGTGCATTTTTTTTGCAAAAGCAACAACTTCTGGAAATTGCACAACGTTGTGGTGCGCCAGACCAGTGCAAAATAAGATAACCTGGGAAAAAATAGTGCCCCGTACATAGACACTTTTAGCAAAACGGGTAGGAGATAGCTGACCCGCTAAAAGACAACCAACAGTTTCACTAAGGTGAGTGGTAAGTTTTTTAAGCGGTGGCAGGACATCGTAAGTCGTGGAGTTGCTGCCATTTGATACTCGTTACAAATGAGAACGTATATTTTTATATTAACTCACTTGCTGCAAGTCGAAATGCCCCGATATCTCATTGTATAATTTAGGAGCTTGAAGCCGGTTTTCTTGCAGTTATTTTCTGCAGATGTGCGAAGCGTCCAGCTCCTGCAAGTCTCGTCATCAACTAATCGTTGGTGTCACCATGTGAAATGCGTTTGTTGAATTTACCATTTGACAGCACGCACAGGGGCATGTTATGCAGTGTTACGCTACGCCAAGCGTAAGAAACCTCAGACTAGACATAATCAGCAAAGGTCGATTATCGTCCATTTTGACAACCCTCTGCCGACTGGCTTCTTTCTACGTCTACAATGCTAGGGCTGACAAATATAGGGTCACTTAGACAAGGCAAACGTTCTGTTTGACTGCGGAGTGGATTACTTCAAAACAATTAATTAACTTTTGGAAGGACGTGTCACGAACTGTGTTTCCGGATACTTACCGTATGCAGTGACAGGAGTGTCTCGTCATGCATAAATGGTACACTTTCCAGGCGACCTATCATGCTTCCCAGCAACCTCAGGCTGTGCCATTTTCAGCACAGAGGAGGAATTTTTGGAAATTTTGAAAGGATTTACCTGCCCAAAAAATTCAGTTCACTGCCACTTCGTGGCGCCGCGTAGCTTTATAAGGACTGTTTTTCAGCAATGGTTTAGACAAGAACACATCGCTGAGAAACTCACGGTTAATCTAGGTCGCCCTGTGCAACATATGGAAGGCGTTTACTAATTCGTACAGGTTCGAGAGATGCGATGTGGCTGTTTTGCGTTGATGCACAATAATCTGATTTCCAGCTTTAGCCTCGGCTCAGGTTGCTAGCTTCGTGCAGGAAGAAGACGTTTTCGTGGTTAAATCCCGCGAAAGTCTGGTTGCTTGAAGTCGCTTGTGGTGTCTGATGAAAGAAACATGAACTAAGTGCCCGCCCGAACTGCAGCATATGAATTTACGAGGGCCCGCTATACAAGCGCTGGGATGCCCGTGGACACGGAAGCTAAATCAACCCACGTTTTCTGCAGAACTCTTAAAGGCGGTTAAACACTTCTGTTTAGTCAATTTGGTTTCTGGTCAGTAGCTTTATTCCCTCTGATATCTTTCCCACAGTCGATTCCTGGCATCGCTACAAGAAGTGAGAGGAATATAGCTAGTAGCGAAAACCACAGGATATCCCTTACGAGATATGCCATGGCAGCCTATAGGTGTATGGTAGTAAGTGGTTAGTCCTGAACCGACACATGGAGTATCAGAGATGCCGCAGTGGAGGGCTCCGGAATAATTTTAGGCTACCTAGGTTCGGGATTCAATCCAGCAGCCTTGCAACGCCAAAGTCACCGAGCCATCGCGGCAGGTATGTCAGCCTATAGCTACTTACAAAAGCCTAAGTGCGTTTTGTTCGTATTGTGATGCTCATATGTTAGCAGATTGACAAAAAGACGAAGTGAGAACGGCAGATTCCTAGCTATAGCACGCGATCTGCGCGTTCACTGCGTCGAATGCGCGCCGAACTGCCGCGCACGACCACTTTATATATTATTCGTTAAAACGGCACAGAGCAGGTCGCGAATCACTGGTGGCTCGAAGCGCTCCGATCGCTTTGTTTAATCCATGAAATCAACGAAACGGCGTCCTGCATGTGGAGATTGTGACAAGAGGCTGCAACAATATGACGTCAACGAACAAGCTTTATGCTATTAGTCATCGCGAGAGGAGCGAAAAATCACGAACTGTTCTGTCGTTACCGAGCGCTTCCGAAGCGAATAAATCGCATTCCAAAGGATCAATCTCTCTCTTTTTTTTCCTCTTTCCTCTGTTCTGGATATTAGTCTCGTGCCTTTGTTGTGCCACTTACGCTCTCACGCCAGGCCAGCTCTTCTCAATATTGATATCTTTCTGCCTTCCCTACGCAGGCAGTCCTGCCTGCGTCACGCATTCTGGGAAGTTTCAAGATCAAACAAGATTTTTCTATCTGATCCTTCAAGCCTCCGCGAGGTTACTGTCGCCAAGACAAGAACCTCTATGCAACATTTTATCCCATGCGAGAAAACAGAGAAACGGCAAACCTATTATCCCGATTTCTTACATAATGCCACACGGGAGCGTGACCTAAGGCGATTTGACGTTTCAGTGGTTTTGGGACGATCGCGAGTGGCCCTGAACACGATTGCCGCGCTTAACTGTGTTACGTTGAATAAGGCTTCATGTCAGCAAGACACAAGATATCGTGTGGAGACAATCAAACTGTTAATGCATCCAGTAACAAGATGTCAATCATGTGCCGCTGCGGCATAACGAGATTTAAAGAGATGCAAAGAGAAAAAGCTTCTTTGGCCGCCTCTGTAGCCTTAAGCGCGCAGCGAATCATGCGTAGAGGGGACGCTTACAGCACAGGCTGAGCGATTACAACGCGAACTTGGCGATTGGATACTCATTTGATCGACGTTAAGAGTATGTGATCTCATGTGGACCGACAAAGCAGAGAAGAATTAACCCTTTTATGACAAAACCATGACTAAATGAAGGAAAGCAATCGTAATTTCTAGATTATGGAAGGTGATCCACACATATTGAAAAACTAAATTTATGAATATTTAGCGCTGCAGCAATTCAGGAAGAACCTGCATGTCGAACGAGAATTTTCGACCTCGGATATTTCAGCCCATTTTGCACAGCTTGTGCCAGTTATGAACAACTTGGAGGGCTGCATTCGATGGCTGCAGCCTGATTCGATAGATGAGGGAGTCTGTAATACGTCTAGAACCGGTCTGCACCGGAAAGTACAAAGTGCGGTCACATCTTTTAAAAACAGCGACCGGCGAATGTGCATCAAGCGGAGCTCCTGACACACTGGTCCACCATATAATTACCTTATTCACACTTTTGACTCGGCTATGTTCAATATACCGCTGCACTTGAGTAGGGCCCCGCTATTTGTCGAGATTTTTCCGGGTGGGGAACTTGCAATAAAATGAAAATTTTCCACTCAATTCTTCCGATAACAGTGGAAGCCAAATTATGCGTAGCCCGCTTGAGCGACGACCCGTACTTTAAGAATTAGCACAGGCCTGCATGCGGGCCTTTTGCAGAAATAACGCATTGCATTTCAGCGGTGAAAGCCTGGATGATGACACGACGACCGGCAAGAGCCGCCCAAATGACAGATGTGACGTCACCTCCTGTTGTTCGGAATAAGAATTCAGGTAGAGGAATGTGAGTATGGCGATTCGATTTGACGCCTGGCCGTATATAGCGGCAGTCTGGCCGAGAGTTCAAAACGGCGCTTCGCCCGTGCAACCCGGCCGCTCAGAGCGAGGGGTCCGTAGCCTGGCCTGCTTTTCCGCTAATATGCCCATACGTACCAGTCTGCACTCATCAGTCGTGACAGTGACTCGGCGGTGACAGCTGCCGCACTAGTAGCTTGGCTTGCTGCCGACTCATCTGCGCTCTTTCTATACTGCTAGACCCGCCGCCTCAGCCCTCAAAAGCGTTGCACGCTGCGTGGGTTTGGGTTCGCTGAAGTGCAGCCCGCTGTTCTTCGCGAGAACTTCGCCGTCGGGATCGGAACGGGATCCATCGTAACGCTGGTGCAAATGTAAACGAAGCGAGGGTGTAGCGGCGTCTGATAGATGCCTTCAACGTAAAACCGGCGGTAGTTTTCATTTCGGCTGCTGCTATGCTGCACCGCTCGCCGCCTGCAATCATGGAGTCCGCGTTTACGTCGCTTACGTCAGTTTTGCTTATTTCGTAATCATAGAGTCCCGAGTTTGAACCAGAACGGCGGGGAAAAGTTTTTCAACTTCGAATCCAGATCTGTTATAGTCGGATACAACTCACGAACGAAGCGGTAAATGCCCCTCAAAGGAGCCCTCAAGCAAAAGTAATCGACCAGTGTTCATGACGCCGCGGTTAATCTGATTAAGCCCTCATTTCTCCCCTTTTATCTGCCACCCCCTGCGATTTCACGTCAGCAAGTCAAAGGGGATCGGTCGACGCCATTGGCTGGAGGGGCTCTTTGAGAGACATTTGCCGCTTCATTCTTGAATTGCATCCGACTATAGCAATAAATGCATCTTTTGCCGCCCGACAAGCGACAACCAAGCCACGAAATGCCGAAAAAAATATATATATATAGTTGTCCTCGGCGTCCTTTTAGGACTGTTCAAGGGCGCAGAGGAGAGGTTGTTGTGCTCGCGCTCCCTTCCTGCTGTTGAGTTCGGCGATTTTGGACATGGGGGAGGATTCACTGAAAACCACCGCGAAGGTGAATAAGCCTTCTGGAAGAAACGTGGCTGCAGGAATGTCGGAAGCAGCGACGATAATAGCGTCCTCACATGTTCGAACAGGCCATCGGGTGCAGCGACGATAATAGCTTCCCCACGTGTTCGAACAGGTCATCGGGTGCAGCGACGACAATAGCGTCCCCACGTGTTCGAACAGGCCATCGGGTGCAGCGACGATGATAGCGTCCCCACGTGTTCGAACAGGCCATCGGGTGCAGCGACGACAATAGCGTCCCCACGTGTTCGAACAGGCCATCGGGTGCAGCGACGACAATAGCGTCCCCAGGTGTTCGAACAGGCCATCGGGTGCAGCGACGATGATAGCGTCCCCACGTGTTCGAACAGGTCATCGGGTGCAGCGACGATAATAGCTTCCCCACGTGTTCGAACAGGTCATCGGGTGCAGCGACGATGATAGCTTCCCCACGTGTTCGAACAGGTCATCGGGTGCAGCGACGACAATAGCGTCCCCACGTGTTCGAACAGGTCATCGGGTGCAGCGACGATAATAGCTTCCCCACGTGTTCGAACAGGTCATCGGGTGCAGCGACGACAATAGCGTCCCCACGTGTTCGAACAGGCCATCGGGTGCAGCGACGATGATAGCGTCCCCACGTGTTCGAACAGGTCATCGGGTGCAGCGACGATGATAGCTTCCCCACGTGTTCGAACAGGTCATCGGGTGCAGCGACGACAATAGCGTCCCCACGTGTTCGAACAGGTCATCGGGTGCAGCGACGATGATAGCGTCCCCACGTGTTCGAACAGGCCATCGGGTGCAGCGACGATGATAGCGTCCCCACGTGTTCGAACAGGCCATCGGGTGCAGCGACGATGATAGCGTCCCCACGTGTTCGAACAGGTCATCGGGTGCAGCGACGATGATAGCGTCCCCACGTGTTCGAACAGGTCATCGGGTGCAGCGACGACAATAGCGTCCCCACGTGTTCGAACAGGTCATCGGGTGCAGCGACGACAATAGCGTCCCCACGTGTTCGAACAGGCCATCGGGTGCAGCGACGATGATAGCGTCCCCACGTGTTCGAACAGGTCATCGGGTGCAGCGACGATGATAGCTTCCCCACGTGTTCGAACAGGCCATCGGGTGCAGCGACGATGATAGCGTCCCCACGTGTTCGAACAGGCCATCGGGTGCAGCGACGATGATAGCGTCCCCAGGTGTTCGAACAGGCCATCGGGTGCAGCGACGATAATAGCTTCCCCACGTGTTCGAACAGGTCATCGGGTGCAGCGACGACAATAGCGTCCCCACGTGTTCGAACAGGCCATCGGGTGCAGCGACGATGATAGCGTCCCCACGTGTTCGAACAGGTCATCGGGTGCAGCGACGATAATAGCTTCCCCACGTGTTCGAACAGGTCATCGGGTGCAGCGACGATGATAGCTTCCCCACGTGTTCGAACAGGTCATCGGGTGCAGCGACGACAATAGCGTCCCCACGTGTTCGAACAGGTCATCGGGTGCAGCGACGATAATAGCGTCCCAACGTGTTCGAACAGGTCATCAGACAACGAAGTACAAGATCAGTGTTGTCCTCTTCAGTCACGCTGGGGTTGAACAATTGCCCGAGTGCCTCGCCTTCGACAGAGGTTCCGCGTTCCGGTCATCAGTACAAGATCTTTCAGCCCCTGCTGGGAGACAGACCGCATTCCTGTGTCACGCAGCCGCCTTCCGGTTCCACATGGGCGCAGTCCGGACCCACTTGCGCGCCGACCTGGACGCGTGGACGACAACGTGACCGGGTCCTGTTCCCTTTCCCTCGACCGAGCTGCGAGACATCAGGACTGCCCTGTCGTGGGTGGTACCATCAGTGCCATCGTGTGATTGGATATCATTCTTCGAACTGTATTGCCCAGCTAGGGATCTGGGGAATACGAAGAGTGTTTAACGAGCTGCTGGTTTGGTACCAGAAGAGAGCACACCTCTTGAGAGATACGCTTTGCTGGGAGAGACTCCCGACTGCTAAGAAGGTCCCTTTACTGAGAAGCACTCTCAGTTGCCCTTACTTGCACATTATGTAAATATCTTTGTATAAAGTTTTCCAAGTTTTCTGCCTCCGATCGTCCTCGTCTCTTCTCCGGCCCAGTCACGCTACCTGAATCCCAACAACTGGATGGCAGCTGTGGGACATCCACGTGAAGTTACCGGCTCTAACGGGCCTCGGCACCTACGGGACTGACGGGCGTCAGCTATACCTTGGCAGGGTGAGTGCCCAATGTTCTCCGTTCATTTCGCCAGACCGTACTAGCACAGGCAGATGCTAGGTGCGTATTCCTGTTGTCTGGGAAATTGATTTAGGGAAACTGTTTTGTCCACTTCAAGCTAGGACTTTTGTTTTAGTGGGCTTGCTAACGCATGGTGAAACTCACGATAGAGAAGTTATAAGTGCAGGAGTTGCTCGAAATTTGCCAGGAGCTGGGGATTTCGCTACGTTCTGCGAAAAGAAAAAAGAAATTCTCGAGGTATGCGGCAGGAGGAGGTGAGTATGAGGAGGTCGACGAAGCTTGGGAAACGATTGTTGGACGCAAAGAAGAGCAGAAAAGACGGGAGTTGTTCGAGCAGGAAGAAAAAGAAGAGCTTCGGTTGGCTCAAGAGAGACGGGAGGTCCGTGAGGCCGAGGAAAAAGCGAGAGAACATGCTGGAAAAATGAAGGAGCTCGAAATCGCGTCAAAAGGAGGGAATATAGCGCGTCTTAGCCCTGTAGCTTCTGTAGAGGAGCAAGGGAGACGGAGATTGCAGGATCTTGTCTCACCATACCGCGTGGGAGGCGACATTGCACTCTTTTTGGTAAATTTCGAACGTGCATGCGGGAAGGTGCACATCGACAAGAGCGCTTGGTCGGAGAAGTTACTTCCTCTCCTTCCGTGCGAGGCGGCCGAAGTGGTGGCTCGCCTCTCACAGGAAGAGTGTGACGACTACGAGAAGGTAAAGAGCGCACTGCTTAGAAAGTACCGGCTTTCTGCTGAAGCCTTTAGGAAGCGATTCAGGCAGGCAAAGAAAGGCAGAGAGTCGCATACTGACTTCGCGTACCGGCTTAAAGTCAACTTAAACAAGTGGCTTAAGACCGCTTAGGTGCACGGAAGTTATGACAAGGTACTGGAGTGCATCGCGCTAGAGCAGTATACTACAGCGCGATTCCAGAAGATCTGAGGATATGGCTGCAAGATAGGCTAACAAATATAGACCTAGACAAAGCGGCACAGCTCGCAGACGAGTATTACGTTCGCCGAAACCTCCAAAGCAAGGCGGGGTACGATAACAGGTTAGGAAAAGGAGAAACCTATTGGAAGAGAATTCCCGACCGAAGGGTGCCACCAGCACGCCGGGATCACCGAGCGGAGGATGCGGGATCAAAAGGAGAAGGTAGCGAAAACAAGATGGAGTCACCCAAATCTGCCGATTCGCCGAAACAGCAGGCACCTGGAGCTCGCGCGTTTGAAGCGCGAAAGCCCATTGTCTGCTATAATTGCAACAAGGAGGGTCACATCTCATTGAACTGCAAACAGCAAAAGATGGCGTTCGCGTGCATGCGAGAGTCGGAGGAAAACCTTAAATTGCTGGAGCCATACATGCGGAACGTGGCGACAAATGGCAAGAAATTCAGAGCGCTGCGGGATTCAGCGGCTACCATGGATGTTGCTCACCCGTCCTGTGTTTCCTCCACGGACTACACCGGCGAATGCGCCTGGATTAAGCAGGTCGCCGAAGAACAGAGTGCATGCTTGCCTATAGCGAAGGTGACTCTAGAGGGTATTTTTGGCAGACTGGACACAGAAGCGGCAGTTAGCGCAATCTTGCCGACACACTTGCCCTGCTTGTTTTCGAACAAATCCGAGCAGCTGCTGAAAGAGAAAGGTCTCTCTTTCACCTCGGGCTTGGCTTGCATGGCGCTGACACATTCTCGAGCGCGAGAGCTCGCAAAGAAACTCGACTGCGCTCCGATAAATGAGCAGGTACCGAACCATTCTCCCGACCAGCCAGGGGATTCTTGCAGGAAAACTCATACGTCTAAACCGCATGAGCATGACCATGAAGGTGTTCCCGAACCAGCGGTATCTCATGAAATCAAAGGAACTGCCGATTCCGTAGAGAATGGGGCAACAGGAACCAACGCGAAGGATTCGACATTAACAGCTGCTTCGACTTGTTGGGAGGAGTTGACTAAGGTTGATAGGAAATCTCACTCATTGCAGAGCAGAAAAGCGACACATCGTTAAGAGCTCTAAGCAATAATGTGAGCGAGGGAGTCGCCAGAAAGAACTTCAGCTTTCATGAAAAATCAGGCCTTCAGTACCGGAAATACTGCGACTCAAAGGGACGTGCATATGAGCAACTCCTGGTGCCTGAGAAGTACCGGCGGCAGCTTCTAGAGCTCGCACACGGGAATGCATGGGCGGGCCACCTGGGTATAAAGAAAACGAAAGCTAGATTAGCCCTCAAATATTACTGGCCTGGCTGCTGGAAAGATGTGGAACAGCTTGTTAGATCTTGCGACACCTGCCAGCGGGTCGGCAAGTCGACGGATAAATGGAAAGCGCCCATGACACTAGTTCCCATCATTACAGAGCCCTTTCGGCGTCTTGTAATAGATACTGTCGGCCCGCTGCTATAGCGTCCAACTCTGGTTATCGCTACATTCTGACCTCACTGTGCGTGGCAACCAAATTTCCCGAGGCCATTCCCTTGAAGCAGCTAAGTTCCGCATGTGTTGTAGACGCCCTTTTGTCAATTTTCTCTCACGTGGGATTCCCTGCAAAGATACAAAACGATAACGGGAGCGTGTTCACAAGCTGCTTGACAACAACATTCTTTGAACGGTGTCGGATTAAAATAATCCGCAGTTCCATTCACCACCCTCAGTCAAATCCAGTCGAGCGCATGCACTCAGTGCTAAAGCGGATACTTAGGTCTCTGTGTTTTGAGCATAAGGGAGATTGGGAAGGCTGCATTCCAACAGCACTCTTTGCAATGAGATCCGTCCCCCACAAAAGCACAGGATTTAGCCCCGCTGAACTACTCTACTGGCGCGACTTGAGGGCCCCGTAGCGCATGCTGAGGGAGTCATGGGAGGGTTATCCAGAATCCCTGTGTAGTGGAATACGTCCTGAAACTACTGGAAAGACTTGCGAAAACCAGAGACCTCGTGGAGGCAAATGTCAGAGCAGCGCAGTCACTGTCTAAAGTGTACTACGACAAATCTGCACGCAAGCGCACCTTTCAACCAGGTGATGTTGCTGCGTCCGTCAAAAAGGAACAAGCTTGAGGTGCAATGGGAAGGGCCAGCTGAGGTGGCGTCCAAGCTTTCGGACACCAACTATGAGGTAAAATTTAAGAACAAACACAATCGGATAATCCACAGTAATTTGATGAAGCCTTATGTGCAGCGTCAGGCCATGGTTAACATGGCGCTGAACATGCCAGAGGAAGAGATCTCCGACATACCTTATGTCCCACATGAGGACGAGCAAGCAGCGAATGAGCTGTTAAATTGAATCGACAGAGAGCCACGTTTGACGGAAAGTCAACGAGGGGACATGAAAAACGTCGTCTGCGATTTTGTGGCGGTGTTTTCAAACAAGCCAGGAAAAACAACCCTCATAGAACACGACATTCAGCTGTCCAGCGAACGGCCGATGAGGAGCAAACCGTACCGTGTCTCTCCAAGACAAAAGGAAATCATTGAGACGGAGATCCGCCGTATGTGCGAACTTGGCGTCATAGTGCCCTGCGAAAGTGACTATACGTCACCAATCATTATTGTAGAGTTTCCAGGCAAGAATCCGAGACCTTGCGTGGACTAGCGGAGACTGAATTCAATCACGGTGGACCAGACCTACCCCATTCCGAACATCGATGAGAGGGTTGAAACAGTCGCTAAATCAGAATATATATCCACCCTGGATTTATTTCGTGGTTACTGGCAGGTGCCACTCACTGAGCACGCCAGCAGGTACGCAGCATTCGTGTCCCCCGCGGGTACGTTTCGCCCTGTAAAGTTGAGCTTCGGCTTGAAAAATGCTCCGTACTGTTTTTCAAAGTTAATGGACCAAGTGCTGCGCGGACTTGCAGATTTCGCTCTCCCCTACCTTGACGACGTGGCCGTTTTCTCACAAAACTGGGAGGAGCACACTGAACACCTGCGTATTGTGTTGAGCCGACGGTTTGGGGTTGGTTTAACGGTAAGGGCGGGAAAATGCCACCTGGGGTGCGCCGAAGTGAACTATCTTGGGCACGTGGTTGGACGAGGCCAACGCAGACCAGCAGAACTTAAAAACTTAAAGTGGCTGCCGTGGTGGAGTACCGTCGCCCAACCACAAAATCGGAACTCAGGGGTTTTCTTGGCCTAGCAGGCTATTATCAGCGTTATGTATAGGGCTACTCTGATTTAGCCAGCCCCCTGACCTACGCGCTGAGAAAAAGTGAGCCTGCCAATCTTTCTTGGGACCAAAAGAAAGAGAAGGCATTTCAGAGTCTGAAAACGGCCCTAAGCGAGCGCCCAATACTGGCAGCGCCAGATTTCTCGAAACCCTTTATCATACAATGTGATGCCAGCGACCGCGGGTTAGGCGCTATTCTTTGTCAGGAAAGCGATGGCAGGCACACACGGCCTGTCCTTTACTTGAGCCGCAAGCTCGGCACGCGGGAAGAGGCGTATAGCACGTCTGAAAAAGAATGCGCATGCCTCGTTTGGGCGATAGACAAACTGGCATGCTACGTCTCCGGGTCCCGTTTCACAGTAGAAACGGACCATTGCCCTTTGACTTGGCTGCACAATATGTCGCCCAAAAATGGTCGTCTACTGAGGTGGAGCCTGGCACTCCAGCACCACAGCTTCGAGGTTCGCTACAAGAAAGGCACGCTCCACACAAATGCCGACGGGCTAAGCCGAGCCTTTTAGCTGGTAAAGATTTTACCAAAAAGGAATGTCCCCCAAATTTTTAGTTTGGAGATTTATTTCATATTCTCTTCCTAATGGAGAGCGTATATCTCCCACTTTCTTTGCAGTAATGTTGTCCATAATCAGGCAATATACCTAGGAGTACGTTTTCCTTCTTTCGGCCAAGGATAAGTAAGAGCGAGTGGTGTAACGTACCTTGACTCTGAGGTATTGGGACGTTGGGACGGGGAAAATTGAACGCCACGTCGGCCAAAACCAGTCACCTATTCCCGTACCGCGTGCCCTCTAAGCACCAACCTGATTTAATTAAGCGATTTTTTTTCCTTCCGAGTGCACCTCGAGCGGGAGCACACGCCTTGGACAGGTGCCCTGTCTAAACTCCTCGTCGGGAGACACCATGTGTTCATTCAGGCAAAACATTTGATCTCTTCAAGTTTTAGTTGAAGTTTTTTAGCTAAGTGCAGTTTTGGCCCTGAGTTTTGGTCTGGCGGGATGAGTGGGTTCTGAGGGCGCTTGCTTTTGTGAGGTGTGGTTTGGCGTCTGTGATACCTTTTGGCTAGCATTGCAGAGAATTTCGCAAAACGGCCATCTGACGAGGGGAAGCGATGCCGAGTTTCGGCACTGAAGGTCATCCGAAGACTCCCAATGAGCATCTGGTTCCTGGCACGCCCAGTCAGCCGAGCTACGTGCGAGCAGTTCATCTTCCGGACGCAATATCTGGCGGCGGGGGTGCGGTTGTGCTCGCGCTCCCTTCCTGCTGTTGAGTTCGGCGAATTTGGACATGGGGGAGGATTCCCTGAAAACCACCGCGAAGGTGAATGAGCCCTCTGGAAGAAACGTGGCTGCAGGAATGTCGGAAGCAGCGACGATAATAGCGTCCCCATGTGTTCGAACAGGCCATAGGGTGCAGCGACGATAATAGCGACCCCACGTGTTCGAACAGGCCATTAGGTGCAACGACGATAATAGCGTCCCAACGTGTTCGAACAGGCCATAGGGTGCAGCGACGATAATAGCGTCCCAACGTGTTCGAACAGGCCATAGGGTGCAGCGACGATAATAGCGTCCCAACGTGTTCGAACAGGCCATAGGGTGCAGCGACGATAATAGCGTCCCAACGTGTTCGAACAGGCCATAGGGTGCAGCGACGATAATAGCGTCCCAACGTGTTCGAACAGGCCATAGGGTGCAGCGACGATAATAGCGTCCCAACGTGTTCGAACAGGCCATAGGGTGCAGCGACGATAATAGCGTCCCAACGTGTTCGAACAGGCCATAGGGTGCAGCGACGATAATAGCGTCCCAACGTGTTCGAACAGGCCATAGGGTGCAGCGACGATAATAGCGTCCCAACGTGTTCGAACAGGCCATAGGGTGCAGCGACGATAATAGCGTCCCAACGTGTTCGAACAGGCCATAGGGTGCAGCGACGATAATAGCGTCCCAACGTGTTCGAACAGGCCATAGGGTGCAGCGACGATAATAGCGTCCCAACGTGTTCGAACAGGCCATAGGGTGCAGCGACGATAATAGCGTCCCAACGTGTTCGAACAGGCCATAGGGTGCAGCGACGATAATAGCGTCCCAACGTGTTCGAACAGGCCATAGGGTGCAGCGACGATAATAGCGTCCCAACGTGTTCGAACAGGCCATAGGGTGCAGCGACGATAATAGCGTCCCAACGTGTTCGAACTGGCCATAGGGTGCAGCGACGATAATAGCGTCCCAACGTGTTCGAACAGGCCATAGGGTGCAGCGACGATAATAGCGTCCCAACGTGTTCGAACAGGCCATAGGGTGCAGCGACGATAATAGCGTCCCAACGTGTTCGAACAGGCCATAGGGTGCAGCGACGATAATAGCGTCCCAACGTGTTCGAACAGGCCATAGGGTGCAGCGACGATAATAGCGTCCCAACGTGTTCGAACAGGCCATAGGGTGCAGCGACGATAATAGCGTCCCAACGTGTTCGAACAGGCCATAGGGTGCAGCGACGATAATAGCGTCCCAACGTGTTCGAACAGGCCATAGGGTGCAGCGACGATAATAGCGTCCCAACGTGTTCGAACAGGCCATAGGGTGCAGCGACGATAATAGCGTCCCAACGTGTTCGAACAGGCCATAGGGTGCAGCGACGATAATAGCGTCCCAACGTGTTCGAACAGGCCATTAGGTGCAACGACGATAATAGCGTCCCAACGTGTTCGAACAGGCCATAGGGTGCAGCGACGATAATAGCGTCCCCACGTGTTCGAACAGGCCATAGGGTGCAGCGACGATAATAGCGTCCCAACGTGTTCGAACAGGCCATAGGGTGCAGCGACGATAATAGCGTCCCAACGTGTTCGAACAGGCCATAGGGTGCAGCGACGATAATAGCGTCCCAACGTGTTCGAACAGGCCATAGGGTGCAGCGACGATAATAGCGTCCCCACGTGTTCGAACAGGCCATAGGGTGCAGCGACGATAATAGCGTCCCAACGTGTTCGAACAGGCCATAGGGTGCAGCGACGATAATAGCGTCCCAACGTGTTCGAACAGGCCATAGGGTGCAGCGACGATAATAGCGTCCCAACGTGTTCGAACAGGCCATAGGGTGCAGCGACGATAATAGCGTCCCCACGTGTTCGAACAGGCCATAGGGTGCAGCGACGATAATAGCGTCCCAACGTGTTCGAACAGGCCATAGGGTGCAGCGACGATAATAGCGTCCCAACGTGTTCGAACAGGCCATAGGGTGCAGCGACGATAATAGCGTCCCCACGTGTTCGAACAGGCCATAGGGTGCAGCGACGATAATAGCGTCCCAACGTGTTCGAACAGGCCATAGGGTGCAGCGACGATAATAGCGTCCCAACGTGTTCGAACAGGCCATAGGGTGCAGCGACGATAATAGCGTCCCAACGTGTTCGAACAGGTCATCAGACGACGAAGTACAAGATCAGTGTTGTCTTCTTCAGTCACGCTGGGGTTGAACTATTGCCCGAGTGCCGCGCCTTCGACAGAGGTTCCGCGTTCCGGTCATCAGTACAAGATCTTTCAACCCCTGCTGGGAGACAGCCCGCATTCCTGTGTCACGCAGGCGCCTTCCAGTTCCACATGGGCGCAGTCCGGACCCACGTGCGGCGCCTTCCAGTTCCACATGGGCGCAGTCCGGACCCACGTGCGCGCCGACCTGGAGGCCGCGTGGACGACAACGTGTCCGGATCCTGTTCCCTTTCCCTCGACCGAGCTGCGAGAGATCAGGAGCGCCCTGCCGTGGGTGGTACATCAGTGCCATTGTGTGATTGGACATCATTCTTCGAACTGTATTCCCCAGGTAGGGTATTCCCCAGCTAGGGATCTGGGGAATACGAAGAGTATCTAACGAGCTGCTGGTTTGGTACCAGAAGGGAGCCCACCTCTTGAGAGATACGCTTTGCTGGGAGAGACTTCCGACTGCTAAGAAGCTCCCTTTACTGAGAAGCACTCTCAGTTGCCCTTACGTGTACATTATGTAAACAGCCTTTGTATAAAGTTTTCCAAGTTTTCTTCCTCCGATCGACCTCGTCTCTTCTCCGGCCCAGTCACGCTACCTGAATCCCAACAAGGTTCAGTTGTTTCAAACAAAAGTGATCGCATTGATTGCATTCGATCATCGAAAGGATCAATCGACGCTCAGTATTATGAAACCTTTAAAAACGACTTTGCAACCGCGCGTGGTTCGCGCGTACTGTGAGGCGCAGGTAATTCCCGTCGTTCCCTCGCTGTACTAGCGGACAAACGCAACGTCTGTATGGCTTAGTCAGTGGTCAAGCTTTGCAGGCTTTGAGACTTCGCGTTAGCGACCGAGTCTTCGCCCGCAATTTTAGCGCAACGTTTCCGCGTGACAGACAATGACAGTTGTGCACGTGCTTTTCGCCACATTCCGACGCCCTCCTCGACAGTTCAAAATGCCTTGCCAGCTTTCTGCTGGCTTTCCTGCTAGTCACACCCCTCCCTCCATCCAAGCAGAAAAAAGGCAAATGTAAATTGCATCCTGCGCGATGCCACTGAAGGACGACTTTTTTCTCGCTGGCGTTGCACTCTCCATCGGAGTCAGCGGCTGAAGCGCGACGCGAGAATGCGTGCTCCGGCGCGCGCGCGGAATAGCGTGACTCAGCATTCGTTCTTAGCCAGCACCCTGACGGAGGAGGCGGGGGAAGAGCGCTCAGAAGGGATGCAGCTCCAGCCCGTCGCATCAGGCTGACGAAGCCCCAAGCAGCCCAGCCACACGCACGCTTCGACGAGAGGCCGGACGCCGCTCGGAACCGCCGCCGCAGCTCTGCATGGCGGCGGTCGCTCGTCGAGGAATGTCTCGCGTCAGCGCTGGACGCGGTTTTAATGCGCCGCGCGCAAACCACTATACTATAACGCAGCCCCCGTCGCCTTGCTCTTTCCTGGGCGCGACCGAGGCACTGTTCTCGCCTTCGCCGAGGTCTTTCCAGACGCAGTGCGCGCGCAAATGCGTTTCCTGGCTGAAGGATAGCGCGCACTTGTTTAGCTAGGCATCTGCGGCAGATGGGAAGCAGAAAGCCACAGCATACGTCTGCTCTCCGTGCGGCTTCATTGAACGTTCAGATTAAAGCTGAGGGTAGAATAAAAAATTAAAACGACGCTTATTTTCACCTTTCGGTAATGAGAATACCCTTGTCACGACTTTTTGTGCGGGCGAATAAACAAGGCGGACAGCACTCATACATCGTCGGCTGTGTTGCATACTTTCGCGAAGGAGGTGCAAAGCAGACGGTGGAGACATTTCTGGCGACTCGCCGGAGGGGGAGACACATTCTGTTCCACCAGATGTCGCGGGCGCCACTCGCAGTTTGCGTTTGTAACGGCGGCTACGTTCCAAAGAGAATTGGACAAAGAGCCGAGCATCCCGCATGCAACCTTGGAGGTGGCATTTGTGGAAGCAACACTGTACGCTCGAATGCTCGCCGAAACAGGAAAATCCTGCTGCAGAAAGAGATTATCGATTCCAGGCCCGCCACGTCCAGGTCGTCCAGGGAGGCTTGGTGAGGATAGGTAACAACAGGGGGATCCCCTTCTTCATCCAAAGGTAGGACGAAGGACCTGGTAGTGCTTTGTGATGACACCTACGAAAGAAAAGATTCGCTACAAGTGCTGCTCGCCACGTCACCAACTCACGAGAACCAACACAGGGTTAGAAATCAGGCTCAAAAACGATCGGTATTAATCTGGTTGCGCTCTCTGTTTTGGTATGTGGGGAACGACTCCTGCCGAATATGCTGGTATGCAATGGACACATACGCTACCAAAGCACATTGGCGTTCCTTTGAGTGTCTATAAGCACAGTGCACATTACTGAAAAGACCGCGTGCCGAATATGCTGGTATGCAATGGACACATACGCCACCAAAGCACCTTGGCATTCCTTTGAGTGTGTATAAGCACAGTGCACATTACTGAAAAGACTGCGTGGCAACTCTTCAGAGCTATGCTCAGACTTTTGTGCCCCATAGTCTCTCGATTTTGGCAGGGTGACCGCATGCAATTTGTTTCTCGCTGCTAAAAATTACTATGTACTGCAAATTATTCATTGCACAAGATTTTATATCCAGCGTTTCCACTGAGTTTTCGCAACTTTTGTGTGGGGTTCGTCTTTTGAATCAATGAGGCGTGATAACCTATTCCGGCCTGTAAGCACTGGCGGCCTTGGTTTAGTACACCTGTGTGTCCGACAGGTAGTTTCACGTTTCATGTTTTTTCGGGACACTACACACCATATAGTGCGTGCATTCTTGCAAGTTAATTTAGTTCCTGCTTTACCGAGCCTCACTGTATCCTCGAATGTTTCTGATTGTCCGTGTTTGTGGGGATTCATGCATGAGGTGTATCTGGCTGTTCGTTTCCTACTTGTTCGTTTTCCGTGTTAGTTTCTTTTTTTCGGTGTCGAGGAAACGGTTGTGCAAGGGCTTAATTTGTATGCTCTTCTTTCCGCCAATGTATCGCTCTGTGTATTTTGGTTTATCGGGACATGCAGGACGTACTCAAGAGAGTACGTAAAATGCCCCTCTCGCCATGTACAATGACATTTTTTTTTTAAATTACACACTGAGACATTACCGGCTAAAACATGGCTAGAGAAGAAGGGTGTTTTTGTGTCTGCGGTTAATTGTCACCTTTGTTATGTTCCTGAAATGATTGAGCATTCTTTCATCAATTGTAAAGATGCAATACTTTTCTGGGCCATCATGCAACGGACATTGAAAAAAAAAAGACAATTTGACGCCGCGTTCTGTACGATGTATACGCCACTGCCATTTGTTGATGAACCCTTGGACATTCTATTTGTAATTGGATTGCACATCCTGTGGAAAACACGCATGATGGACCGTCATTGTGAACCAGGCGTTTTTACTAAAGGTCATTTCAGTAGAATGATTGTATACCTAAAAGAATTGTATGCCCAGACCGAGTTTGAACCGGAGTGGCACTGCTGTGCTGTGCTGTTCATTGCCCCTTTTTAGTTCTTTGTTTCTTAGATGTGTCGTATCGTTACGCATTTGCTATGTGCTCTGCATTGACTCTTTTCTTGTGCTTCTTTGCTTAGGCGTGTTGATTTGCCACTGTTTTTTTTAAATGTTTGTAGATAGCGCATGTACATAATACATCCTATCAATGTAATAAATACCATGTTAAAAAAAAAACCCTTCGTGGCATACGCGTCGCGTGTCCGCCTGGCACGCAGTGGGCCTGGGTCCAAATCCTAATTCCGGCGACTTTCTTTTTTCGAATGAGGTCACGTGAGAGGTACCACTTCCTGTGGACACATTCTGCGGACAGCTTCCGGTGACGGATTTTTCTTCGTATGAGGCATATAAAGATTTCGCATTAGTAAAGAGCTTACAAACTGAAAGACGATGCGATTTGTTGCAAGACTGCTGCGTAATTCCTATATGTGTTAAAACAGCGATGAGGCTCCGATGAGGATCGGTTCTACGAAAAGAAAGAAAACAGACAAACTGGCGACAAGATAGAGATAAGACGTGTGAAACCGATCCGAACGCGCACGGCATTGGAGGGCATTCTAGTACGCCCATCGCATCCCTTTGCGACCACGAATTCGACCCACCAGCAGTACCGACCATTTAGGAATTTTTGCGAGAGATTGCGCTAGCTGCTAAAAAGAAAGTTAAAAAAATGATGGTCGATTTGCGTAGTATATAGGCCAAATGCGAATTAGGTTCGGTTTTCACTTCCCTTCCGGTGTTCAGATGCAGTGTTCACGGATGGCAGTTGTTAGGATAGCGATAATGGGTTAATGTCCATATATGCGGAATTGGTCATTCTCTCCATTCATGGATCCCTGGGAATCCTCCTACCCCTCGTGGCGCAGTGGCGCAGCGCTCAAGTTAAGATGCGCCACTGCTCTTGTATAGCAAATACTGCCGCCGGTGGGACTTGGGATGCTTGGCTTAGGGTGCGACTCAGGTTTCTGTTCCCGAGCTGCCTCTACCGACTAAGTCATCTACCGCCGGACACGGTGGGCTTGCTTCTACGCCTTGCGGTGTGGCTCGCTTTGGATATCCATCGTTCCAAATGCCGCAATGACTACAAGAACTTGTGCACTCCCTCGAAAGCTTAGAAACTCCCGCTGTGCTAGAGGGTCTCCCCACTTGGCTTAGCAACGAACCCGTAGAGCTGTGTATTTGTGACAATGGCTTACATGGAGGGGTGACGTGCTGGCCACCGAGCTGGGTCCCGCTGACAATATATAGTAACTACTTGGTCAATTGCTGAAACGTATGTCAGACTTTTACCACCCTGCAAGGGAAGCGGCTGCTGTGAGCCTTTGAGTCGGCTGCCGTAGCGTCTGCTTTTCAATCCAAAAGCCCACAACGACATTCGTGCACGACACGCGATACTCCTCAATTTCTTTTGGAGCTTCTCGTCGTTGATTGGCCCGCGCTTTGAGGCCGGCCGTGGAAGGCTCCGGTATACAGTGAAAAGGGCACCACGGTGCGCGGACAATGCTGCTGTCGATGGCCTCAAATTTAAACCGCTTCCGTTTCCTCTCCTCGCTTGTGCCGACGCCGATGCGACACGGCGGTTTTCAGCTCGGCGTGAACAACGGATCCGACGGGACCGAGTCCACCGCTGACACGTCGGCCGCCATGTGCGGGGGAGTAGCGCAAGCTGCCGGTCGGCTGCACCGTTCGCCACGACCACGTCCAAGTGCAAGAATTGAGCGGCGACGCACGCTCTGCGGGTTCGGCCGCTGCCGGCGAACTACGACGCGTCGCTTCCGCGCGCGGCGGTAAATAAAGGAAGGCAGCCGAAAGAGCTCGCGCTGCTCTCTTTGTGCGATGACTCTCGTTATTCAGCTGATCTGGAAATTTACGGCCCCGTGCGCGATCGGAGGCCTGCGGACGGACGTCGCTGCGGAGGCGGCAACAATTCAGCGGTCGGCCCGAACAGAGCCGCCGCCTTGTCCCCGGCGTCTCCCTCGGCTCACGCGCGCCGCCGGCGCGTGTAACCGCACGCGCGCGCGCGCCGTAAAATGACAAGCTTCCGCTGACGCCGGTATTTCATGGCGCCCGTTCCTGGAACCGTAAAACGCGAAGGCAGCCATCTTGACGTGTATATCAGGCCAGACACAAGGCAACCACCGCTGTCCGTCTGCTGCGGCGGCGCTGTCTGCCGCGCTCGGCCACGCCGCGAGGCCGCGGATAAGTTACGCGTGCTCGCCCCTCTCCTTCGCGCTGCCCGGGCAACCCAGGGAGAGGAACAAAGGAAGAAGAAAAAAAGGCGACTTTCCAGAGAGAGGAAGCGAAGAAGTGACGCCGCCAGAGAGGAATCGTAACTTTCGAAAACTCATAATTCGTCGCGCTGGACGAGAAGGCGATCGCGTACACAGCTTCTGGGATGCAAGTGCGACCGCTGAGCGCTCTCGACGCCGACTGAGCACGGACGCTGCTCTCCAGGCGGCGGAAAACAGTGACAGGAACAAGAGTGCACGTACGCGTGGCCGGGCATTTCTCTTTTCTTTTCGCTCAAGCTGCCCTCGAGTTGCGTCACACGCAGACGCACGTGGTGGGCAGTGTTGCACTATGCACTCGGAGCAGGCTTAGCTACGAGCATGCGTCGACCGACAGATCATCAACGCTAAATGGTACCGCATGCAAGTCCATCCGGTCCACTGCCTTGAATGTGTTGCACGCCGTACACGCGCCACCATTTGGTGCACATTGACCTCATTATGTAGGGTCTCATGAACGACTCGTGGAACGACTCGCGTTGTTTCCAAGTCAGAACACAAGCTCGCATTCGTTGCTGGAGGCACACAAGACTGCTTTAAAGTTGCGCGTATACAACCGCGCTGAAACTTCCTGTCCGAAGACTTCCCATGCCTCCAGATGAAACTCCGGCCGAGACAAAAACCTCACGGACAAAGACAGGTGCACAAAAGGAGAACAGTACTAGAACACATACGCGCAGGTTTTAGAAAAATGTAAACGACTACGGTTCGCTGTTATAGGATACCTGCGCCATGGTCCCGGGAGGGGTCTCTTCACTGCCACACACACCTCCACCATGTCGCAAGCCCTGCCTGAAATCGCAAACCTACAGCGTGCAGCTACGGTTGCATATGTGGCACGACGTCATGTTACGTCTTCGCCACTGCTTGCTGCATCTTGAGCAGTGGAACATTTTCGTGTCTGGTCCAGCGCCCCCAGTGCATGGTGCACAGAAAAGCTGCTCCTTGTCTTCATTTGGCCTCAGTGCGGATCAGTGAATAGCCATCTAAAGTAGCGCTTTTTCTCTGTAAAAATTGCGCGTGTCATCCTCTGCATCTTTCGCCCCCTTCATGGTACTATCGCGGGAGCAAAAGAGAATCCTCCCCCCCCCCCCCCCCTCCTCCTCCTCCTTTGTGCTCCGAACGTTGCCACTAAGATCTGCAGTTTTCACATTTAAAATGCTGTTTTTTTTTCTTCAGGTTATTGCGTTTCTGGCTTTTCCCGCATTTCTGCTGTTTTTACGTGATGCGAGGGATGGAAAAATTGCGATAGTCACATGCCAAATGTACTGTCATGAGTGGCGGCGCAAGGTCTCGTCAGCACCCGCCGCGGTGGCTCAGTGGTTAGGGAGCTCGACTACTGATCCGGAGTTCCCGGGTTCGAACCCGACCGCGGCGGCTGCGTTTTTATGGAGGAAAAACGCTAAGGCGCCCGTGTGCTGTGTGATGTCAGTGCACGTTAAAGATCCCCAGGTGGTCGAAATTATTCCGGAGCCCTCCACTACGGCACCTCCTTCTTCCTTTCTTCTTTCACTCCCTCCCTTGTCCCTTCGCTTACGGCGCGGTTCAGGTGTCCAACGATATATGAGACAGATACTGCGCCATTTCCTTTCCCCAAAAACCAATTATTATTAGGTCTCGTGAGCATATAGCATAGCTTCTCCACATAATCGCGTTGAGTTGCAGCGAAACAGCGTGCCAAGCGTGGACAGGACGAAAATGATAAAAAGGACTACCTTAACTACTCTACGGCTCAGTTAGCAAATTCAGTGAAAGCCTTAATGTCTCTTCATTTTCTACCCCTTCTTCTGGTCTCTCTTTCTTCTTCTTCCACTTCTCTACCTTTTCTCTGCTTCATTCTCTACTCCTCCCACTTTCTTTGTTCTTTCCTTCATTTCCTGTCTCTTGGCTTGGTTTCTGTCCTCTTGTTCTTTCTTCTTCTTATTCATAATATTTTTTCTCTCTTGGCTTCTGTCTTTTGCTTTCGTCTCTTTTCTGTCCTTATTATCCCCCCCCCCCCCCCCTTCTCTGGCTTGGCTTGGCTTTTGACTTGGTTTGCCTTGGCTTGCGAAATTTTACGATAACTGCAGCTACTGCAACCGGTTCCGATTATGCGACCACTCGTGGCAATGTCCCAGTAAAGGCTCTCTCCGAAAAAAAAATGGTGAGGATCATTATTCAGAGATATTGCTGACATTCATCAACATCATCAGCAACCTGACTATGCCCACTGCAGAGCAAAGGCCTCTCCCATGTCTCTTCAATTAACCCTGTCATTTGCCAGCTGCGGCCACTGTGGCCACTGTATCCATGCAAACTTCTCATCCGCAAACCTAACTTTCTGCCGTTCCCTGATACTGCTGGCATTAGTGCAGTGTATTTAGGGGAACTCCCAAAATGAATGCAGCGGCCTTACAAATGTTAATGTGTAATTATTCCCTTAATATTGCTGACTCGAAGCAAAACGCCTGCATATATTTTCGCACCAGATGTCGGTTAACCAGATGTAGCTCTCGACTTCCGGAATGAAACCTAGCGCACTCTTTCCTTCTTCCCCACAACATTTTTCTCTGGACAAGACAATTGCGCGTACTAACAAACGAGGCCCAAACACCATTTTACCCTTTTATTGATCCTCTCAGAAAAATATTAACAACAACATAAAATAAAGAGAGAGGGAGCCTGGACCGCTTTGCCGGGCTTAAAGCCAATTAAAAAGAAATGAAAAGGATCTAAACCCTCAATATAACAAAAAACACACAATTGAAAGGGAAAAGCAAGCAAGGAAGAAAAAAAAGACAAGGAATAACCAAAATCACACAACAGTCGAAGACAGTCATAGTCACAGTCAGACAGCCAAAGCACACTGCGCAGGATAATCTGGATCTGAGCTAGTTGGTTCATATTGCACACAAAACAGCAGCCAACGAGGGACACCACACAGCAAGGAGACACGACGTGAGACAGCCTCCTGTCGTGTCTTCTTGCTGTGTGGTGTCCCTCGTTGGCTGCTGTTTTGTGTACACTGTGCAGGCCACAACAAAAAGCAGGCAAGTAAAAAAAAATGAGAAAACCAAAGACAGCACACTCAATGTCAAAGTAAATATCGCAGTCAGACAGTCAAAGCACAGTATGCAGGCCACAACAAAAAGTAGGGAAGTCAAAAGAAATGACAAAACCAAAGTCACAGCACAGTCATGGTCATAGTAAGAATCACAATCAGACAATCAAAGCACGGTGGGGAAGGCACGACAAAAAGCAGGGAAGTAAAAAAAAAAAACAAAAGGAAACTAAAGTCACAGCACAGTCAAGGTGACGGTCACAGTCACAGTCAGTCAAAGCACAGTGTGGCCACTGTATCCATGCAAACTTCTCATCCGCAAACCTAACTTTCTGCCGTTCCCTGATATTGCTGGCATTAGTGCAGTGTATTTAGGGGAACTGAGAGTAAAGAAGGAAATCAACGTGTATAATTAGGAATTGTGCTGCTTATGAGGTGAAGCGTTTGAATTAGAACAGCACAAGCAGCAGGGTCTCGCAGAAGAGAGGGGTAAGTAGATGATGTAATGTCTGATGAGCAGAGACTTTAAACGGAAAACAAGAGGAGCAGTAAGGGAACAATCCCGGAAGTAGTGACGGACGTCTTCACATAACTTACCACATGCACAAGTTGAAGATGGAGATAGGCTTTTTTTTCTTTTTTAATAGAAAGGCAGTCTGCCGTGTACAGTCAGTAAAGTAATAAGTTGATTCCTGGGTAAACGAATGTGGGTATACTGAGTGTATAAGGGACCCATTTGAATAATTCTGTGCCACCGTTATTCTCGTGCCAAAAAGTGCGCCATAAAAGAAGCAAAGAACGATGTAAACGGGAACGCACGCAAAGGTTGAAACGGTAGATATGTGTAAACGGCCATATTGCCCCGCACTACCAGCAGCCTGGTCGGCTAACTTGTTTCAAAAAATTCTGGAGTGACTCCAGATATGAAATGAAAGAAATGGGGCGAGAGAAGATAAACGATCATAAAGATCTTTTTTGATGCAAATAGCTGTCGGGTTAAATGCACGGGCGTAGAGTGAGGGTTATTACTAGCATAAACAACAGCGGAATGAAATGCTAGAAGCTCAGCGGCATAGGCACTAGAGGGCGGTTCTAAAGAGAGACGATGAACGCATGAAACATTTTGTGTTGAGCAAAGAACAACAAAAGCAGCACCACCCGAGTGATGAGTGAAGGACCCACCAGTGCAAATATGAAGTGCACCTTGACGCGGAAAGGACAAGGCTTCCTGAGAACCAAGTTGAACAAAAGAAAACTTACATTTCAATGAGGGATGGTCGGACCAGGGCTTAAATAAAGGTTAGAATTCAGACGGCTAGTAAAATGTATAGGCGTATACAACGGACTGTCGTAATGTGAAAGAAATGAACTCTGCACATAACTGGTCTAGATAAACAGACGATGGGAGAACGTTTAGGACACGAAGAAGAGCGGTTCGCGTAGTATCGTAGGCACCCGTAAGAGCGAGAAGTGAAATTCACTGAAGCGATCAGACGCGATCTCTTTAGTCGGGAAAGAGGGCAATGAAACCACGAAGTTGGGGCGGCATAGGTGATTGTGGGAAGAATAACCTGATGATAAATTTGGCGCAAATGAGAAGGAGAAACACGAAAATGGAACCATTTAAGGAGCTTGGTGGTAGATGGAATAATTTTCGGTTGGAAATGACAGACGTGGAGAATAAAGCTTAGATGAGAGCCCAAAAAACTCCTAATAAATTAATGCTCGGTCCACACTTGATACTGTAAGTGTCTAGTCGGATAGTTTGGCTTACGTTTGTGTGTGCGTTCACAATGTTCGATGAAAGGCATTACTAGGAGCGTTGCACGCTGCATCAAGGTGCAATAACTATATGGGTGTACCAAAATGTTCCCTATTTTTTCCTTCAGCAAGCTCTGAAGTGGCGTTTGCAGAACGGAGTGCGACCGTGGACGTGTATTACTGTAAGCCCGAGTAGAATGATGCGCAGGATGGTTGGCATTTAGGTCGTTGTTTTCTCCTTTTACCCTTGTACTTGTACGTGTACAGGCCCAATCACTCGGCACTGCCATAGCGCGGAATAGGCTATTGAAAGATGTGCACTTATACAGTTCATCCAGCTCCGGTGTTCGTCTGCTGATCATCATGGTTTGATCCCTGACGCGGCGGTTGCATTTCGATGGAAGCGAAATACAAAAACGCCCGTGTGCTCTGCGATGTCAGCGCACGTTAAGAAATGCAGGCGGTCTCTGCAGTCCACGTGCCGCTTCGGGACGTCAAATATCCAATTCACAATCCAGTTGCACTGTTCGCGTCTTCCCTCCTCTCGTCCATGCGCTCTCGCCAAAATCACGCGACATTCACCTGCATAGAACTTCACCAACTTGCCGAATCGCTGTATCACCGAATGCCAGACAGAAGTTGCGTAAAAAGAGCGATGCAAGGCCAAAGATGATCGGCGCTCTGTCGGCTCTGCGAAACTGCTTGGTCTCGGGTGTCGTGCCGACCTTTTTTCTCTGCTGAAAAATTTATGCGCGTCTCGACCGGAGAAAGAGCGCATACAAGGACGCATCGGGACAAGTGCAACGTCAGTCAGCATGTAGGGTTCTCAACGCCTGCCACTTTCTCCCTGCCGTTAGCGCGAATCGCGCCGCCGACTGTCCCCGCGCGTGGCTGCGGCGGCAGTTCGCGAGGCTTCCTCCGTTGCCGGCGCAGCGCGAACTGGTTGGGGCGCGCGCAGCACCCCTCCCCCTTGCGGCAAAAGAGCGGAGCCGACGTGACAAGCCGCTGCCCGTAAGTCAACCGATCCGGGGCTGCCAGGGCGGGATTTGGCGCTCGGAATGCGAAGCCCACGCGGGGGGGAAGAAGAGCAAGGGAATGAGAGGATTGCAGCCGAGATACTAGTCAATATGCAAATCACGCCAGGGCTTGCGCGCCAGGTTATCTGTCAGGAGCCTATCGTGCCGGAAAGCTCCGTGACGAAGGCGGCTTCCGTCTTGGAGGGGCTCCTCCAGCGCCCGTCTTCGGCACCTGGGCCGCCTTGTACGCGTTGCGCCACGACGGACGACCGACACGCGACGCTCAGTAACAGAATAACGAGCCAAGACACGTTGCGTCGGCAAGCCAAATATGTTACTTGAGAGCCCTTTGTTTCTCTAAACAGCGCACATAGGGTCGAAACTTCGCCAAGTTTCACTGACAGCCTTACCGGTCTCTATCTTCATTGGGAACCTCACTTTACTGCATGGTCCGCGACGAACAGCTTCTCGCTCGTTGCAGCAGCGCCGAGTTTTTCTCGCCGCAAAAAGCGAATTCAATGGTTGAATACAAATGCTGCACTTCATTCCGACTTCCGCACTCCAGTGTCGATGGGTGAGAAAAGGGGGATGAAAAAAAAAATCAACACCCTGTTTTCGTTTGGACGGCTGTCTGTTGGGATTCCTTGGAAATCCCAAGCAGCAGCGGTCGCCACGCATCTCACAGGCTCGCTGTCACCCGTGACAGCGTTAACTGTATTGCACCGAACTATCTAAGGGGCTCCACCCTTTCAAGAGTGCATGTTGTGCGCTTGCGCTTAGTGACTGACATGGCGGTGTGGAAATTACAAGTATGCGCTGTTCTTCTGAATAAACCCAGTCGCGAGTCTGCGCCCGTCCTTGTGCCCTTCTCGTCCTTGTTTGTATTATTTTGCGCAGTACCTTTACTCAACGATCCACCGTTCTCCTCGACATGGTGTCGTTAACGCGTGGTCGTGTTCCACGCGGAGACATTCGATGCGATCCGATGAGCGCATCTCTCGTCGCCAGATAAAGGCCACGGGAGCAGAGACCGCGAGTGGCGTCCAAGGGTGCTATCTGCTGCGGCGCTCACAAGAACTGCGCGCCTTGTGGATAATCCCATTATGCGCGCCGTAGGATGCTCGGTTGTTCCCCGCGTAAAGGTCGGGCAAGAACATCACTCACGATAGGACACACTGTAGCGGAAGCTGCCGTACCGAAAATGCGAGCGTGGTCGAATCCATCTTTGTCTCCATTTTATTATTTTCCCCTCGTGTTCATGTTTTTTTTTTTTTTATCTCGCGCCCGGCGGCGAGGATTCGCTTCTTTGTGAAGTTGTGGCGACAGCCCAGGGCGACTCCGACGTCGTTCCATAAGCAGCCGTGCCGTGCACAATCGGGCATCATTAATTTTAGGCGCCTTTTGTAAGCGCGACCCGAATCGAGAGACGCGCGCGCGCGCCATCTCGCGCTAGACAGGGACAGCGCGGTTGGCGCGCCATGCACAAAAGGGCTGCGACGGCGCTTGTCTGCCATCGACAGTCTGCTGGCTTTCTCTTCCCGCCAGAGAGCAGCCCTCTATCCTTTATCTCCGTTTGCTTTTCGCGCCAAAGGAGTAGGAGCAGAGACCGCCACTGTGCTCGTTTGGAGACAAAATGCTCGTAAAAGGAGCGCTGGTGCTTCTGAGGGAAGAGACGGCGATCGGGAGGAGAATGTCGGCGGGAGATGTCAGTGCTGCATTCGAGAACAGCCGTCGTCAGATCGCCGTCGGGGCACATTCGTCAATCAGCGCTGAGACTCAACAAGCGTCGTTATTCGGCACCCGCGCGAGTATCGTCGTCTCGCCCGGCTCTCCAGTCGGAATGCTTGTTCCGCTGCTCGTTATGCGTGCACCAGCGCGGGACACGAGAGACCATCTATCAGCAAAACGACGCATCGATTAAAGGCTCCCGGCATTCAAGAGATGCGTTCATGCTGTCCTCTGGGACCATTCCTCGGCAGCGCGCCTGTCGCACAGTTCACGGGGAAGCTGCTGCACATCGACAGGGCGACCCGATGGAGGCGGGCAGATTTATATGCAGAACACGAGCCGAATCGCAGCATTGGTTTCAGAGCAACCGCAGGCCAACAACCGCTGTCAGCTCGGCGCCTTCGGTCCCGAGTTCTCTTTTTTGCCCGCACGGTCTCCAAAAGCGCGCACCCCGTGCCACTGGGGTCAGTCATGCGTTTGCAGGCTCGTTCCTGGTCCACTTGGAAGTCACGCATCGAAATCAATGCACATTTTTCCAGCTACGGCGGCTCCCCCATGTTGCGTGGGCTGGCCCAGGGTTGCTCGTCGGTTCAGCCATGGCGCGGCGCGTGCTATTACTGCAGGGTGCCGCCGTGGTGCTCAGAGCAGTCATCGTGCGCAAAACAGACAAGCAGCACAAAATAGCATATAGCTTCCCAGCTTCTGTGCGAAATGCACCTGTATACAGAAAAAAAAGCAACAATGCGACTTTTTACCAATGTTTAATTATTCATCCAGGTCCTGTGAGCAGTTCCAATATATTTCCTACGCAGTGAGTAATTCCAATATACCTTCCCCGTACTTCTGGCTTTGTAACGCAATAATCTTGCGGACCTACACCCCTGCTCTTTTTTTCATTTTGCGAGGACGTTATAAAGTTTAGTATCCCAGTAAGGGGTATTAGTAATGGTCAGCTACAAATCTCTAATTACAGCCAGGCGCCTAACTGTAATAGTCAGATGCCAGCGAGGACCTGCAGAGTCAGTTCGATGTGCTCGTCGTGCCCACAGCGAAAAGACAGCGACAAGGAATACGGTTAAACGTTCATCGCAAGCAACATTGCGGTAAGAACAGTGGAGCCTCGCAATCAAAGGCGAATGTATTAATGCGGCAATTTCAAGTAAACCAGTAAAGGGAAATGCGGAAAAAATTGGCGCAAGCTCAGTTGGTAAGGCAAAATTGGAAAAGCACCAAAAGCTAATGTACTATTTGGAAAAGCTTTTATTATAAAAACAATCGGACAAAATCACCACTGCTTACACACGTTGCTCGCATCAGGTTATCTGATTGTCAGTCAATTTTTTTTATCGACAGCAGCGCAACGCAGATACGGATTAGGAAAACATTGAGTTAGTCGAGTTGGTAAAGAGTTATGCTAAACAGCGCAAAATAGCACCGGTCACAAGAAGGCGTCCTCCTTTCTGCTGGTCCGTCGTTTTTCGCGCTTTCGCGAGCAGAATATGGAGCTTCGGAACATGAGTCAGTATAAACGCTTACGCCATGAAGAAAAACGCGCCACGGTTTAATTATTGCACTTACCAAACTATGAATCCAAATCCGACAGAAACCAGAAACTAATTGAGGAACCTTTTTTCGAAATGAGCCAAATCCAGAAATCGAACGTAAGTCAAATTGTACTGTAATGGCAAGCAAATCCATACACTTTTCCTGTGAGAAACTATGATAAACGAAAGGGGCCCTGTACCGCCTAGAAAGCCTACGCGCAAATCCTATAAGTCAGGGGTCTCAAACTCATATATTGCTATGCGGGCCGCATTGAGAAAATTTCGCCTCCCACGGGCCAGAAGCCGGAAAATAACTGAAAGAGCCGGAAGGGGGGGGGGGGGGGGGGGGGGCTCGGTAACTGTAAAGTTCCTAGATCAGCTTAAGGACTTAGGTAACTGAAAATGGTGAGTTATTTTGTGTGCGTGCGTGCGTGCGCGTGCGTGCGTGCGTGCGTGTGTGTGTGTGTGTGTGTGTGTGTGTGTGTGTGTGTGTGTGTGTGTGTGTGTGTGTGTGTGTGTGTGTGTGTGTGTGTGTGTGTGTGTGTGTGTGTGTGTGTGTGTGTGTGTGTGTGTGTGTGTGTGTGTGTGTGTGTGTGTGTGTGTGTGTGTGTGTGTGTGTGTGTGCGTGCGTGTGCGCGCGCGCGCGCATCTTGGAGTCTGTTAAATAAATGAAGAAAAGATGATAATTGGCCTGATCAAGAAGTTTATTTTTGAATCGCAGGAATTAATCTTCATTTCTAAGCAAGCATACTGCTGGCTTGAAATTTGACAAAGCTTAACGGCGACAAGGGAAGCAATAACCGGCGTTGGGTCTTGCTCGAACATTCGCATGGTGGCGTTGAGGTGGTCACGTGCCATCCTTGAACGCTGAGCAGATTTGTCCACTTTCAGTAAAGAGAGTATGTGCTCCAAAGCATGGCACCAATTCTGGTCTCTTGGTGCCGCAGAGTTGTAAAAACTGTCATATCCGAAGTTTGGTTTATGAGGCTCACTGTCCCAAAGTGCCTCAGACTATAAGAGGCGCTGTGGAGGAGGGCTCCGGATAATTTCCACCCCCTAGGGTTCTTTAACGTATACTGACATCGCACAGTACATTGGTCTCTATCATTTCGCCTCCATCGAAATGCAACCGCCGCGGCCGGGATCATTTCTGCGTCTTTCGGGTCAGCAGCCGAGCGTCATAACCACTGAGCCACCGCGGCGGCTCTCTTATCCAAAGTGTAAAACTCAGGAATACCCGTCAACAAACTTATGCCCTAACGTGGTGCTTCCTTGAGGTTCATGCAATAAGCTCCATTTGAAACTCAAGCTCAACATCACTGACTCGCGCAGCAAAGGATAAAGAGAAAATTTCTGTTTGAGAAGGCTGCAGATGTCTTGAAACCGGATTTCAAATTCTTCCTCGAGATGGCTGAGCAAATTTGCGAAAACGTCGCCAAGTTCTTGGGCAACGTGCTCTAGTGACTTGAGAGTTGGGAAAGTGGTCCAGCTTATTCGCTCTTATCTGGCGCTTCTAGAGTTGTAATTGGCCTGAAATGCACGAATGTCCTCGTTTATTTTTGTTACGATTTTTCATTTTTTTGTTACGTTTCGCGTTCAAGATGTTCAGGTGGTCACATACGTCTGTGAGAAATGCAAGGGAATTTAGTCACTTCTCATATGACAGCTCAGGGACTAGTTTGTTTTTATCCCTGAAGAATTTATCGATTTCCTATCTGAGGTGAAAAATTCTCCTCGGCAGTTTTTCACAGCTCAATCAGCGCACGTCTATGTAATAGATGATCTCCCTATGATTGCGTTAAACCTCTTATAATAGAGTGCGATGTCAGTGCACGCTAAAGAACCCCAGATGCGAAGTTATCCGGCGCCCTCCACTAAGGCGCCCCTCATAGCCTGAGTCGCTTTGGGACGCTATACCGGTTGAATCCTGTAAACCGTAAACCATCTTATAGTAGAGAGGTAAAATATAAGTGGTTGAGCGATCTCGAACGAATTAAATTCACTGAAATTCACGAGTTACATTATTAGCCTATACGATTTAATGCACTGTTTCTCAAGGGCTTATTCAAATCTGGCCGCACGGATTTCTTTAAGCGCCACTGTCGGCGCAGCTGTTTTCGTTCGAAATATAGCATTGGGCTGAAGCAATGGTGATGTTTAAGCAATTATTCCATAAGCATAGCGAAGCAATATTTTAGTGCGCTAGCACTTACAGCGGCCATTCCCCGCATTTAGCCTTTGTGTTTTCCCTCACAGTTTCCGCCCTCGACGTTAGATGACGTTCCACGTCACACTCGCGGTATTGCAGGACATGCTACGTCCTCCGCTATGGACGAGGGTGGCGCTGGTGAACACTCTCAAGGTTCGCTTACAAGCTAAACATATATACCCGCGAAAGCAGCAGATTGGACAGCCGTCGCCGTAGTTCAATTGGTATAGAGCACCGGACGCGATATTCGGAGTACGTGGGTTCGGATCCCACCGGCGGCATGGTTGTTCTTTCATAAGTAATTTTCTTTGAGCGACAGATTAATTGAAGTATTATTCTCCCATTGGATTGCCACCACAAATAAAAAAAAATTAATACGTTCCCCTATGCACCTTGGTTTCGGTGACTGTTGGGTTCCTTCATATGATTGTCAAACCGGCCCCTCAGTTCATTTAACACGCACACGCACACACAGCTCAATTAATTGCGAGGCTGCTCGGGAATAGCAACCTGGGTCGCAACCCCAGTCCCAACCAATGGCAGCACCTGCCATCACTGCGTCAACAGTGATATGAGGACTCCCAGGGATGTATGAACGTCAATGAACCACTATGGGCATTAACTCATTATCGCTGTCCGAACAACTGCGATACTTGAACACTGGATATGAACACCGGAACAGAAGTGAAAACCGGAATGCTAGCGCAACCAATTCGCGTCTGGCCTAGCTATGCAAATCGACCGTCATTTTTTAAAGCCGAAGTTCGTCACGCGCACCGGTCTGTGAGCAATTGACTGCATGTATAAATAAACTTGGGAACTTTTCTTTTTCCGATGCTTTTAGTTAGCTGCCTCTTGGGCGGACGTTGACCAGCCAAGGCCCCGACAGAGTTCTAGAGGGAAGGACGGGGCACGTTTTCCCGGAGCTGGCCGACGTGCCCGTTTTGCGGGAACGATGCGGCCGCTCGCTGAGACGCGGCAGGGTCGCACGATCTGCCAAGTGCCCGCCACGGACTTGTACGGATGGATGGAATGTAGGAGCGTCCCCTCTAACACGGGGTAATGGCAGTTGTCACCATGCTCAGCTTTTTTTCCCCCTTTATTTTTGTTGCTGTAAGTTATTAAAATTCGCCATTTTCTTTAAATAAGTCCTCCTACACTTTTAACCTTATGTCACCTCTCTGCTTTTTAGGCATGCACCAATCTTCCAATCGTCTTTTGCTAATTTCCACCGCAGATTTATTTACATGACTATTGTCATGTTTAAACCCCAGGGCCTCAGGAAGAGTGACTGCGCCTGCATCGATTTCCGGATGGATACCATCACATTTGATTATGAGGTGTTCATTTGTTTCTACAGATTTACCACACGCAGCACATGTGTCATCTTCTTCGTTAAAATTCTTTTTGTAGCTGCGCGTTTCTTTTTGTAGTTGCTTCGAGCCAGAGGCGCCAAGAGCGGCCGGAGCGGTCACCACTCGAAGCCGCCATACGCCCCCTCGTCCTAGCAAATACCGTCTAGGTTGGAAGGTCGGTAGAGCCTCTGAAGGGTAATCACCGCCGGGCTAGACGGGTCCGGGCGCTCGTGTTTGACTGGGAGCATTTAAGCGTAGCGCACGGTCAGCGCGGACGCGGCTAGCATGCTGCAGGCGCCGAGACGGCTACAACGCTCGAGGACGTTGTGTGCCAACAGCGCTCGGGAAATGGGCTGGCATAATGAAACGCAGCTGGACAAAAGGGATGCCGCCGCACGTTCAAGGCCAGCAACGGCATGGTTCAAAATTACGTTGGTTTGGGCCACTTCCCGGATTTCGGGGGACGCCAGTTAACAGTCGTCACAAAGACGAGTAGTAAGGAACAGTGTTCAGCGCTCCCGTTTGTTATTCGCGGCTCGGTTGGGACCGATAATTGCCCTAATGCTGGGAGCCGCAAGGGTCACGTGTTTGCAGGAAGCCATCGACACGTGAGTGTTTTTGATGTCTTCTCATGTGTTTCTCTTTTTACTTTTTGAGAGAGTTTGAGTAATACTGTGGAAGTATGGGGCGTGCACGTAACCTAGGAAGCCAATCATTTTGAGGGTCCATTCCCGGAATGCCATTTTTTAAAGCAATTTTAATGTTCTTTTCGTACTGTGTATATTAAAGACAGGGGTTTGAACTTTGCGGAAACTGGAAGGCGTGCCATGCAGTTTGTTAACCAATCGTGTGTTGGTTTGTTATCATTGGGCGATGCAAAATGTGGGCCAGGCTACAAGGTCTTTAAGACCGGGCCCCGAAGCCTAGAAAATTGTTCTGAGCTAGATTTAGATCTCTCGCATCTTCGGCGATGCCAAAGAGGGAAGCATTTCCCTCAGCCAGTTCCATGTAATTGTGCTCACTGCTTATTCTGTTGTAAATATGTAAATCCCTGCATAAAGCTTCAGTTTACCTTCCCTCAAGTGTTGCCCGACCTCGTCAATGCCGTCTCGGACGGTGGGGCACCATATGTGGAGCCTGAGTTACGAACCTGCCGAAAACTTTTTTTTTTCAACCATAATGGTAAGCCTGTCTCCTCGTTCCCTCTCGCTGAGTGTGCAGAAGTGCTACATACTTCTTTTATGTGGCAGACAACGTAGGCAAAAAAAAATTTTTGCTGACCTGTCAGCATTGACATCGTCTCTTCCTAATCCTACTGTCATCCCTTTTTCAGCGCGCCATACTACCTCAGCGAGCCTCAAAATCTGCGGCACAGTGTTTTTTTCAGAATCGGGTATCGTTAAAATACACGATACACTAAAAAAGTGGCAGGGTTTTAACGTAGCTAAACCGAGTAGACGTACTAAAGCGCGTGTTTATTTCGCCTCTTCTTTCTGACATATGTACACGCAACCGCGTTTCTCGCTCTTCACCTTCACACCCTCTCCCCACTCGGCATCAGCTGGCACGACGCCCTCCTCCCATTGGCTACAGCTGCCTCGACGCTCCTTCGAACTTACCCGATCTTCCTCCCATTGGCTGCAGCTTGCACGACGCTCTTCCGAACTAGCCCGAGCTTACCAGAGTTAGTCCGAGGCTTCACCCAAGGTTCATGGCTGGGACTGTGTTTAGTAGTGCTTTCACACCATACTGTATTTTCGATATCGATACTCCGATACTTCCATTTTTGGCAAGCGATACCTAATAGCGATGCTAAAAATGTATCGTTTTTTTTAATATAATTCAGTCTTACCTAAGTTCTAGATCACAACAAGTAAAAATAAACAACGATTTATCTGATATTAGGCACATCGTTTCAGGTGTTCCGCAAGGTAGTATCTTGGGACCACTGCTGTTTCTTCTTTATGTGAACGACATCGCCTGTATTAGTAATCTTCCATTTTTCATCATTTACGCTGATGACACCGGTTGTTCTTCAGAGCTGCCCAGTTGCTTCATCTTGAGAAACAAGCGACAAAATGTATAGTCACTCCTAGAATGGTCTAAGGATAATTTATTAAACATTAACACTGCAAAAACAAAGGCCGTGCTTTTCAGGCCTCGTAACAAGTTGACAAATATGCCACCGCTCTGTTTAAGGATGGGTTCGTCACTCGCACAAATGGTTCCTGTGGTAAAAAGTTAGGCTTTGTTTTTGATGAGAACTTGAGTTGGAATGATCACGTCGAAATTGTGATGAGAAAACTGTCAAATATTGCCGGTATTTTGAGTCAACTGAGATACTTCATAAAATTGGTTGTTGGGAAAAGCAAATGGCACAGTATCTGTCTCACATCTCGGCGGACACCTGAACCGCGCCGTAAGGGAAGGGATAAAGGAGGGATTGAAAGAACAAAGGAATAAAGAGCCGAAGCGTATTAAGGAAACGTTGTATAATGCAATGTTTTCTTCTGTTGTAAATCACTGCTTTTTGGTGTGGGGTACCACGTCTTTGACTAATATTAACCGCCTGTATCTCCTTCAAAATAAATCTGTTCGAAATGTTATGAATGCTCCTCGACTAGGACACAAGGAACCGATTTTCAATGAACTTGATTTATCCGCTTGCCACAGCTGTACGAAACTTTACTCCTACGGCGGTATAAAGCCAGTGTTAATATAAAAAAAAGCCCTACGGTAAAGCTGTCAGGATTACAATGCAAAGAGCCGAAGTACTGCACACGAACTACATTCAAATGGTTCGTACCTAAGATCCGAACAAATTATGGTTATCTGATGTTCAGCTACACTCTGTCGCATCAATTAGACAATGATGTATAGTTAATTTCAAAACATTTATGTTTTTGTTGTTTTTCTCTGAAAGTGCTATCATGTCGTGTACCACTGCAATGCCTCTGTGGGGTGCGCCGGCCTCGTCAAGTCTTCTCACTGGCTTTTTGTAGGCGCACTCAACATCGTCACGATGTTAAATAAACATGATTCTGATAGATTATACCGAAGACAGATGTACCTTCGATACTGCGCATGCTTGCCGCTTGGTGGCCTAGCGGTGGGCTAGGAAAGTTTTCAGATACCTGTATATAAAGAATGTTGACACGAAATGGAGAAAGCGAACTAGAAAATTGACAAGCAAATATCTGGACAGCAGTAAGGGGGCAAATCAGCAATTATCGGTTAAGAAAAAGGTTAAAGGAACAGAGAGAGCTTTGTGGAAAACAGGGATGCTGACGAAATCGGCACTAGAAACATACCGGACCTTTAAACAGGAAATTGTCAAAGAAAATATCTATGATAATTGTAGGGGAAGTTCTTTGTTGTTTGAGGCCAGGACTGGAGTTTTGCGGACTAAGAAGTATAGAGTCAGGTACCAGGGGATAGACACTTTGTGCATTGCGTGCGGAGAGGAGGAGGAAACGGCTGAACACTTGATACTTTTCTGTAAAGGGCTTCACCCTACAGTGGAAGGCAGCGGGGCTGACTTACCCAAGGCATTGGGGTTTAGGGATAGTGAAGGGAAAGTGGATTTTAAGAGGTTAGAAGTAACCAAGCGAAGGTTATCTGATTGGTGGCTAAAAGCAAGACAGGAGTAAAATTTCACAAGACATGGCTAGGTGGCTTGAGCCACCGCCCGATGTAAAGGGTTCAGCCGTATCCATCCCATCCCATCCCATCCGTCATTCTCGCGCGAGAAGCTCGTGGCGTATGTCTTTCTTGGGGGACTGCCATCTGGCGATCACCTCTGCAGTGAGAACGTATATATCCCGTGCGAGCCTTGCGAATTAAGACTTGCGCCTTGCGGGGAATCCCGGGAGGGTGGTTATAGGGGATTGAGATTAACGGGGGGTGATTGGAGTCAGCAGCGCGGGGGCGGGCTGCAAGGCCGAAAAACACGACCAGCTTTGCTATACGAACGCGCGGATATATATACGGCACCCGAATTCGATCGTGTTACCCAATCTCACAGAACTGTACCGAGAGCGAATACTAACACTGAGCTCGAATTTCCACTTCAACAAGAAGGAAGCAACTTGACTCTGTAGCTCCACTCGGAAAGCAGAGCACAAACCGGCAGGCCTCTGAGGAACTGGCGAGAGCGTGGCACGCAGTGGCATTATGGGGCAACTGTTACGATGATGGCGTTTTTTGTGTCGTCTAAAACAAGACTCCCAAAAAATCGCTAAGCGTAATTACAATTATATTAGCTATTTACTAAACCACACATTGTATTCTTACTTAAACCGCCTCACTATGAAACTTAAGAACAGAAAATCGCAATTTTTTTTGCAATTCGGATTTTTTAATTAACTTATTCTGTTTTAATCGAGTTAAACATTTTTGCCATGTTGTACATGCCAAAAACATCCGATGAAGCGTTTTGTATTGCCAAAAAATGTACCCTACGTTTTCTAAAAAAATGGCAAAACTTACTTTTTGGGCGAAACTAGAACTGCTAACTGTATAAAAGTTTCCAGCTGGAGGTTTATTCTTGGCTGATATTAAACTGCAATGCTTCTACGTTGTTCAACAGAAATTTTAAGCATAGAAATAAAAGACCCAAGTTCCTGTAATTTTTTTAATGACACCTTGTTTTGCATTTGTCTGGAAAATTCTAAGGCCTGTCACATGAACAGAATTCCCCCCCCTCCCCCCCCCCCCCCAAAAAAAATGCTGAGGGCAGGCAGTGGGATAAAGAGCCATACATTTTCCGAAAGAAATCGGGGAGGGTAGAACGCAAGGTCTGGTGCGTTTTGGCGCATAAAAATAGCTTATAATGTAGAAAAAGATGTTTTTGGAACAAAACTGGGTGATATCTAGAGTTTCGCATGCTGTCCTGTAGGCCACGCTTACTGAGCATGCGCCTTTGCCGCCGATTTCCACCGCCTCTCGGGAAAATTGTGGGAATGTAGCCTTGTTGCCATTGCGCGGCCGCTGTCAGCGTCCCGCGTTGTTCTCACCCCGACCTCACTCGTCACTCAAAACGAAACAATCACACGTCCTTCGCAAAGTTCACTCTTCTCATCCCACTAATGCTCGAGAGGTTCGGATGGCGTGGCACAGCTCACTGTCACAACTGTCCAGAGATCAGGGCAGACACAGAACACATTCTATACTCATGCAGCGTTGCCATTACCTCTCCTTATTTCACATACCCGCCGCCTCCTGCCTGAAGTGTTTGGCTTCACTCGGGCTCAGCAGATTATTTCATTTCATTTTATTACCCTAAAAGCCCCGGGGGGGGGGGGGGGGGTAGGAGGCGTCATCACAACATCATCAAAGTGTTACATTGTGACCACACGTCAACAAATACACATCTAAAAATACAGTAGGAGCGGTGTACATATAAAAATTGACGGTGGTTTAGCTCCGGTTAAAGCTGGAGTGACGCGATAGCTACAGCTGGCCAAGTGGAACTTCGTCACGTGAACAACCACGTTATCAGACACCGCGCCGCCGGCAGCTGCTCCGCACCACGTGACCAACCACGTGACAGCATGGCGGCGCAGCCACAGGGTGGCGCGCCGCCACGCTGAAGGCTCGAAATGCTAGCGTAATGTAGCGCTACAATAATAACAGTATAAGTGTAGCGCAACTCCTGATTCTGCGTAGTGAAACGAACAAGTTTAATTAAGATTAACAGTCGCCTGCCAGTCAGAGCACTATTAGACTCTGTACGTCATCATCGAGTCTCGAACAGGATTTTTACGGAGCGATAAATCACGCAGTCATCGGCAAACAGTCTTAGTGAAGAGTTAATAGTAAGTGAGACATCGTTAATGTAAAAAAAATAATGTAGGTCCCAAGACGGAACCCTGTGGAACGCCGAATTTCATGGCCTCAAATGTAGAATGAGCATTCCATATTTTAACGACCTGTCGTCTGTTATTTAAGTACTCCTCGACCCAGTTAACCACGGTGCTATGTTATTTTGCTTGATTTCAAGTATTTATCGTTTCTGTGCAACACGGTCAAACGCTTTTTCAAAGTCAATAAATATGACGTCAATCTGTTCTAAATTGTGTCGACTGCAGTGAATATCTGTGGTTAATTCAAATAGCTGAGTTTCGCATGACCGGCCACGCTGAAATCCAGGCTGATTAGCAAAAAGTATGTTAGCGAGAAAGTTCATGATTTGCGACGATAGGATGTGCTCAAGTAATTTGCACGCTATAGATGTTAGCGATATGGGCCTATATTTAGTTTTATCATTCCTATTACCCTATTTATATACAGGAATCACTTAGGCAAGTTTACAGTCATCTGGCACAACACTGTCAAGAGATTGCTGAAAAATGTTAGCAAGGATTTCTGCGGAAATGTGTTTCGAGATTTTCTGTAGCTTAGCAGCGATAGCAACAGGTCCAGGGCTGCAGGACGCTGGCAATCGTTCTATCGTTTTTAATACACCTTCACGGCTCATGATAACACTAGGGATGACGGCTGTGGAACATGGAGTTATGGGTAGTGAACAAGTGGGGTTTTCATCATTTATTTTCCCTTAAAGGCCCCAATGGGGCATTTCATCCTGATAAACACTATACAGAATTTGCATGCAACTTCATGAGGAACTAGAGTAATGCCAGACTCATGGCTGAGGTCCTGCAGTTCCTTCAAAGGCGCAGGCGAAATGCTTCTCCAGAATTTTTGACGGCTGGTTTTTAAAACTTTAAATCTTTAGCTGTCGCCATTTCTTGTTTGCATACCTTTGTAAAGTTCAAATATTCGGACCAATCGGTGACAGTTTGACTACGCAAGGCTTTGCTGTACAGTCGTTTCTTTTTATTTAGGCAGCGCTTTGTGCGTCTTGGCGGAGCAAGCGCTCTTCTTCAAGCACTGGGCCTTAATGCATGACGTCAAATAAGTTTTTTCCCTCCTTCTCCCCCGCCGCAGGCGACGGAGGGTTAGCTGGGTAACTTATCACTCATACCAATTTCCACTGTTTGCAGCACTGTCAAAGAGAGCTCTCTTATCCCATCAGGCCTGCAGGAGCACAACAAATAGTCCCTCAAATATTTTAGCAGTCTAGGACTATTTTCCAAACTCAACACAGAAACACCCGTTTCGCCTCCATCGAAAACCAGCCGCGTTTCAATAGAGGCGAAACGCAACAGGCGCCCGTGTGCTGTGCTATGTCAGTGCACGTTCCCCAGGTAGTCGAAATTATTCCGGAGCCCTCCACTACGGCCCCACTTTCTTCTTTCACTCCCACCTTCCTCCCCTCCATTACGGCGCGGTTCGGGTGTCCACCGAGACAGTTACTAAACCATTTCTTTCCTCCAAACCCAAACCTAGCTTGGACTGACATTCTTAAAAGTGTTTCATACAGTCGTTTAACCAACAGACAAAGCCTGCACGGACAGCTCTGCGGACGCCTGTTGCGAGGTGGTGATGCGCCGCCTTTTGGCAACTTGCCATCGCCCAGACTCAGCTGTGTCGTCCATGTGCCGCCCATCGAGTCGTGTGTGCCGTTTCCCCAGGCTGGCGAAGCAGTTAGGTTTAAACGTTCTTGAAGCGCTCCGCATCGATTGCGAGGGCAGTTCAAGTTTGAACCTGCTCACAAGAGGACTGCGAAACTCACCCAGGAGAACGAGCGAACGCTCTACCAGTGGACAATGCAGACGGAAAAGACCGGCTAAGTGTTCTCACTGAAGAAGCGTTCTTGTGGAAAACGCCGTGAGCGGACGAAGAAGCTGGGTGATTTTTACCTGAGCGCATTGTAAAGGGTGGTGCACAACTGCTTGCAGAGAGGGGAAATAACACCTATCGCCAAGGTGGTGCAGCGTTTCAAGGAAGACGACACGCTACCGACAGTGTCGTCCACAGCGACGATGCTAAGGATCTGAAGAACCTTGGCTTCCAGTATAGAAACGCTTTCGGAATGCACTGCTGAACAATGCGACGCACATTGTGCAGTGTTGCTGTCAGTGCCTGCGCGAGACAGCGGAGCTGAGACGCCAGGGTAGACCAATATATGGGCATGTTCAGATAAGAACGGTAATCGAGGTCCCATGACCATTTTTTGTTTTCAATTAAATTTTTATATGTGATGGGTAAATGTGTCCACACAAAGGAATGAACCTTAGTTTTGCAAGGAACTTCATGGTTTTCTCGGAAAAAAATTGTATGTCACAAGAGGTGGAGTATGTCGTTTTTGCCACTTCGCAAAGTTGCAAGTTTGGAGCATCACTGCATGCACAATAAGTTGTTTTCGCGCATAAGTATTTTTTCAGCACTTTATTACAACTTGCACTATACGATTAATATAAAAAACGTTTTCTTGCTGTGTCAGTCTTCTGAGTAAAAAATCGCAAACTTCGCTTCCGGAGCTGTGCGGTGCCAAAAAGGCACTTTTCAGGGCAGCCTTAGGGCAAGATGCGTAAAGATCTCCCGACTGAATCTTTTTCTCTGTATTTTTCAGCTACTTTTAATCACTTCAGGCAAGTTTTGTAGCTCTACACTTGACCTATATTTTTCAATATGGCCTCAAAATTGGCAGAAGTTCAAAAACATAAAAAAAGTGACAACTTTGAGTTGAATTTAAAAAAAAAACACATCATCATCGAATTTTATTAAAATTTGCCCTGATAATACTCAATACTTCACAATTTTAAGGCACCAAAAAAGTGTTGCATTATTTTGTTTTAAAGGATAAAAATAAATACAAAACTGAGTTCATGTTTTTGTTACCTAGAATTGCTTATTACTGCCTCTTAGAAATAGTAACTGTCAGAAATTTGATTTAGCACTCACTGAACGTGGTTACATTTCATTTACCACAATATGCGAACCATCCTGAATGTTTGTACAGCTTCTACTCGCTTGTTAGCGGCGTTCTTAATGCGTCAAAATGGGAATAAATTCGTTATTTCACCTGATGAACTGACTGCTGGCGGTCAAACGTTTTTTTTTTGTATTCTCTAATTTATCATCGTAAGGTACATTGGTATGTAATCGATTTTTTAAAAAATATTAGATAATTTGTGGGTTCCTAGAAAAAATTTTATATATAAAAATTTATATTAATGTATTTCTGAAGCCGACGTTTCCGTACCTGCATCTGTTTACTTCTGGTTTCAAAGGTTCTACAGGGCAATGTCAGGAGAGAGAACGTCGTCTTCTGAGAACAACAATTTATCTGCGAGATTTTTAATCAGGAGGAGTTTTAATAGGAACGCAATTTACAAATGGGATGCCGCTTTATATGCAGATTGCAATTCAGAAAATCGTAACAAGAAATTAACGGCAGCAGTTGAAGTCGGTATGCGCACAGTATATTGTCCAGCACGAAGCACAAACCAGATCACAGTCTCTTCCATTCCGAAGCAGCGGTGGAGGCCACGTAGGATGCACTGCCTTCATTTGTTTGAACGTACTTCCACATATGGAGCGTCTGAACTCCAGGCACTTTCTTTGCCATTTTCCATTCTTCCTTCTTCGTTTCGCGAAAGTCTGCAAGCTCCCTCTGTGGGAGCTCCAGAATGGTGATGTTCTTTAGCGTTCCTTTAATTGCGTCTACGAAGCCGCTGGCTGTTTGTATGGACTCACTTGCAGGCTTCCGCAAGTTGTGGTGTGATGCTCGATGTTTCACAAGCCCACCAACGCCGTCGCAAGCATTTTTGCCGTGTCCAGTGGCCGAAAACATCCATTTCGTCTCTCGACATTCACTGCGTTGTAGCTCATGAAACTGATATTTATTCTTGAAGTGAGCGGGAGCCCCGTCGCTCACATATGTTATCTTGGTGTAGATTGGCGCGTTGTCTTCGAGGTGTGCTTTGATTTTTGACAGAGCCAAGCATGCATGAGCTGAATCATGAGACATATCGTCGGAAATTACGGCGTAGTTCCGAGTCGATTTTCTTGACGTGACAACGCAGGTAAACACGGTCACCTGCTTTTTCTGCCAATGGTAAGCTTGTACTGCGTCTGGAAGCACAACTGTCCAGTTTTCGGCGAAATCAAAATGCAAAACAATTGCACCTCTCTTGCAGCTGTGTTTTTCTTCATGTATTTCTCTTGCTTGCACAGATCTAATATAGTTGTGGGGAATCCATTTCATGGTCATTCTTAGACATTCTCTCATAAATGATGAAGCGGTCAGAGTCTTTTTAACGAGCTCACCGTATTCCCATGAAGCAATCAACACCTCGTCCTCGCTGCTCATTTCAAAATTTTCCGAAGTGAAAATGCCATCTTGTGGACAGTGCTCACAATTCCTAAGGAAACACGACGCAGTAGGTTCCTGGCATACGCAGAGGCCCTGCATATCTTCGGGAGAAAGCGATCTTCCGGACGCGTTCTGCAGTCCCACGAGGCACAACTGAAAGTTTGCACAGCACACACAAACACACACTTGCCACTGTGGCGAGCATTTCACCCACTTAGGACGCAAGGATATGAATTTTGTGAGGCCAACCTGGGAGGCAGGGTGAGCTTGCTTGTAGAGGCGGAATGCTTCTCGCAAGGACCGCGTCATGAAGCGTTTAGGTATCCATTCTTTCTCTCCTTCCTTCTCGATTCTCACAACATCCTTTTTGTTCGGAGTCTGTCTAGAGCAATCGAGTTCATCCATGGTGTAATATTCTAAAACGGTGGTAATGTCTTCCTGTTGTAGTTTACATCTTGTATATCTCTCCTGTGTTGACCATACGCCTTCCTCATCCACCATCTTCTTCGATTTTTGGATAACGTACCTCGTTGCCTCTGGAATAACTTCCTGCACATATTTCACGGTTAGGTTGCGTGGTAGCAGTGTCAGCAGCTGGCAACGCTCTTGAAAGGACGTGCACCTATTGTAGGCAGCATGTAGGTTGTCCTCCCAACTGCTGCATTGCGCACACTTTTCTTCTGACGCACGCGAAGTCTCTGGGACATATGCTGCCTGTATCCCCGATCGTATTTTCGTCACCATAGCTCTTGCCACCTCTTCCTGCTTTCGCTTTGCATAGGAAAGTCTGAGGCGTTTTTTTAGAGCGCTCGGTGGCTTTAGGGGCGAGATTTCGGAGGTAAGGCTGACACTTGAATTTAAATTTTCTACGATTTCTTCCCCAGGGCGGAATTCTTCTAATGTTTCGGTTGACTCTGCCTGCATATTATCTATGTCTTCCTTGAACCGACGGTAACAATTCTGACAGATGAAGTCACTTTCTCGTACTCGGAGAGCTTCTTCGGGAAGTAGGACTTTTTTGAGAGCAGCGACATTGAGTGTCTTTACACTGCGAAAATTACGTCCTTTTTCAATTCTCTGTTTGTGCCTTTTTGAGTAGTCGGCACAAAACGTTCGCCGCGGAAATCTCTTCATGAATGCAAAAGCTCACCGCTTCCGGAGATTATCGCGAGACAGAAGAGCAGGTGACGGATGCAGGGCCCAGAGCTGCTTTTCCAAAAAGAGGAGATGAACAGATGAATGGATTTTTAACACAGGCTGCCCACCGTCGACACTGATGTTCTTTCGGTCTGGCGTACGAGCTGAGACTGATATACCAAGTATGCTTGTCGAGGGAGCGCTCCAGCGCAGAGAAAACACGCGAGTACAGAAAACGACCCCACCGGGTCTACCAGGCCTGGAAAACGACACACAAAATTCGAGATCCGAACAACATCCGCTCACAAGGGTTATCTCGGTCGAAGGCTGAGGCATAACTGCTAGGCGTTCGGTGCGTTGCGATGAAAAGATGATAGCGGCGGCTAAAGCCTCGGTGCGGCGGCGGCACACATGATGCTGTGAATTTCAGGGTCGCGCCGGGCGTTATATAGCTATAGGAGCGGCTGCAAAGCGCGGTTCATCCCTGGAGCGGCGGTAGCAGTTAAAGTCACCTTGAAAGTGCGACGGGTGCATTAATTGTTTGCATAAACTACTCCTACACACACGTCACTCCAAAATAACGTGTTGGAATATGCTTACAGTAATTTAGGTCCCACCGTTAGAACAGTACGAAAGCGAATAGGAGCTTTAGACCTTTGATTGTAATAGAAAAAAATGCTTACAAATTACACTTATGAACTCAGCAACTGTAGCGTTTAAAATTTACTTACAAAATACCAATACTAAAACCAGCTTCTGACGATTGCGCATACTAAGAGGGAATACTGAGCAGTCGTAGGGATTGAAATCGTAAAGTCCGTTTTGTATTTATTTCCATACTTTAAAACAATATAATGCAATACTTTTTTAAAGCCTTAGAACTATGAAATGTTGAGTATTATTAGGGCAAATTTTAATAAAATTCGATGATGGTTTTTTTTAAATTCAAGTCAAAGTTATCACTTTTTTGACGTTTTTGAACTTCTGCCAATTTTGAGGCCATATTGAAAAACATAGGTCAAGTGTAGAGCTACAAAACTTGCCTGAAGTGATTAAAAGTAGCTGAAAAATACAGAGAAAGATTCAGCCGGGAGATCTTTACGCATCTTGCCCTAAGGCTGCCCTGAAAAGTGCCTTTTTGGCACCGCACAGCTCCGGAAGCGAAATTTGCGATTATTTACTCAGAAGATTGACAGAGAAAGAAAACGTTTTTTTATTTCTTCGTATAGTACAAGTTGTAATAAAGTACTGAAAAAATAATTATGCGCGAAAACAACTTATTGTGCATGCAGTGATGCTCCAAACTTGCAACTTTGAGAAGTGGCAAAAACGACATTCTCCACCTCTTGTGACATACGATTTTTTTTCCGAGAAAACTACAAAGTTCCTTGCAAAACTAAGGTTCATTCCTTTGTGTGGACACATTTACCCATCACATATAAAAATATAATTGAAAACAAAAAATGGTCATGGGACCTCGATTACCGTTCTTATCTGAACATGCCCATATATTTTTTTTTTCACCGACGAAACGTGGGTCAACGCCGGCCACACGCGTAGTCGGTCGTTGATTGGCGGCACCATCCTGTCTGCAAACGGATCACGTCAATCTGGACCGTCGACCGGTCTGCAAAACCGCAGTGGCAAAGGCAGTAGACTTACTGTGACGCATTGCGGCAGCGAAAGTAGTTTCGTCGAAGGCGCAGAGGAAGTGTTCAGAGCTAAGAAAAGCTCGGGCGACTATCACGAGGAAGTGACCGGGGACCACTACGAAAAGTGGTTCACCCAGAATCTGCTGCCACAACTAGCACCAGGCAGTTACAGTCGTGGATAACACGCAATGCCATTCTATGAAGCAGGATAAACTGCCGTACATTAGTATATATATAAAAACTGCAGGAGTTACTTAAGCTCTGCCGTAAGGGTATGACGCGATAGCGTAACAGGTTAATTCCCATATATGCAGAATTGGTCATTATCTACATTCATAGATGTACTCACGCTACTCCCAGCGCAGTGGGGATGCGCCACTGCCCTGGGATGACAGGTGCTGCCACCGGTGGGCCTTGCGCAACCCAGGTTGCTGTTACCGAGCGACCAATCATCAATTGCCACCTGCCACGGTGCGCAGTTTGCTCAGAATCCGGTCGACAGGTTGTGATGACGCCGCAAGGTCACGTGACCTAGGTGAGCCACCTGCCTCCTATAGGCTGCTCTCTGGGCACCACCTGCCAGAGTCATCGCCGACAACGGCAGCCGGAATTGCAGGTGCAGGCTGGCCAAGAAAGTACCCTACAGACCAAAGAATGACCCGGGGCAACATGACTACGACCACCAACCAAGATTGAGGACCAGGGACGACAGCGGAAACCGCCAAGGCTACCGGGGAAGAAGCAGATTGAGCTCCTTCGCACCACTACTGGGGACCGGAGACGGAGGCGGCAGCTCGGGTCCGGGCAGAGGCTCGAGCAAAGGAAGAGGAAGCAAGAGCAGAGACACGGGCAAAAAAGGTGGGCTGGCCAGGTAAGACCTCCCTTTGGGAAAACGCCCGGGAGAAGGAACCGGTAGAGCAGCTCGCTAAGAGACAGAGAGCTCGATAACAAAGAAGGAAATAGCGGAGATGAGGAAACTTATTAACGGTAATACACAACAGCCGAAGGTGGTAAAAAACTAATCTTTGAAGCAGTCACAAAACACTCAGATGCCTCCACGTAACACAAACAAAGGGGGAGGTAAAGAAAACGCAATGGATACGGACACACAAGTTCCCGCGAAAAGACCTCTACCCAGAGAGGAAAACACCGAAGACAGCAAGCCCAAAAAGACTGCAGATAGTCCAATCGAGGACGCATCGTCTAGAACTTACAGTAAGCTTAGGTCGGACATGAACACGCTCATGAAGCGGGTTGACGCTCAAGACGCTAGAATAGATGCCGTTACAGCTAGGGTTGACAAACTAACTGAACGTGTCAATAACCTGACGGCGGATATTCGTCATGGTCAGAGAACAAATCATGGCCTGCTTCCAGCAAATTATGGAACGACTAACAAACATAGAAGCCAGGCTTCCCCCTGTTGCCGGCAGCACCCTCTCCCAGCTGCAACCGCAACAACAGCCCTAGGACATCATGGCCCCTCGGCAACAAATTACAATCTGGCAGTGGAACTGCAGAGGCTTCCATTTGAAGAGAGGGAACCTGCAGGCACGCATTCAAAAAAGCGAGAACACATCGGACGTAATCACGCTACAAGAGGCAAGCGGCACGGTTAAATTAACCGGATAAGCCGCGTACACCACGCTAGAAACACAAGGGGAGCACAAATCCAAGTCGTTCACGGCCAAGTTGGTGCAGAGAAATCTGTCTGCAGTACAACATGAACTCGAAAACACGAGCGATGACTACGTGATGATAGTGCAGTACAACATGAACTCGAAAACACGAGCGATGACTACGTGATGATAGAACTAATCCCAAACACAAAAGGGGACAATAGCCTCTTTATTCTGAATACATACAACTCACCCAGAAACTGCGGGACAGGGCTGGCGGATCTCTTACGGAAAGCCATAAGACTAGCTAATCAGAAAGGACTAGTAATCACGGGGGACATCAACGCCTCGCACCCGGCATGGGGATATAGGACGGCATCCCCCAAGGGAAACAAACTATGGACTGAAATCCAACGCAATACTAAACAACCCACAAGACCCCACAAGGATAGGCAACAGCGTCAGTGTAGACACGTCGCCAGACTTGACGCTAGGCAAAGACCTAGAGGGCGAGAAGTGGTCAAGCACAGGACACACCTTGGGTAGTGATCGCTATATCATAGAGACTGAAACACAAACCAGGCCGCTGCAGGGAAAGCTGCAAAAAACGAAGCTGACAGACTGGGATGCTCTTAGAAAACTCGGGGACAGAACCGCTCCGAGAGAGATCACAGATCTAAATCAATGGGTTGAGATACTCAAAAGAGATGTAAACAGACACACTAGAGAGACCCCAACCAGCGGAAATGGTGATATCACAGACTCGAGGTTGGCCCATATGTGGGAAGCCCATGAAAGCCTCATTCATGAAGAGGTGGAAAAAGCAGAGGCACAATAGAAAGCTAAAGAGTATATCGACACTCGAAAGACAGATGGAAGAGTACGCAAACGAACTTGAGTCAGCACTGCGGACAGATTTGCGATGAAATGAATGGAAAGCTAGGGTGTAAGAATACGTGGAAACTTCTTCGCCACTTGCTAGACCCAGGACAAACTAAGGCGGCAGGCAAAGGACAGCTGAAAAGATTGGTTCACAAATACCAGGGCACGGCCGAGGACCTAATAGAGGAACTGAGGAAAAGATACCTCGACACAGACAAAGGGGGCTCTTCTCTAGCATACAGAGGACCAGAGAACGCAGAGCTAGATAGGGACATCTCGATAGCGGAGGTATAGAGAGCAATGAGTCAACAAACCACCACTTCATCGGCGGGGCCAGATGGCGTAACCAACAAAATGGTGAGGAATCTAGATCTAGTATCCATCACGGCACTCAGACTTCCTAAACGCGATTTGGAAACGAGGCACTCTACCTTCAGAATGAAAACATGCTAAAGTAGTCGTTAAACCCAAACCCGGCAAGAAACTTGAAGCGGGAAACCTCAGGCCGATATCACTAACGTCGTGCCTGGGGAAGCTGATGGAACATATAATACTAAATAGACTTCAGGAGTATGCAGAGGAAAAAAGTATTTTCCGAAACCATGCTAGGATTTAGGAGCAAGTTGTCCACGCAGGAGGTTATGCTCGAGCTCAAAACAGACATCATAGACCCACCTAAAAAAGGGGGCACAAAAACTATACTGGGCCTCGATCTATGTAAAGCCTTTGACAACGTCAAACATGACACCATACTAACTAATCTGGCAGAAATTTCCCCTGATAAGAGAACCTATGAATACGTTAGGGACTTTCTAACCGAAAGAAGAGCAGAAATAAATTTAGGAGACCTTAAGTCGGAAACTTTTAAGCTAGGAGACAAGGGCACCCCGCAGGGCTCAGTGCTGTCCCCTTTCTTATTTAACTTAGCGTTGAAGAACCTACCACCACTATTGAAGACTGCGAAAGGAATAAAACACACGCCATATGCGGACGATATCACAATATGGACACACACAGGCAATGATGGTGAAATAAAAGAAAATCCACAACAGGTGATCGACACTGTCGAGGAATACGCGGAATGGGCAGGGTTAAAATGCTCGCCAAGAAAATCCGAACTTCTGGTGATCCGGGGGGCTAGCAAACGCGATACCAACGCAGGAAACATTCTGGTAGAGGTAAATGAGACACCGGTAGCCAGAATGGACAAAATCAGGGTGTTGGGACTGATAGTCCAGGATAATACAAAGAACACAGAGACAATAAACAGGCTTAAGTCGACAATTAACATGACAACCAGGCTGATAAGGCGATTAGCCAACAAAAGACGAGGAGTCAAAGAGAAAGATCTGTGCCGAATGGTTCAGGCTTTTGTTATAAGCAGAATAACATATGCCATCCCCTATATCAAGCTAGGGCTGGCGGAAAAGAACAAAATAGAGGGGATCATAACAGGCATATAAAGCAGCCCAGGGACTACCCCACTGCACCACTATGGAAAGACTTCTTAAACTTGGGATCTACAACACCATCGCGGAACTGTGCGAGGCACATCCAAGATCCTGGCCAACCTAGGACTACGTGACAGAATCCCGGAAAAAAACGTGCAGGCAAAACTACCGACTTAAGTGAGGAACTCACTATTAAACCGCTTCCAAAAAACATGCTTTTCACGAAGGCAGGAGGCGAGCAAGAGCAAAGGCCCTTGAAGCCAAGTTAGAACGCTCGCCCATGTAGACGCGGCGGAATACGAGGAAGGCGTCCTTTGTGGTCGTGGGCGTGAACGACTCGGGTGAAACATTAATGGCAGGCTCGATTAAAACAAAGAACTCGGGGACAGCGGAGGAGGTGGCTATCGCCATGGCAATGGTCAACACCAAAGCAGTCACCATAATTAGAGACTCCAAAGTCTCTATAAACAATTTCGCGAGGGGTATGATCTCCAAGGAGACAGAACGAATCATAAGGCATAAAGACTGGAATCAAAGAGAGGTGGAACTAATATGGGTGCCGGCACACTCAGAGAACAGGGGAAACGAGTTGGCTCACAGTACAGCTCGAGGTTATGTCAGCCGAGCAGTGAGCCAGGTTGAGCCCCCCAATTTCACGAGAGATGCATTTATATCCTTTCACGACTACACTAATCACTTTAAACTGGAAAGGAGGATATATCCGCCACTAGACAAGAAGCTCGACAAAAGGCAGGATGCAACGTGGCGTCGGCTCCAGACGCAAGCCTTCTTTAGCCCGTCAAAACTAGCTGACATGTACCCAACACAATACAATCCAACTTGCAAAGAATGCGGCGAGATAGCCGCATACGATCACACTCTATGGGGCTGCAAAAAGGCGCCGCCACCAGCGGACCTACTACCAGCCTCGTTGACACAAGTCCGGGACACTGAGTGGGTTCACAAGATCGCCGAGAACCCCGGGATCAAGGCCGTCAAGTATAGTGCCCACATAGGGCTCAATGCTGACGATGTTTTCCAATGCAAATCGCAAAACGGCCTGACGGTCGCCGCGAGAGAGATCACAGCACTGCCGCGGAAACCGTCGCTTATCTTTGCCCCTGCAGTGGCGTACTAGCAGCGCGCATTGCTCTTGCAGCTTCGTGCACGCAGCGGAGATCCTCGCGCGACCCCAGGACGGGGTGACTGCCGAGTGTGCGCATCGCTGAAAGACGGCGTGAATGAACATCTCTTTTGAGGACTTCGAGGCCCGATTCTTTGCGGCGAGGCGCTGTTCCCCCTCCGGCGGTCGAGTGCGTCGCAGCGGTGCAAAGGGTGCGCGTGGTGACGGCTGATCGATGCCTTGGCTCGCGCGAAGCTAGAACCCGCAATGGTTGGTGGCCTTTGCCCACTGAGAAACCACCTTGAATTTTTCTCCTGTTAAGCACTATTCTGATCCAAGATGGCGTCGTCCACAGCTTTTTCTGAGGCATAACAAGGTACCTCTACAACTGTCTACCAGCAGTTTTTTTTTTGGCAAGGTAGGTTCTCGAACAAATTTCTAAAAATATCCAGGTTACAGCAATTTCTCAACTTTGGAGCATGATAATTGGTGAATGACTTGTCTTCAGAAGGCCTCCACATTTGTGGATATTATTTTTTTTGTTTCACACGGATATGAATTTTTACAGCCGAACTATAAATGTAAAAAACTGGCGAGTCTCCCCCCGCGTGGAATGACCCAGTTGCATGACAAAAATTATGCCAGAAGCCAGGTGTTTTCGCAAGGACTACTTATTTAGAGTCTGACTGATGGCACAGCCAACAGCAACGTTAGGCACAAATGCATAGTCTGCACCATCAGTGCATCTGTCAATTTCCGACGTCCCGGCACGACAAGAGTTTGCTGCGCATGCGCACACGCGCTAAGAAAGTGGCCAAGCAATGAGGGGGAGCCCTCAAGCTTAAAAAAAATGTGGCACAAGGGCCTCTCCTAAATTCTTTCCTTCCTCCTTGGTGGGCACTGTCTACATGACGACCCGTGAAAGAGTAAAGGCAAGAGGTGCTTTAATAAATTCACAGTGCACTTGTCCATACCTCCTGCTGTTCTAGCAATCCCATAGTCTTGCGCATGGTTCTATACATATATGAAAAAAAAAACAGTTTGGTGCCTACTCCTTTAACGGCTGTACTGTAAAACTTGCTCCCGCTGGAAGGTGAATGCACTAACGGCACCCAGAAGTAAGGCATGCGCGAATACAAGGCATTCAGCAGAGGTAATCCATTTGCAAGCATTCTTGTACGAACAGCATGCACAATTGCTTTAGAGCCGTAGCCCATGGCAAACAGAGTGATGAAAATGTTCATAAAAACTGCACTGTTTAATAATTTGTGTGTCACAATAACCTTACATGGCAAAACTCATACCATGCAGTGGAGCAAAGCACATGAGCAGGATACTTATATTTAAGCATGCATTTACAGCAGTAATAGCAAAGACTCACTATATACAGAGGCATTGAGAGAGAAGCAAATTTCCCAAACTTGTCGCGACAAAACACTGCAAGGTTATCCCGACACCACAAAATAGTGTCTTCCATGTTGAAGGGAACCATGAACACTGCATTTGCATGAATGTGAGAACATTTAACCTCATCAGCAGGCTTGCTCTAGCATTTCTTTTGGACTTCACACCCAAGCATTACATTTTAGAAGCACTACTGAAAACCTGTGCAGTAAGTCAATCTAGTGCTGAACAATGTGTGCTTGAGCATTATCTATAACCACTACACTATGCCACAAAAAAAAATACAACGAAAGGGTGACTGCAGAATATCAAACCCGCATCAGAAGTCACCATTTTAGAGAGTTTTAGCAAAGTGTACATAGAAATACAAGTTACCCCATACACAACAAAATAGACCGCTTCGCAGTGCACACACACCAAATGACAGACTGAGTCAACACATTTTTTAAAGCTCAGTAAATTTTTCAAAAGTGCACATATCTTTTCTGTATGCAGAGAGAAGAGAAGCAACCTTTGAACACAGGGTTGCTTGCCTTTTGCAGTGCATATTGCCTCTAAATGGTCTGCCAGCATTTAGTTTCATTTCACATCGCATGTGACATGGAAGAATAACGAACAAATTTACATTTTTCATTTTGCTTGGCAAACTGGCTACTCATGACAAATAATTTAGGGGATACGGATTAGTTTGGCTCAGGAGAGTTTAACATAGCAAACTAACTCAAGCTATAAGGGACGTCACAGTGCAGGGCCCAGATAATTTTATTCACCTGGGGTTGTTGAACGCGCAACAGCGCGCAGTACACAGGCCACTAGCATTTCGCCTCTATCGAAATGTGACTGCCGCAGCCGGGGTAATCAATTGGATTGATACGGACAAAGAGGTATAGCATTTTTCTTTCATTCGCCAAGCTATTCAAATTCTGATTCTATTCCATTTCTATTTGTGACTTTTTTATTCATTTCTACTGAACTGCTATCAGTCATGTCAATTTTTGGCAAGTCATTAGTCTGGTATCTCCGTCCTTTCTATTACAAGTGGAGAGGTGGATTTCCCACAGGTGGAGAGGGGAAATCCCCTCAAGCTGGTTGGCAGGTGGAGGCTTCACACAGCCACCGCTGCCAGACAGTTTTGCCTTCATGGTACTCCTGCTGTCACATTGTAATTAATTTTGCCTACAGGAGAATATTTTTCTCTTGAACGCCAGATGGCATCACTGCGGCTAATGTCACAACGCTTGCTTACTACTAATGCAAAGGTAGCAAAGCACAATGCAGATACGACCTCATTACCAAATACTTGAAGTGTTCTACGTGCCACGGCAGATCTTTAACAGTTTGACCTTTCAGGATCGATGAAACATGAACCCGTAGGAACACCACAGAATGGATACTGTAATAAGCTAAAATCAACATTTCTAAAACAAAGAATGGCAAACATAACTGAAGGAATAGTATAAGAAACATTCATAGGAGACAGCATGAGCCACAGTATGCGGAAAAAGCTACCACGAAATGAGTGACAACTGTTGATACGCATAATTTGAACAGGCTGGCTATGCCAAGCGTCACAAAAACATCATTACTTACAGCTTATGACTAAGGCCGATTGCCTTCAAGTTTCTTTCTGCACTGCTGAAGTGCATTAACTCCGCAGCATAAGGTATCCAGAAGCAGCTTCATACATAGCAGAAGCAAGCATTTCAGAGCAGCAAAACTTCAGGTGCCCTTCATTACAGACAGAGTACAGACTACAGTCACAACCAGGGCATTCACTGCTGTTACACCTCATCAGTAGCAAGCAAACTAAGTATACTTTACGTAACACTCTCAATATGATTAAATAGTAATGCAAAAGAAATGAAAGTGAACAACCAATGTAGCTATCTGATGCGAACAGGAACCACCACGTGTTCTCAGCTAGCTGGCCTTTCAAATTTGTACAGAAAGAAAAAAAAAAGAAAAGAAGGCAGTCACTTGCAGACCTGGCAGCCGAGTAAGAGGGAACTTTGGTATAATGCCAATGCTCTGACAGACGTTTGTCCGGGTTACTAACAAAGACAGGACTACATCAAAACGCTGGCAACGTATTAAGGTTTCCTCCTGCCTTTTACTTCAACCACCTCCCTCAACCTTTTTATGATCTCTTATAATTTAAAAACAAAAAAAACAATAGTTCAACAGGCATTACTACGCCCATTGAGGAAACTATGATGAAAGTACCAACCTCGCGTGCTAATGGCAGCAACGATTACTAGTTGCAAAGAGAAACTACCAATGAACAGCTTTCAAAACATTGGAGGCAAAGGTATAGCACTACAAAAATGTGCAATGTACCCAAATAGCTTCTGCAGTTACAGAAATAGCAAAATGCACTTGTGTGTAAAACAGACCAGCTAGAGATGCCATTTTCTTTCTTCTGCCAACATTAACCACTGCTAAGCAGAAATTCCACAGTTACGCCGTGTGTCCCACAATCATTAAGTTAAATTCAGATGTACAAACTCCTGGCTCAGTTATCACTCTGAATTACCATCTGCAGCCTGCATTTCAAAACTACTTCCAACTCTTAAGTTCGACAATTGCACTTTGGCAGGTTCATCAACTAAGCCGGTTTAGGAGACATCAAATAAGCAATTATGAAATGTAAGAAAACCAGCAGCACCTACGATTTGCATGTCTCTCTGAAACCGTGTACAGCCAAACCTCGTTATAGGGAAACAGATAAAATGGTTCGATATAGCCAGAACTTGTAATATAAAATTTCAACAACTCATGCAGGAGAAGTGCAACTTAGTCTGTAAGAGGACAGCAACTAGGAGAGATTTTTCACAAAGTTTTAGCGCTGCTTTGAAGCTGCTTGCGGTGATTGTGGAGGCCACAAAAAACTGAGCACTAAACGCCAGTTGGGTTGGCAGCCGTAGCCTCATGGTAGAGCACCTGCTACGGCTTCAGGAGGAGGTGGGTTCGACTCGTTTCCAGCCAGTTATCCACCGGTTTCCTTAAAATGGGTACAAGCTATGCCCTGGCCTGGTGCTCAGCTTGCTAGAATTGCATGGGTCGGCAAAGGAGCCTGCGCCTCCAAATCCACACTGTGGTCTTGGAAGAGACAGCGAAAAAAAGGGATACAAATGGGCTTCTACCCCACGGGACGATTTAGGGTTGCTCGACGGCGAAACTTATCTCTTAATCCGTCAAGGCAACGGTTTCATGCAAGATCTTTTTCCCCAAGTATCTCGCCCCAGAAGAGCTGAACACCAGGCAGGGGGAAATCTTGTACCGATCAGAAAACCGGTGGGTACCTGGTGGCACTGGGGATTGAACCCAGCACCTCCCGAATGCGAGGCAGATGCTCTACCACAAGGCCGCACCACCAGCACATGTTGGCGGCATGCCAAACGACAGCTGCAGTGGCTCTCCCGCATTATACAGCAGTGTCCCGTGGAAAAAGATGCCAGAACGAAAGCCATCGCTATCTTCACCACCTCCATCAAAGCCGACGAGTACGGGATGGCTACTGGAAGGATACAACCAACCATGCTGGTGGCTCCACGGTACCAGCGACAGGTGCGAGAGGCACAAATGGGTGCCAACCACCAACTGTTCGTGCTGCTATACCTTCTGTGGTCCTGCTGGCAAATGCGGGATAAAGCGCGAACCGTGGGGGCAATGCTTGCCGCACCACTAGCAGTCGCTCATATAGTGAGGAAAAGCCTGCTGCTTATCATCCGAGTGGGCACAACTTAACGTTCAGCAGTTCGATACATGAAGTAAGAATTTCACAAGTTTGTTGAAAATATTTAGGAATAGTTCAATATAGCCAATAATTCATAGTGTGCGTGTTCGTTACAACAAGGTTTTACTGTACCAGTCATTCATTATGCACAGAGGCTCAGAGTTCAATGGAAATTTATTACTTACAAAAATGTTTAATAGCAAAATTAATATCCATTTAGTATGGTCTTATACTGATCTCAATACATCTCAAGGATGTTTGTACAATAGAATCCCAATGACATATTCCCAGTTGTGCATTCCTGGTACACAGACTACAGACTCATATAATGCACTCATTTTGGATAAAAGATGGTAATGCAAATTCAGTGGTGTAGGGGAAATGTGCAGCGAGCAGCGTGAACATACCGTATCTGATGAGTGAATTGGCATCATTTGCATGCATGCATGACCACAAATGACATTGTGTGCAAGCATTGATGAGTTAGTCAACTGTGAAGTGCTAGGACACTGGATGAACAACCTGCCACGAACTATTTCATGAGACATTGAGTTGAAGTGCTATTCACTTAACTCCACTTTGCCACGTTTTTGTAAAAAAGTTTGCACTGAGCAAACTGGGCAATGCAATAATGATTGGCTCCACAAGCACAAGAATCATACAAAAAATTTGACTGCCTTTTCAGTAAAAATCAATATCAATCTCCATTAGAAAAAAAAAATCAATGCTCTTGATTTCCTAAGATGTATAAACCAGTGGGCAAGGCAAACAAATATTGTCAAAACTAAAAATGTTACAATTCACAAACACTTTGAGCTCAGAGAAGTTTACTTAACAGAAGCAACTGCTTTAAAGCAGCTTCTTTTTGCAACGTCCATTAAGGGGGATGAGGGTCTTAAATACTTGTTTTATTTGTCAACATAACTTGTTGAAACTTGGCACACATATGTATCATAGAATGCTGATTTCAAATATCTCATCTGAAAAGAAATTTAGGGCAAAAAGACGTCCCAATTAGGTCATTTCTTATCAGCCTTTATGATAATTTCTAAGTTGAAAAAAGCTTTTCTCAGAATATGTAGACATTTCCAAAGGTCCACCATACATCCTAAGGCTTTCCTTTTTCCTTTAAACATGATAAATTTAGCAATTAGGCCAAGTGCGGGCAAATTACTGCCGCATTGTTTTTTCTTTCCAACTTTGTTATTAATTTACGATCAACAAAACGAATTTAGACATTTTATTAGCTTTAGGATGTGCTGTGGGCCTTAGCAAATGTCTTATTCTTAAAAAGCTTTCTTTAACATATCCTAATGAGGTCATTTCTTAAAGGCCTTTATAGTAATTTATCAGTTAATTTGCCATATATTTCCCTCCAGGTGAGATATTTTAAATCTTAATGCATATTCAAAATCAGCATCCTATGATATACCTGCATGCTAAGTTTCAGCAACATAGGTTCACAAATACGAAAAAAAATTTCAGACCCTCATACCCCCTTAAGCTATGGCTGTCCATAAAACGGCACGATATAAAACTTAGTGCCACCACATAAAGCTGTACCTGGGAGGCAGTTAAATAAAAACTATACTGGGATGAACCTGCAACGCAAATGTCAGTCAATCAATGAAGACACATTCAGGCAGCACCAGCAGACAGGTGAGGCCATAAATTAGTGCATGTTGCATTTGTTGAGAAAACACACTGGAAAAAAACAGGGAACAGTTGATGTGCAGCTAAACATGCCTGCTGCAGTCTACTTGGCTTTGACTTGGTTAAGGAGATCGTCGTACAGTTTAGTGAGTTCAGCATTTTCTTCATTCTGAAAAAGAGGAGAACAATTCAATTTTATTTGGAACACAAGTACCGAATATTACACAGGAACTAAACAGGAAAAATTGTGGCTGAGCAAGCTTAAGAACAGCCAAGCATCAGTTTAGCTAGTAAAAATTCTTTAAAAACAAGGCAACAAACACTCCGCCTGCAAGATGGGATGGTTTTTGCCTTCAGTATTTCTTGCTAATGTGACACACAAAACCTTTCAATCTTCTGTTGATCTGTGCCGATGCCCTCACACTGAATATTGGGGGCCAATGTAGCGCGAATTTGATGTGTACCCTATGAACCTCCCTCGTTCCCACTGCGTGCATATGGGAGCTCCATACACAGGATCTGCTCCACTTTCTCAGAGAGCATACCTTAGGATATCTGTCCATTTATGCAACAAAACTGACCACAACACGGCACCAACCTCTCCCAACTCAAGATTTGTAGCAAGTGAGCTTGTCTAACCTAGTAGTGCGAATACAATAGTGCCAAGAACACCCTTTGCTTCACATAACCACTACAGTATGAAAGCTGCAGCCATGCTGCACCATAACATTTAGAGGTGCTGCTTGAAGCAGAAAACCTGATATACACAAGTCACTGCCATTTCAAAAGCTCAAAGGGAGAGGTTCCCTCTAGTTGTCCGTGTTTTCCCAGAGGTCTGTGAAAAGCTGACCTCTGGAACATGGAATGTTTGTGCTTGCTGGGGGGCTGAGATGGGCACACATCAGCAAAGCTGCATTGCATCCCTACCGTGACGAGATGCCACCCGGCCCCCCGGCGTGCTGCGTCTGCGTAGGATTTTCCGGAGAGAAGAGAGAACTACTTCCGGTATTCACAGAACGTCATGTTTTCTGTAACTTTCATTTCAATTATTTTTTTCTCATTCTGGAACATCTGACACATTCGCGAATATGTAGCGTGTGGCCCATGATAAACGGGACATTCCATTTGAGCGGCACTGCAGTTTTCAGTTGGGTGCTCATGGTTACCCCACTTTGCACAGGAAAGTTTTCCGCAGCAAGTTTTGGAGCCATGTCCATACTTTTTCTTCTCGGGTTTGGTACATATGAACGAACTTTACAGTTAATGAACTCTGCTTCCACAGCATCTGGAAGACGGGACCGTTCAAATGTTAGGACAATATGGGGTGTCACCACCTCTTCATCACTTCGCCTTATGGTGATGCGGCGAAAGGCAATGACACCTTGATCTTGGAAACCTTCCAGGAGGTCCGACTGTTTCGCAGATCAGATCGCATTCTAATACGACACCTTTTACTGTGTTTAGATTGCGGTGGGGGTGATGGTCACCACGAGGTGAGCAAACTGCTTTTGCCTGTGTGACCTTTCTAAGAAACTTCAAAAAGAAGATCACCGGATGAAAGTTTTTTGTTTTGTAATTTTTTCCTATCATTTTCTCAGGAGTCCTCGCAATAAGAAAAAAAAAAAAAACAGAGGCCGCCACCGTCTGGAAGACGAAGTAACGAGAGTTAGCGGAGCGATCGATGCCTAGCGCCATCTATCGAGAAATTTTATGCACATCTACCCGTCGTCGAGTTACAACCCCTCAAGATACGTCCCAAATGAGATTTGCTTCGTTTGGGGGGTCAAGGTGGGTCTAGAATTCTGCTTGCGGTGCAATATGGTAACACTGCAATTAGTACTTGCATGTATACAATGTTTACCTGTTATTTAATTGTGGTTTCATTTGTATACCACAACCCATAGGGTTTTATTTGCCTACCAAACTCTGTCCACAACTGTCCCCGGGTGTATATAGCAGAACGAATGTATACATATAGACCTCCTTCACCCCGCGACGTCACGAAGATGCGGTGGCGCTGATGTCAGCAGCGACTTTCGCGTGGTAGGCAAAACGGGTTCTGCCTGCACGTGCCTACCGCAGCTGCTGCAGCCACCGGCGGCTGCATCATGCTGTGCACTGCAGAAGCAGCATGCATTTACCTGCTGCGTCACTGTTGGCTTCGCGTAGTAGCATAAAAAGAAATTTAATTTAGCCTCTATAGGTTTCTTGCAGATAAATACCGCATTAGGGAACTGGCTAACAGGAAATGGGCCACAGTAGTCAAGCGCGAAGTCTGGGAGTCGACTGGCATTGCCACTCAATGTACTTAATAGCATGCAAGTTACTGCGCTCATTTGCCTGAACATCAGCACAGTATGTTTATAACTGTGCAAGGAGAAAAGCACATAAGTAGCTGCACACATTTATCAACTTGAGCCGGTGTGCACGGGGCGCCGGCTGGTTCACTCGGCCCCAAGGAATGCATTTTTTTTGTTAATAGCACAGCATGTTTCAATGGCGCATTTTATGGCATTTGATATTTACTTGAAACTATTTCTTAATATCACCAGCGCAATTATTTGATACGAGTAGAAAGACGTGTGGTAAGTTCTGTCAATCTTGCACGGTCACATTGGCGTGCTTAGAATAGCGTACTAAAAGCCGTATGCTTTTTCATTGCATCATGCATGTGTCATGAGGTAGTACTTGATCGCGAAGCTTGTTTGGAAAGAAGCAGCCGCAGGTGTGCTTCTGTAACAGACACGTGCAACAGACACGTGGCGAGATTGAGAGGGGACGCGGCAATGAAAAATATTTTCGTTATTTATGCATGCAATATGCAACCGACGCTGGCCCTGTCGTGTTTGTTTCTCTTTTGTCCCCACATTTTGCGCCGTTTTCTTTGTTGATTATAGCAAAATATTTAGTAGAAATTTATAATTTTGATGACCAAACAGAAGACCCCAGGGCTAAGAAAGGAAATAATTCCAGAAATCAGAAATTTTCATCAAATTGACCAATTTAACAAGGAGAGAGAAGTCGGCCTGGCTGGTGTGTGATGCTGCGGCTAAATACAGCGCTTAAGCGAGACAGAGGAGGAGGGGGACACGACGCTGTCCCCACTTTTCGCACAATGCGAGACGTATGTATGTTAGCAGACTGTGAGCGCACGTCTGCTCCGCTGAAACAATGCCAGCACTTCCTCTCACTACTGTCCCGAAGTCTGGCTAAAGCAGAGTGCCAAAACTTATTTAATGCCTAGCATAGAAATAAATGGCAGAAATGCTTTCTGTTTACTACAAACCATATATACAATACACAGTGGCGAACTACTTCTCTGAATACACCGCACGTGGCCAACAACTTCGAGAAATTACTAAGTTGAAAGCAGCAACCATTGCTGTGATTCGCAGAAACTGAAAACGCACCTACAAGCCCTGAAAACCAGCTCTCAACACTTCTCCGCGACGCCACTCACTGTCCTTTTGCCTACCGCGAGCCCGCTAGTGACTGCAGCGCCACCTCATTTGTTTGCAAACATGCAGAAGGTCTATATAGCGGCCCCGTAACGCGACACTTTTGCTACCCATTATAGGATAATTGTTGGGGTGGGGAGGTGAGGGGGGAAAAATATGGAAAGGCACAACAAATTTTAATGGTCGCCATCTTGGATTCGAGAAACCGAAACTGTGCCGCCATTCCTCCCCCTGACGTTATACTCGCATAGTTCCACCTCAATCCGCCATATTGGACCGTGATGTCATCATTGGCACGCGGCAGGTGGTTGTTTCTACAATGCTATTGTGGATGGCGCTAGAAGTCTCCCTGAGAGATGTGCCGTTTTCTAGTTGCTGCCACAGATGGCGCTGTGATCTCTGAGTGGTAGCAACCCCACGAAATCTGGAGAAACGTGATGAGTAAGAGCTAACGCTGTTAAAACAGACTGCAGCAACTGGTCGGTATCTACTCAAGAGTGAATAACCAGGAAAAGAAAGTGGTCACAGTCAGGTCGGGTTCCAGTGAAGCTTTCTTCGGTGCAGTTCCTTTTCAGGGACCGATCATATTTTTTGGAAGTAGTACTCATGCGATATAGTTATGCTAACGGTTCCTAAAATGTCGCCTGTGTTTCACCATCTTATTCACAGGAAGATTCCGGAGCACCGCCGACTGGTAAACTGACTTCCCATGAGCAGCCCATTGGCTGGAGCTTGATGATGGCTCCGACTGCCGCTGTTTTGTGTTTCTACCCTTCATCTTGAAACCTATTGCCACGGTGTGGATGACAGCTTTGGTATGGGGGTGTGGTGGCACCAAGCACCATCACCTTGAGACTCAAGGTGCCCTTGTGGGAGTGTTGTTTTAAAACTGCTCCAGAAATGATTGTTACACACCAACGGTGATGATATGTTGCGGCAATTTTTTTGCTGTGGATATGAGGTGGCAGCCAAATTGGCAGCACCCTTTTTGATTGGTTGGATGCACAGTTCGACCATAATTCTTATATACTCTTGGAAAGGGATCTGAAATATAATCTCTCATAGTATTGGCACCTTTTAGCTCGAGAAAAAACTACAAAAGATTAGCAGCACAGGCAAATGAAAGCTAATAAGAATCAAGCTAGGGGTGACAGTTTTCGTTTCACCAAAAAGTATCGTGCAGCTGAGTGCTGCTGTTCAAACTGCCAATACCGAAAAGGCAGCAGCAAAAAAAAATAAATAAATATAGTACGACGGACATCACAGACAAAAATGTGACAAGACACCAGAAGAATGAGGACCTCTCCATTTCCCATGCTGTGAAAAGTATTCACACTTGCCACTAGTGTCCAATGTGTTCACGAAGACTCGTTGACACGTCATTGTCAAGGCAGACCCAATTTAATACTTACGTACCGACCGTCCAACACCATTGTAAAGGCAAACTCATTTCTAAATGAGCAACGCTAAACGTGCTAAATGAGCAACAAAGCTAAATGGCATAGTTTTCGAGTTCACAAGGGCTGCAATTTGTATAAACTGAAAACTTGCACACCTTTTGTTCTAGTCGTTTTTCAAGACTGTTGATGGTCATTGTTGCCTTCTTTAGTTGACCTTTCAGAACAGTAATATCTGCCTCAAAGCTGCGCTTTGTATTTTCCACTTCCTTGTTGGCACTAGAAAAAAAAACACGAGAAAAATAAGTACATGTTTTACATTTCCTGTGAGCTACTTAGACCTTTCCCTGCCTCAACGTAATCCCCAATTCTGACCAAAAATGGCAAAAGTCCAGAAGAATTTCAAAATAATCTCTCCCCCAGAATAAGTACACTCCTGTTGAGCTGCACCATACAGCGCGTGCTGGCATCTATCAGATGTACAGCAAAAGAAACACTAAATCAGCTTGTCCATGACAGTGCAAGAATATGAAACTTGCAATCAACGAGCTGAGCTTGCCCTTGGCAGTTTTTACTTGAAACGCGCAGACAAACCGAGCTCGCCCATAGTTAATGAAGCTCGAAACCAAAATGCAATTAAAAAACCATTAGTGCATCCTCGCTTAAATTTTTCTCATTCAAACAGAAACTGAAGCATGTACAGTCTTTGTTAAAAATATACATGCCAAGGTATTTGCTTCCAACCCCTGTAGCGCAGCTCTTAAGCACATCTGACAGTCCCAAGCTTGGGAGGGCTGAGGACTTCAGTTCCTTCCGCCTTCGCAAGATTAGGGTCCCTGGGTATGCAACAACAGCCGTGCTGCAGGGCTCAGAAGCAGACCTCTTGGGCTCAATACTTTTTGAAAAAGACTGTACATAAGGCACAATGTTGAAGACAATATGCAGCGAAGTGGGAGGCCCCCCATTTCAACAGGCATCACCATGCTATGTAATGACATACACTATGTTGCTTCTTTCCCTTTCATGCAATTAGGGTGTAAGCTCAGCACAAGTTGTTTCAATTCTTTCTAGTTCTGTATTACTGAAGTTTTGTGCTAAACTAACAACCTGTAATGATCTACACAGCTGTTTTTGTAAAAGGTGCATAAATACAGTCGAGTCAATGGCCACAGCTAAAACGAACGCTCGCTTAATACGAATGACATTGCATCGCAGATAAAACAAACAATCGTGGCAGTATCAATCAGTTGCAGCAAACGAGGAGGTGCTACGAATTGCCCTCGCAGTCGAAAAAAATGGCTGTGGTTTAGCTCTGGTTAAACCTGGAGTGACACGATAGCTACAGCTGGCCGAGTGGAACTTGCTCAACGAATTGCGAAGTCAGTCTTTCGCCACTCCGTTTCGCTAAGGGTTCCTTATTCATCTTCGTCCCTGGACATGGAATCACTGTCAGGGGCACTTACCACATGGTTCTTGAATGTATCTGACTATGACAATATGTCCAAGGCAACCTTGCAGAAGCCACCACGATGAAAAAACTACGCACCCTTCAATGCTTTCCTCCGTTTTGGTTTTGATGATGTGCACCATGTGGCAATTCTTCTCCAGGGCTTCACCTGCCTCTGCCAGCTGTTTTTTCAGGATGGCTTCATTCTGCACAAGCGAATAATTACATGGCCAAAAACAAACAAACTGTGGATAATGTAACAAAACAGCATCCTTGTAGAATATGCATGTTCCTAATATTCAAGGGCCACCCATGTATCTCCACTCGACTGTTCAATTTTTTTGCTGCAGATACTCGTGGTTAAAAAAAAAAAAAAACAGCATCCCACTACCACTATTTTTTATTTTTGCTGTTTATATGAGCATCCCACTGATAAAAACAAAATAAGGTGTAGCTTTAACCAAATGTGCTGGCATCTGCTGGGGCATGACTGCAACCTAACAAGGAATGCCATGTTCAGGAGAGCAGTGCTTCACTGGGAACTATAGGTGGAACCATGGTAAGAGCAAGCATTTGCAAGCACTGCGTAATTTTATACATGTGGATATGACTCTTCAGCAAAGAAGGTGCTGAGTGGTATTTTGATGTATCTAAACAGATGGGGCCCCAATAGGTAGAGGAAGACAGGTGCTCTGCATGCATTTTTTTCTTGCCCCTTTTATAAGCCCTCTTGAGCAGAGCCAATGTGCCCAGCAGCGCAGTTTGCAGAGGTCACGATAGCAATTTCCAGTCTGAAGCACTGTTGTGAAGGAAACCACAGTCTTTGAATAATGTGTCAGTTTCATGGGTAATAGAAATACTCTATCTTGACAGTAGTTTTTCTCAGCTCTAGTGATGACCATCAGCATAAAATTTGCCCTGTTAAATCAAGTTTCGCTTTGGGAGCCCTGGCATAGTTTATTCACTTTATCATTTTGCTTTTTTTTTAGTGTGATCTTCATGAGCTGTACGACCACGACCGAGGTCCTAATACTTATTACTACTACTAAGGCTTGGCATCCCTATATTTGATAGCTTTTTTTTGGGAAGATGCCCACATGTCTCTTTACAACACGTTTAGGCTTCAAAATAGTTTAAAAGGTGTCTTCAGCAAAAAACGAAGAGCAGTTTATAAATTTTTAACCAAATAAGGAGAAATAATAAATGAGGACTGCATTGAAGATAGTAAGAAAGATGCCAGAAGGAACAATACCTGCTTAAGAGTTCTGATCGCTTCTTTGGCTTTTTCATAACGGCGATGGAAATCGGAAAATGTTTTTTCCATACAGTGCAAGTCTTCAAGAAGCTGCAAAGCAATGTGAATACTTCAGGGTGCTGAAAGCACATCTTGCAGAAAACAAGCAGAGAACTAACAACTTCAATCAATACACTACAGTAGTCATTATCATTTAACAGGCTACCCAGTAATGGTCTCAATAAAAGTATTCAGTGCTACACTGCAAACATTAAGTTGGTCTAGGTTATTCAGAGAGGAACCTCTACTTTCTCACTTTGCCTCTAACTTCCCAACTATATTATTGCTCAGGCCAAGAACTTTTGCTTAATTTTAATTATCTGCAATGGTGGGGATGGCCATGAGAATTTTGGAGCACACTTTACAGCAGGCAAAAAGTAAATATGGAGAAGCCTCCTTAGTTTGTAGCACTGACCTGAAGCCAAAAATTAAGACAAAAACACCTGTGCACAGCCCATTACAGTAGAATCTCAAAGATATAGACCGCACGGAGTCCCAAAATAAGTATGTGCCATCCAAAATTCGTATCATGCAAAAACGAGCATCTGTATGCAGAACAGGAAATGCATTTACACAGATCTGTTTATGGCTGACGGGACTTATTTACAGCCACGTGCCACTGCTTGTGGTGCGTACCATGTCGCTGGCGATCGCGGCACTTGCAATGCGAGGGCAGCACTAAGTGCTGGCGGGTGCAGGAGAGCTTTCAGATATCTGAAATTCTGCCCACTGTACACAATACCCTTTAGCATGGGCATCTTACAAATTCATATCAGCTGTGATCATATCATTGAGACTCTACTATATGAAGATTTATTTGGAGAATGAGCAGGAAAACCTCACTAGCAAGCAGACGTTATACAAAATTAACAAATAAAATGTACATAGTATGCCGGCATGTAGCTAGAAATTTTTTTTGGGAGGGACCAAAGGCTGTTGTATAGGGCAAAGTCCGTGTGTGTGTGTGTGTGGGGGGGGGGGGGGGGGGGGGGGTTGTTGGCATGCCTAACAAGAACACTACTGGGGGGAAGACCTCGACCACCTTTTGACCACCTGGGGTTCTTTAACATGCACTGACATCGCACAGTACATGGGCCTCTAGAATTTTGCCTTCATCGAAATTCGACCACTGCGGCCGGAATCGAACCCGTATATTTCGGGCCAGCAGCCGAGCGCCACAACCACTCGGCCACCGTGGCGGCTGTCTTGGGGATATGTGCATGGGTCTACGGGATTTGTGCAGACATCTTTGGGATCTGCTACGACCCCAAAAACAAGCTCTGCTTGTCACGCTTCATTTCATACACACCAAAAAAAACCTAAGTGGCTTCCACTGGTCGAGTAGCCTCTTCAAGCACTTCCCTGAAGACAGTGAACATGCTGCTTTAAGATCTTGCTGACCTCAACATCATGCATCTCTTCGAAATCTCTCAGCTGTTTCAAGCTTCTCTCTAGCAGTGATGCTACTATTGAGATGCAATTTGAAGCAATTTTTGGTGCACTAAAATTTCCTGTTTGGACAGTTTGGACCCGAGGAACGTCAATTTAGGAGCAGTTTGGAGCACTAAAATTTTTAAACTGCAGCAATTATTAAAGAGGATAAACCATTGCAACAAATATGTCATAATGTTTAACAGCCCATACACTGCTTATACTCTCAAGCACAGTAGCTCAAATGTGCTGATGTGTGGCTCCTTACTTTCCTTTATAGGGCTTAAAAGGCTTTATTAAATCTTACCCACATCAAAGCCTCCAGTTCATTTATGTCAGCCAGTTCAGTCACACTTTCCTGCACACTTGTGCTTACTTCCCTCGGCAGCAATTAGACAGTCACCTCTTTATCCTTGTGAGCCAGGCCAGTTTAGATCGGCCCCTGTGCTGGCTGAAGTAACGTGAATCAGGCATGTAGCTAGGAATTATTTTAGGGTGGCGCCCAAGGTAATTTCTTCTTGCTGGCGCAGGGGGAGGGTTGCTGGCAGTTGGCCCCGAGTACTGCCAAGTGAAAAGGGGGGGGGGGGGGGGGGTTGAACTTGATCTCCTGGGGGCTTGGATACGTGCCTGTCAACAATATTTCTGCTTGTAAAGCACACAAAGCCTACACTGACTCTGAAAGAAGTATAGAGCTCCATTTTTTAAACAAGTGACAAAGCGCCAGGGCTACAATACTAAAATGAATGGAAAAGTCGGCAACTCATGCAGCTGTGACCATCTGTAAAGAACACTGGCCCAGCATGAACGAGATCAATGCGGCAGTTAAAATGCGTATTATGGCTATGGCACCGAGTCCAATAGATCAAAAGTTCCCAGAGGTGCTCGGTTGTAATGAAGAAGCAGACTCCAGAAGCCCACCTGTGGGAACGTGTCACATGGCTACGATCTTCATCACTAACATATATTAGCATCAAAAATATTCCGTGCACAGCACGATGAAAATGACTGAGAGGCTACCAGAGTTGGGTGTGAATCTCGCAAGATGGATGCGGAGTGGATTGACACGAATGCATAGTCAACTCTTCTCTACCGGTCTCTTTCACGCAATATGTCGCAACAATGCGGTAAAACTGTGCATCTTTATTATTACTCTCATCCATGGCAATTGAAAATGCCTACTGTTTTAGGGTGTTCAACTAAAGGAGTCTTAGTGTTGGCGAATATTTCCCGAACAATTTACGTTGTCTTCATTCATCTACAAGTGAAGCGCTTAGCTTCGTCACACTTGGGGATTTTCTAGATATGTGGTCCAGTGTGATCACAGACACTCAGCGGGATGGATGTTGTGTTCCAACTAAAAATGCCATGAAGAGGGACATTCTGTACGAACCACACCAAAGTTGCCTGGTTGTCCATGGCTTGCATTTTTGCAAAGCAATACAGATCTTTGTGCGAGCCGAAATGTTCACATAACAGGTACACGTGATGCAAAAGCTGAACGCATCTCTCTTCCCTTTCTTAGACTTCATGCTGCATAGAAATTCCGATGTGCATTATTTCAAGAACACTTGAAAGTGTTGTGTTGGGTTTTATGGCACATAGGCAACTAAGGCCACCATGCACCAAGCTCAAGGTAAAGGAAAATTTTCTGCAGTTTTACAAAAAAATTAAAAATCATAAGCTATGTAGAGGGCCTAAAACGTTAGTACTACCTAGCGATGACAAAGGAAAGAAATTTCAGAAATTGCTTTAACAAAAGTTTTAAAGAGGGTCAGGTAACGTCAGCGGCCAACCATGGTTGGGGAAGGATCTCGAGGCTCCCAACCAATCAAATAAAGACCTCAGAGAAAGTGGCTGAGGTGCATTATAAAATCCAGCGAAGCACTGAGTAAGAGTTCACAATTTTTTATTGGTTTGGTCTGGTAAATGGGGGTTTAACGTCCCAAGGAGACTCAGGCTAATTTTTGAAGAAAACTCATTTCCCTTAAAAGGCTAAATATGCAAGGCATGTTAATTGCATTATCACTTAAGAGCAGTACTGGGTGAAGAGGAATGCATTCATTATAAATTTGAGTAAAATACAGTAGAACCCCTCTATAGTAAAGTGACTCGGACCAGCAAAAATCTCTACTGTATCAGGGTCTTCACTATATCAGTTGGTGATGGCACGGCTCTGAGGATGCTCTATGGTAATTATTTAGCTACTTGCAAAACATTGTTGGTTATATTAAAGAAACACTCACCTTCCACCCTGCTCTAGTGTCCATTTATGTGATAATTATTTATTTTCAGTTCTCATATCTCGTTATCACATTTTCGATTTTGCACCAGTACAATGCGGCTACGAATATGGCGAGAGTTTGATTTCATGTGAAAAGCAAAGTTCTGTGTGTGAACACGGCGTCATGTTCCGCAGCCTCAGCGTCACTTAATACCCCTGTCACACGGGCACCACAAATGCCTTTAAGAACCAGGTCCTTATATCCAAAGGCGTAAGGAGTGCGGCTACATGGCACAAATGTTGCGCCTTTGCCGCTGAGGGCCCTGGAGGTGAAGGCACCTGTCCGAGACCTTTGGAGCCCAAAGGCGCGGCCTTCAAGAACCTGCGATGGCAGTGCTATCGAACGTCGAAAAGTAAAAGCAATGAAAAAAAAATAGATGCAGCCAACAGTGTTTGAATACATCTAATTGTCTGAGCTCAACGAATCAACACAATTCCCCACTTTAATTTCAAAACACTCACTTCAGGCGGCTCGAGCACAGCAGTGGGTGCTAAGCCTCAACGAGTGTTTCGCCTTTGGGTTGCACCGTGTAGCAGCGTCGCTGCTCCTTTAAGCTTTCGCTCCTTTGGTGAAAAAAGGTGCCTTTGCTGGAAGGGCCTTCGAGGAATGCCGTGTGACAGGGGTATAAGAGGCAATGGTTAAGAAACACGTGCAACACAGTCGAGGCATGGCGGTACTGCTCATGCAGTTCCGCCACGTCTTTGTTTCTTGCCGTTGCTTCAGTGTGCTTCGTGATGCGAATGTTCGCCCTTTGCTTCCCTTCCCTACTCTTCACTGCAGTTTTCCTGCCTTTCCTTTCTCAGCGACCAGTTTACTTTTTTTTTCTCCACGCACGGCGCGCTTTGTCTCATGGCCCCAAGGACTTCCATAAGTTGGCCTTTCAAAGCTTTCGAGCTTAGTAGTAAAGCTATCTCAAAGAGCATCGTTCAATGTCTTTGGTATCCAATTGCCTCCAATGTCGGCCTTGCGCGTGCTGCGTTGTCATCATGTTGCGGGAAGTACGTGGCCATAGCCAGATGCTCTTTACCACAGCTGTTTCTATGAAACATTTTTTTTAGTATAACCGAAAAAACAAATGTACAGTCACCTATGGAAGGCGAAATGGGACTGCATTTTCACTTTATTATATCAGAGTTTACAACAGCAGGGTTCTACTACACGTCTTTCTTAGTTTTTAGAGATTTGAGCACGTGAATAAAATATGGTTTAGGTTTAAGGGGGTTTAACGTCCCAAAGCGACTCAGCCTATGAGAGACGCCGTAGTGAAGGGCTCCGGAAATTTCGACCACCTGGGGTTCTTTAATGTGCACTGACATCGCACAGTACACAGGCCTCTAGAATTTCACCTCCATCGAAATTCGACCACCGCGGCCGGGATCGAACCCGTGTCTTTCGGGCCAGCAGCCGAGCGCCATAACCACTCAGCCACCGCGGCGGCGTGAATAAAATATGGTTTAGTGTGAGCTCGTCTCCACATCTTTCACAAACAGGTTGGTCTTGCTTCGTCAGTAAGTAGTCATGTGAAGTATGGCATCACACCGCAATGCCGTTACAGCTATGAAACACCAGAGCTGCACAGCACTAGACATGGTAGCTGGTCGTATAAAGTGAGGCCAGCATGAAAGGCCGAACCCGCAAACAAAGGCCTGGCAAGGCAACAGGCAGAGTAATACCAATATTGCAACATGTTTGCACAGGCTATTGTAGAGTTTCCGACATGGATTTGTAGCCCCTGGTTAGACTATAGACGACTACTACGTTGCAGCTGCTGATGGATCCACTGATGGTACACAAAGCCCTCTTGTGGTGGTGCAAGGTACTACCAGCAACAACCAGTGTGGTTTTAATATAATTTCAAATTTTTTTTGCCAATAAAATCTACCATCCAAAAAATTAGAGGCAAAATCATAAAATTGCAAGATTTGTTCAAATTCATATATTTTATGAAAAATTCAGAAGAATTGGCAGGTATGCAAGTTGAGGCTAGAACGAGTCCTGGCATATGTTCACCCGGATTGCCATCACCCTGCTATACACACATAAGGCCACACCTCCACCAGCTCAGTTAATTACCTGGGTGATTACGCCGAACACACTGACAAGTAGGCAACAACTGCATTTGGTTGCTGCATGTAGGCTAACCACTGGTGCAGAGGAAGTGACTTCCATGCATGTGGCAGTTTGCACTAAACAATATGCCGCAGCTGAAAGTCTGCATGACAAATGTAGCCCTTGGAGTACTGCATCCTCGATGCACTGCTACACTAAGGAATATTAACATTATGAGTGTGCACAAAAGGTGACATACAGGCCAATGGTACTGACATGTCAGTGTGTTGTTCAAAATCGTTGTATACATATGTCCTTGGCTTGCAGACTGCTACGGTGCACACAATAACAATCATGAGAGGTGCAGTGCTTTATTTACGTGGTGTCAAATTCTGTGGTCCCCTATAATGAGCAGTGTTGCCTGCTATGCTGTTAGTAATTAACACAAAGATATGGAATTTTTAAAATTACCTCACCCCAGTATACATTTAAGTTTCAAATTACTGTTACATACAGCTGCTTCTCTCTTTTGAGTTTGATACATCCAGGTACAGCGGTTTAATGCACTGAACTGTAACAGGAGCACAGATACTAAACTATATTTCATTCCAGTAAGGACAAGCACTTCCATTACTAATAGGCAAACATGCATCCCGGATAGCAGGTGACATGGATGTAAAATCACTCAAACTGAGAACGAACAACTGCACTGAGAGCACAGATGTGTGGTAGTTGCTTACCTGGTCACGTTCCCTGGCCACGTTCTGTAGGCTCTCCTCTTTTTCCGCAGATTCTTTCTGAGCATCCTTGCTGACAAGCTGCAGGGCTTCCACCAAGTTCTCAGTGTGCCTGCCATTGAAAAAAACACTATTTACACTTCTCGCCCAGGTACTGAGAGCAGGAAAAAGATACACCGCTGCTCCAAACAGGCAGGATGCTACCTCTCAAGGCATTGCAGGGCTCTCTCTTGAATCTGGAACAACTCCTGACTTTCTTCAAGCTTTCCACGGAAACTCTCAGCTTCTTGTCGGGCTGACTCTAGCTGCCGGACAAACTCTTGGTCTTTCTTGAGCAGGCGCTCTTGAAACATCAGCTCCTGGTACTTGAGCGCCTGTGACATTTCCTTCTCCGAAAACATTTGCTCCTGAAAAAGTTCAACACCTGCTGAATTCCAAGAAGCAGACCTTACATGTGCAGCTGACGTAGATTGCAACAGCGCTGCACATTGGTCACAAGATCACAATTAAACCTATATTAGAACAAAATAGTGAACAGGAAAGGGTAAGTCCTGTTTAGCCTTTCCTAACAAAACAGTTAACATTGCTACAACAGCTTCTGGGAAAGGGCCGAAACAGAACTGACTGCCAATTGATTACCGGAGAGTACACCAGTGCATTACACATAGGTTTTGTATAATGTGGCAGGGTTTCGTACTCGGAAAAAGTTACTTCCTGTTACTGCTTTATCTTACAAAGCGCTTAAATAAAATTCCAGGCCTAAAAACAGGGCTGCCTGGTGAGTGGCATACAGAAAATGCAGATGGAACCTCGAGTTTACGATGATATACACTGAATGTGGCCATGTGTCATGAAATCACCAGGCACCAAAAATGCTTCTTTGCAGATTTCCGAAATAGCACTCCAACCTAAATTACCTGCCTTTTCTTCAAACTGCTGCCTTCGAATCAACTGTACAGAGCAGGTGATAACTAGCATAATTAATAAACATGCTTCTGAGCAGGAGAAAATTTGTGTCCCATCCTGTGGCTTGGATAAGTAACAATACCATCGCTTTGTGACCGGCTGTGAATAGATATGAGAGCTACACTAGAAGGGGACATGGGGCCATGGCGTTAGGTGTGACTGCCCAACAATGGCACACTCATGACATTCTCTACCACGAGATCAATTTCTGAGGAGGAAGAGTCTAGTGACCTTGGGTTTTATTCAAGCAATAGCTTTGTCCAGGAACTGTGGCACATTTAATCCATTAGCATGAGAATGCCCATTACTAGGCAAAGTGGAGATAGAAATCCTCTTCTCCATTCTGGAGACTGAAGAGAGGGTAAGAGCATGGGTGGAGAGATCGATACTGTGGTAGCCAGTCAGAGTTTAGGGGGTTGTGAGAGTGGAGAGGGAGTAAACTGTGTCGCACTGATTCCTGGACTAGATTGGAAAAATGAAAATGGGGTACAGTGTGTCACACAGTGACTGAAGGACTGGATCGCGCCACCTGCTTGCCCGGCCACACTGTCTGACACGTCAGTGGGAGTGGCTGCTCCATCCAGGGGGGAAATGTTAATGCTAATGCATACCCTGCTATGTGAATTGCATCGATCGTTTGTAAATTTTTTTCTTTTCCCTACCATGCATTCACGAAGGGAGGGCATGAGGTATTAAGGTTTTGATGCTTCATTCTTACACTGTTCCCTATCTAAGGCTCAGTGCAGAGGCCTTTTGTATTTCAAAGTATGCGCCACTTCATCTCATGTTATACCTGTCTCGAGTTAGCCATTGCCTGCCTTGTCTGGCTGCTCAGATTCCCCCAAGGTGATAAAAAGCTGCCAGGCCAAACAAGTGAAATCTACAATTCCCCACAGCTCAGTCCGGGTGCGTCATAGCTTTAAAAAGCCATATGCTTTCCGAGAATGTGGCTGTTGGCCTGAAGACAAACAAGTTGAAGAGCCCCAAAGCATTGCACAGAACAATCCACGTGTTTCTGTGCATAGTCCTTATAATGAAGCAGACATTTGTCTGTGTTTCAAGCTGTCAGTGTTGTACAATGGTTTGTACAATGAATCAATGCATGTGAAAGTAAGAGGCTCACCTCAACAAATACCGAGGCTCCGTGTGGAGGTGAAGGTGCAGTCAAGTTCAGCAGGTCCTATGACAACAGATGTTGAAGGTTAAAGGAAACAGAATGGAGAGCTGACATTACAGCACTTCAATCAATGTTGCACAGCAGAAAATAGACATGTACTGGCAAGAATCTTCAATGAGACTTTGACATTAAAAAGAAATGCGAGCAACACAGGAGTGAAGCTCCACGATTCTAGACAACAGATGTAAATACAGACGTTGATACATAAAGCTGCACAAAGGCAAAAATCTCACCTCTGACTCACTGAGGTCAGCCAAGCTGCTTCCCTTTTCAGACAGCTGTGATCTACTGGAATTTAACAGAGGCAATGAGATTGTAAGGTGAGGACAAAAAGAGCTGCAGTCAACCTTAACAAATTTATTTTTTGGGCCCACCACAGATGGCTATACAAAAAAGAGCAATACTATGTGCGGCAACATCGTGCCCTCCAACAGGAAAAGGCTATGGGCAATAAAGCACACTGGTACACTTCCACATGAAATTACGTAAGAGGGCGTAGAGCTTTTTTTTCGACACCAAGGTGCAATGTCAAGCTTTCTCCCTCTCTCCCCTCCATCATGCTCCCGGCGCAGTTCCTGTTGTCTGTAACAACTGGGAGCCTGACTGGTCATGGCTGTGGCACAAGCACTTGAAGAAATGCATGCAGCCCTGCACACTGCTCTAATACACCAGTTCCTATGGCTCTCTTACCGAGTAAGTGAAGAAAGCATTATGAAGAAACAAGGTGCCATGCAGAAGCTTGCTAGAACTGGACTTTATGTCAGCTTCAAAGTGCTGGCGGCCTGCATTGTAATGCCCATACAATCCAATCAATTTCTGCTTGGAAAAACACAGGTTCTACCTTAAACATGAATGGCTTACTTCCCCACAGCAAAGCTATGACTTCTGCTGCAGCAGTCAGCTATCTCAGCAGCTGCCATTTCCTTGGGGAATGAATATGATGCATGCGATGAGAAGTTCAATGGGGCTGCTATGAGAGTGCAGAAAGTGATACGAACTTGCTTATCTCAACTATATATTCTCTTGCCGGCTACATTATACCTTTGAAACTTTTACCAGGCCAGTGTGAAAGAGCATGAAATAATTATTTCAAAGCACGCAGCACTGCCTGTATCATCCTTACCTTCCTTTAAGTCAGTGCAAACACGTAATGTTAGACCAAGGAATACTAGCTTCCTATCACATCTGACATCATGAAATGAAGCACAGAGGTGGTTCTGATGTTTGATAGTGAATTGTGGGGCTCTAACATCCCTAAGCAACTCTGGCTACGAGGGTCACCCTAGTAGAGAACTCCAGATTAATTTAGAACATCTCAGGTTCTTAAAAATGCGCTGACAATGCACAGCACACGGGCATATTTGTATTTCGCTACCACTGAAATACGGCTGTGGCAAAACATCAGCAGTACTGCCCATGCACAGGCTTGGCGATATGTGCGGAGGCAAACATGCTATGACAGCAAAAGCAGTTGTCCCGAGTCTGAGTGCACAGAGGCACAGCAAAACATGCCAGCCGAAGTGAATCCTTGTTTCTTCATAATGCGATGCTAGTGGTCACTTCCCACCATTGCTCAGGTATAAAGCATAAGATCCAGTGTTTATAGTGATGCAAAAAGCTATCAGACTGGTCATGGCTGAGGCGAGACTTGTATGCAACTTATTACAAGTAATTGATTACTTGTAACATATTACATTTTCTTCAAATTTTGTAATGCATTAATTACTTTTGTAAGGCCCAGCATTCTCTGTAATCAATTTATTTTTCTCAGTAATTGATTGCTAGTAATCTGTTAAAAGCAGTTGAAACTAGTACCATAACCTCGAGAAACTGAACTCAATGGCAAACACTGGTGTAGCACAACGTTTCTTGCATTAGAGTGACAACAGTAGAGTTGCAGACAAGCCGCGTGCGGATGTCTGCACATGCAAGCCTGAAGCGTGGCCCGCATGGAGAGTTTTTCCGGGCGATTCGGAGAGTTTTTTAGCCGCTGGAGAGGACGTTTTTGCCAAATCGGTTCTGGTCGAACAGAAAAAAACGCTGACGCCGCGCCGACGCTGGGAGGGGGCAGCGACAGAAGGCCAACGAGAGCCGGAGCGGGCGTCACGTGATTCTGGACGGAGCCGCGGCGGTGCACCCGGCTACAGTAACCCGGCCGAGAGAGATGGGTTCGCATGGAGGATGCGTGCTCGCGAGCATTTCGCGTGAGCCAGCGGCTTCACTTCACTTCCTGCACATCCGTCTGATTTCAGTATGGATGGGGGCACGCGCATCGCACAACTGGGCGGCAAAAAAACTACTCAGCTGCTGACCATGCGGGAGTGAATTCGTCGACGCCGGGGCGGGCGTCGGGTGCGTGACGAGATTTCGCGGGCGAAAAACGCTCCATGTGGGCCACGCTTGACATGGGCCACGCTTGAGGCCTGCATTTCACTAGACCAGTGTTCGGTGTTCCACGCTTCGCAGTTTGCATATGTTATTGCAATGCACTTCCGTCTGCAATGTGCATTGAGATACTCTTCAGAGTCACTACTGATGTGTTCAAAAATAAACATGGAAAAAAATGCTATGCAAGCTTCAAAAAACAACTGCTGGCAAAACTGCCAATGTATGTGCTGCAAGAGACTATAGATATATCTGTGCCATGCTGATAAAACATGGATGAAAAGTACAACAATAGTTCAGTTACAAAAGCAACTGAACTACTTTTACAGTAACTGATCAGTTACTATAACTGTTCAGTTACTGTAATTGTTCAGTTACTTTTCATGGGCTGTAATTGACAATTGAAATCTGTTGCATTCCAGATGAAGCAACTATTTGTAATCAGTAACTTGTTTTCTGCAACGTGTTCAAAACTGGCTGCAACAAACTCTTGCACAAATACCAACGCCCAGTTGCAGCAGACAATAGCAACTGTGTCGGAAGCGTAATTAAAATAAGGAAGTTGACGTTACAGTGAAAAGCTTCACTGTGCCTATTATGATCTGGGCATCATGATTTGGTGCCAAGAATGCTGCATCATGTATACAGCAATTTTCAGTTGGAGTGCACGATTTTAGTGAGCAGAGCGTCTCAAGAAAGATGTTAAAAATAAAAAAAATATCAAAAAGCACTCTAGGCCTTTCAGGCTTTTATAACCATTTGATGCAGAAGCTGTCAAAGCACTTGAAGAAAGTTAATCCCTTGTTTACCTCTTCATGTGCCGGTGACAACACATTCTTCTTTTAGCTCTTGCGGCCGTTAGAGACATGGGTTCAATGCGAAGTGTAGTCTAATACTACAGGAAACATGTAAGTATTGAAGCATGAAGTGGTCCCCCAGGTTTCAGTTTAAGCACTGCTAGTCAAAACAATCCTTAGTACCAAGATCACAGTATCTTCTAGCTTGAACATTGAAGAAATAATGGCAACACTGGCTCGGCCATGCTGATTAATTAGCATGTACTATACAGTCATGGGCAAAAGTTTGCGGGATACAGGTTTGTGGAAAAATATTCATTTCTGCGCACGGTCAGGCAAAGGTCAATGAAAAGCATAGAAGCACACAGACGAGAGTGTTCCATGTGCAGGAACAAATACAGACTGACTGGCTAGCAAGCCACAACAACATGGTTTCCTTACGGGTTTACCTTGCACAACCCAACTGATTGAATTTTATCATGACCTCGCATCTGATATGGATAACAGGGGAGAAATAGATTTCCTTTTCCTGGACTTTCACAAAGCGTTTGATACTGTTCCCCACTCCTTGCTTTTAAGTAAACTTGTCGCACTAAATAAATACTGTACAGTTCTTGCCTGGATCAAAAACTATAGTCTTGCCGACAGTGCGTGTTATTGAATGGTAAGCAATCCAGTTTTGTAGACATTACATCGGGTGTCCTACAGGGCTCAGTGCTGGGGCCACTTTTGCTTTTAGTTTACGTAAATGGCATCTGTTCAGGGATCGGTTCTAATATTCGGTTCTTTGCCGATGATTGTGTTTTATACAGAAGAACAAGAAATGAATATGTTGCCCAGTTACAAAGTGATTTATCATGTGTTCTTGAATGGTGCTCCAAAATTGTGTTCACGTTACCTTCACACGTAAAAAAAATGAAGTTAACATCTCAGTACACCATCAACAATAATACACAGACGCCAAAATCACAGTATAAATATTTGGGTGTGACATTCTCAGGCAGATTATTCTTGGAATACTCATACTGCCACAGTGGTCGTGAAGGCTGCAAAGACTAAACTTTTTAGAACGTAATCTGGGCCACGTGCCGCCTCACCTAAAATCAACTGCTTTTGTCACATACATTCGTCCCATGCTCGAATACGCATGTGCGGTGTGGGACCCATGGCAAATAACACTGAGCAATAAGCTCTAAAAAATCCACAACAAAGCTGCAGGGTTCGTCCTACGTCAATACTCCAGAGGTGATAGCTGTACTGACATGAAAAACGAATTATTGTGGGAAAGTCTTTCCTTTGAAGAAGAAAATTGTACCTGAAACTTCTGTATCAAATATTTCATGACAAAACCGGCATTCAAAAGGAAAAATATTTACACAGGCCCCATTATGTCTCTTCTCGTATTGATCACTGCTTTAAGATTTTGGAATACCGTACCAGAACTAATATGTGTGCAAATTCATTTTTTGTACGTTCTATCAGTGAATGGAATCACCTTTCAGGTCAGCAAGTGTACTGTATGAATGAAGATGTGTTTTTTTCATCATTGTAACCCCCCTGCTGTAGCGCCTTCAGGCTAAGCGGAGTAAAAATTGAATAAAGAATAAAGAAAGGAATAAATTACTTTTTTCGCAAATCAATACCCTGTAAAATTTGTTCATGACTGTACACCTTGCATCAAAATGCCAATCACAGAAGACAAAATTTCTTCATAGCTTAAAAAAGCAGCAAGAAAGATTGCAAAGGTGCCATAAAAGCAATGACATAGTATAGGCATTGGACAGCATGGATTGTCCAGAAGTCAGTGCACTAAAATGCAGCAAAATGCGATGGTTTGCCTACAGGTCTAGAAAAATACAGAATGTTGTGTCTGTCACAACTCCTAGTATGCTTCTCTTGGCTACTGCTGACTTGCTCACCGTCAAACCCCACCCACATAGAGGTAGCATTAAGTGGACAGTTTTTTTTTTACACGTCTGGGTGGGGTACTTCTCTGATTCAGTAAAAACCAACTGGAAGTGCACATCTAACTGCAGCAATGTAGGACCCCGAAAAAAAATCTTTCACAGAAGCTGCACTCTTACGACACAAGGGGGTGGGGAGGGCTTATTTCAAATCAAATGCTTGCTTTTCAGCCAACGATGACAGAGGGAACTGCTGGTATAGCTATTGTGAAAACTTTTTTTCGGTTCAGCAACAAAACTGGCTGCCAAATATCACCTTGGTGTAAAATATGAGGGTGAGCAAGCCCGTGGTTTAGCCGGCAGAAGCATTCCAAGAGTCACTCCGAGCAAGTCTGTAGAAGGAATTCACATCCAACAAGAACCTGCAATGCCCTTTAAAATGTCTAACATTTGTGAAAAACTCTTACAACATCAGATTCTAGTCTTGGTGAGCTTGCTAGCCTACAGCTCACTGGTAGAACAAATGGCATATGACATCACTGACAATATCAATGAAAACACCAAGAGCTTATTAAAAGCAAAACATACACCCTTTTCTGCACAATGAACAAGATTTTAAAAAATTTGGATGAAATGAGACCTGCCACAATGGCAAGAAACAAGGCACTAAGCATGGGCAAACAGTTACTCTATAAAGATTATCTAATTGCAGGTTCAGCAAACAATGGAAGGCTCCCGTACGACAATACAGTATCCTGATAGGCACTGCACTAACAGTGATGTTGCAACTAATAACTTAATTGAGGGTATGCACGGCACGATTAGAGAAAAGTGTCATAAGCAAGAACAGGTGTTCGAGGATTCTGGTCATGTCAAAGCCATGGCACATTGCAACTGTGGCATAGCTGAAACCCTCCAACACCTGCTACCACCAGTGCTACCTTTGCCCAGTCACGCCAGAAGACCTTGCAGCCTACAGGGCAGTGGGCCTCCTCTTCGACAACACCACACTGCTCCAGAGACTGAGGTGAACCGACTGCCTTAGCACTTGAACACCATATTGCTATGCAGACATGATTGCCTGCACATGCACACAGTGCAACTGGCATCGTGTGAACGATCTCTATTGCTAACGCTGGAAGTTCTGCATGTAATGCTCATTAGAAGTTGAGTGATTAGAGAATAACATATGCATTACGATGGCAAAAGCTCTAAAGGTAAACTTACAGTGAGTATCGATTTTTAGGCCTTGATTCTTCACTTGGTGCTGCAAGCATACGAGAAAAAAATTGCTTTTAAAGAAAGCAGGTCAGTGTGTGACAGGGTAAATGGAAACTATTAGTGCAGAGTGAATAAAGCAATGCAAAGCTTCAGCACTGGAAACCTAAATGAAAGAAAACAAAAAGATTGTTTGCAGAGAGACAATATATAAGAGACGAGAGAATCAAAAGCTAGGCTACATGGTATGTGTTTGAAAGAAATCATTCGAGTTTTGCAACCTGGGCAAGTTTCTTCGTTAGGAATGCCTGAGCTAGTTGCACAAACACCTGACAGCATTGTCATTTGAAGACCCATGCTTGGTTCGGTTTTCTTTCGCAATTCTACATGTTCTGAAGTACAGGAACCCTACAGTTTAATGGCTTTCATTCCCCTGTGCGCGATGCCCTTATAACCACCACTGTAAGGCATGTTATTGATGACAACAATGAGCTGGCTTTTACTCAGAATTCTGTAGTGTCTTTGGCGAATTGAACTGGTCGACCTGGAGCGAGGTGCCAAAGCTGCACCAGTTCACCTGAAAACAGCACAAAGCAGCCCCACCTTGATTGGCCAGTAAAAAAAAAAAAAAGTCAAGCCCAGCAGAGAGTCCAGTGGAAATGGTCATACACAACTAGCTCTGAAACACTTTCTAGGTACCCACCCACCACAGTCCCATTTGCAGTTTTTTATGATGAAACTATGCATTTGTATTCAGCAGAAATCCTGAGGTGTGCCACATCTTCCAGAAGTTCATTACAAACAAGATCCAAGACTCAACATTGGGAATAAATACATACCAGCAAATGTACACACAGCTATTCACCCGAGTAAGTGCATGCTACGATGTTGATTGCAGCCAGTGATCTTTCGCTGCATGCAAGGTGAATCTGGAAACATCTTTTTCATAAATGCCTTGTGGGTTACCTGTGTTTCCTCATTGTTGCTGCTGCTTTTTAAACTACATCAACTGCTTGACATGATGTCACATCAGCAGTGTAAAAAAATACACAAGGCTCACAGGACTGTTAGGACCTGCAACAAGAATTTCAGCGACAGCGTCAACGACGTACTGCTGAATCTTTGCGCCTACATAGTTTTGCCTCAATGGTGTTTTATTCGCACCCTTTTGCTTGCGGCCTTTCCTGAACATAGTGCTGCATCCTGCTGGGTGTGATGCTTCTGTTTGTGATCTCATGACTGCCACAAAGCTTCTGCGTCAGCAGGGTCCGGTATCTCTACCCTTGTCTGAGGCAGTGAGCATCACTCACCACACTGAACAATGCACTGGAGACCAAAAGGAAGACTAAAATTGTGCTCGCAAAGCGAAGACCGATGCACTTTCTTCTCTACAGATAAGTCGCAGAGGCTTGTGCTCGCAGGCGCCGACAAATGGGCAGCGCCTCCCTCCATTCAACTTTATGATGAACCAACTAGCCCAGCAGCAAGTACTTCTGCCCTCTGCTTCTTGCTCGGCCCCAATAGCTCCCACTGTAAAACAAGTAAACTTTACCAAAGCTGAATTGGAATGTGTGCACTCCTCCAGTAGGGCAATGACCTAACCATGGCGGAAGTGACGACACCGCACCCTTGAGTTATGATGAAACTCACCTACTTCTCCTTGGCAGATCAGGAAAAAGCGCTCATCTGCAGAGCAGATTGCTCTGAAACAACCAGTGAAGCACACCGATTCGCCCAGCTAAACCCGCATTCCCTACCATGTAGTTAGAAAAGCTACTCCAGATCAACCAGTAGAAATCACCATTACAAGGCTTTTCTAAAAGTTTCAGGTATCATTAAAATAAACACGCACTGAACAGGAAGACATGTTAAAAACACAGGTGTGCAGAAGGTCCAGAGCTACTTCTACGTTTGGCGACCTTCAGTGACCTACATCCAGGTTACTTTAATAGCTCAAATGAATGAAACAAGTGGAGACTGGTAGACTGGTATGAAGATGTCGGGAACTATAGATCACTTTCACTAAAAATATTATGGTGAAAATTTTCAGAGCATACTAGTGTGCACTTGAGCTCATTACTGATGTTCCAAAGGAACACTGTGTGCAGCTCTTGGATTGGAAACTAAAAATGTTCTCTCTGAAAGCCATGTTTGCCAAAATAAGAAAACCTGTGGTAATGAAAAACCCCAGTCCACCTCCCGTTTTATCCTGACGGTCCAAAGTTGAAAACGACGACATTGCAGTTTCTTGCCCAAGTTCTGCTCCAAGTAACGTGTGGAATCTATGGATGACAGCTTTAAATGTAAGATGGGTTAATGGTAGAAACTTAAGACAGCTGTCACTGCTGCTACTACTACCGAGGGTCGGGGTACAGTTATTGCTTATTTGTTTGCCCCTGTGTGGGACGGCGAGAAGGCAGAGACCACAATATTCACTGCAGAGTGAGCCGTACATTAATAATTGCAAGATGTTCAGGAACCATTCTGAAATGAAGTAGTACCAACTCATTCTGAACAGGAAACTGACTATCTCGAATATTTGATTTTGGTATTTTGAAGACTACAATATCCACGCTACTAAATTCCTTTTTCGCATCCAGTGCTTTGTGAAAAATCAATCCACGAAAATCAAATTCATATACAGTCTTATTTTCTGGGCAGGTCTACATAACAAAGAATTGGCATGGCCAAAATTCAGACAATAGTACTTCATTACAAGAGGAAAAATGTCCAAGTCCCTCCACTACTCCTTCTATGAATACTTTACTGGGCATAACCTTTCTGGGCTGCAGTTCCAACTGTTGCAGGATGCTTAAACAAACCAATCATGCTTCACTATCAAAAATATGACATTACAAGTCCATTTTTTAGATTCTAAACAAAAAAATAAATTCTAAGACAAGCCTGCAATGCACCAAACGATGTCAAAACTGACCTGAATATTGCCACTTCTGTGTTAACTAAATCTGGGAAATTTAAAGAGTTCTGTTTCGTGTATGAAAGTGGTGCCCTCAGCCATCTTTTCAGCATGATGAGTTCACTCACAGCCAAAAGATCGTGTGATTGAACGCCTAAGCCAAGTTATAGCACATAGGAACAAAGTTAAAAGTAAGCCCTTTTTTGTTTTCTGCAAAAGGTCAACTGTGCCATTACAGATCAGCAGCCCACCAGGCACTGCCACTCAGACACTGGGTAGCTTCCAGTATCGCACTAAACAATGATGGTGGCGACAGTCAAGTTATCAAGGAGCATAGTGACCAGTCATGGCCTTGGTAGGCGTATCCCTCTAACAGGCCCAGGTCAAGAAAATGAAAGAAGGAATTAAAGGTGAAGAAAAATGCAAAACCTGAACACTACTTTTGATTCCTCTAGTCTTGTGTCTTTCGGAAATAATCTTTCACACTACACTGCTACTAAGGATGCCTACATACTCCCAAGACGTTTCTCAATAAATAAAAGGCCTTTCTGGGTCCCTCAAGGATTGGCCAAAGCATTAATGGCATCAACAGCCACTGCAGTTCAAAATGATCACAAGAACATTTAAAACAAATACTTCAAATGCTGCTATGTGCACCAATACTTTCATACATCACTACATGCCCAGCCAATTCTTTCACAGTACGATGCGGGCTTCAAACAAATGGTCATACAGTGCCGTGTCACAAAGCTGAGCCGTTAAATAAGCTGCAAACAGCAAACAGTTTGTGCACGCGTGCGTATTCTGGCTATTTCGCCACGTCGTTTTGTCAGGAGCTGCTGTACAGCCATTTGTTGATGTGCATGCGATACTGGTAAAGAATTAGCTGGGTGCACACGACATAGATCATGCATTTAAACAGTAAGCTCCATGTCACACTAGCATACAAATGTCCTTGAACTAACCAAGCTTTAGCTGTGCTACTGTCAACATTCTAGTACTACTGTAAATGCAACAATGTACTTGCACCAGTTTAGTCACACATCGGTCAGACAATGGTGCAGTTACATTGCATGCAAGATTCAGTACAAAGTTGAGATCCAAGTTTCTGTAATTTTAAGCATTCTCAAAGAAACCCTGATGCCAAACCTTGATGCCGAAGAACCAACCCTGTCACAGTCTGCCATAGCAGCACTGCCAACCAGCACAGGCCAGCCACTCCAGTCAGTGAGAATGAACCTTACGGAATGCTCAGCAGGATACTTTAACATATATTAGTTTTTGCTCCAATGATATACAAGAACCAAGCTTGCTCCCTATCACTCCCTATAAACTTTTTGGCCATGCCTAATTATGGAGGGTTGCATACCTTTGCCACGGAATTTTATTCCTGTATAGAAAAAAAAAAAAACAGTACGAAGCACGAAAGGTAAAACTCACCATTAGTGGGACTATTGGCAAGCAGAGGGTCAAAGTTGAGGAAGAGCGAGCAGCGCCCAAGGCTGGTTCTGCCCAGCCGCTGGCTACTGCCCACTTTCTGGAGGAAGTCCAAATCTTCCTTGAAGTAGACGGCAGCTGCCCGGTGCTCTTCTTCAGAAAACTGAGCAACCTCAGGGCCAGCCTCAGAATCCACGGGTAATGTGCCCTCCGTTGTACCCTTGTCTGGATGGCACTAGAAAAGAATCGTCCAGCGATATAAATAGTGAACCATGCAAAGTTTGTGCAGCATGGCATGTAATAACATTAGTACTATCACCCTTCACCTTAGCAAATTTGCATCCACCATAAAAGAGGCTTTTGCAAGTGCTTTCTGTGAAAGCCAGTTGTATATATTCACGGCCTAAACGCGAACTGACACTCTGGACAATTCTATTCCTGCAGATATCGTAACAGCATCCAACACAGCAGCTCACCAGCACAAGCTTTAAAAACTTTCTCCAGTGGCATTTTCATGGCTGCGACAGAAGCGCACTGGCAGCCAGCTGACACAGCAGCCATTACGACATGCCACAGTGTACACGAATGTGCATTGATGCTTCCAGGATGGCAGTGTCTCCCTAGGCCGCAGCAGTTTGGATGCTATGGCTTGACTACTGCCATTTTCAACATCAGTAATTTCCGGTTTCTTGCCACTTTCACCAGTCCATGCTCTAAGAAAACAATACACGCTACATGAACCTGCTACCACCGGCATACTGCCAGTCCCCACCTACTCACCTAGACCGTCAATCTTTTTTTTTTACTGCTCCCTGAATGCTCCCACAATTCCTTGCTTGCTTCACTGCAATGCTACTTCATGTCTACATGTTTCTGGAAGTTGTGCCTCAATCCACTCGTCTGGTGCAGCGATTGATGTGTGCTCCATAGCTCCGTAGCCAAGTGAGCTGTTTACATGTCAAGTGAAAAAAAAACCAGTGCCACTGGGACAGAGTCGCAGCCATGTGAACACCAATTCTGTTAAACTTGCACTGTGGCATACAAACAAGGGCAAAAAAAAATTCCTTACCAACTATAGCTGGCGTGTATCACTGCAAGTTTTCAGAACTTGAGCTCGTCTATATCTGGTATAACTATCTCAGTGCTGGGAATGGCCAAGAGCATTTAGAAGCAGGCTATAAAGCAAGCGAAAATTCAATTTGGAGAAGCTGCCTCATGTTTTGTAGCAGGAGCCCCATACTAAGCAGCAAGACAAAATGTGAATATAGAGGGCGTTTCACCCAGTCAGTGCACTGCTTAAATAATGACAACGCATTGCACGAAGATTTGAATGGTGCACGGTTGTAGACTCATCTTGACAAGGTTTCAGTATTTCATTTAAATGCACCCAAATTGACTTAATGTTTAAAAAAGAAAAATGAGCATGGTAATTGTATCTTGCATGGTAAACATTTCCAAAAAGTTTTCCATGCAAAATTTGCAGCAAATGTTGAGAAACACCAATTTTTTGTTTTCATCAATACCGCTTTAGCCTGGCTCCTTTTTTAAAACTTAAGCCAGTGAGATTTTAAATTGCAACGTGACTGTACTCGTGGCAGAATATGCGGCTGTGCTCCTGGCGGTCGAGGTCTGGCAATGACGCATGCTTGCGATTACATGAGCACAATGTAGCAACTATATGTCGACCCATGAAGAATTCCACCCTATCACTGGAAGTGGCTCAGTTTAGTCAACTTCTGTTTATACAAACCAACTTTCTGCACTGAGAGTTCAAATTAATGTGCAGATAAACTGGCAGCTAGGACAATGAATGCATTGTTACAGTGAGCATGAATGAGTTCATGGAATCGAGCTATCAACTGGAGCTCGTCTGAAACCTTTCTCATGACCGTACCTTAAGGGACACACAGTGGCACTGCGCAGAAGCCTGATAAATCAAGCAGGGCCCTAATTTTGCATTACTTGAGCTTCTTACAAGAAAGTTTTTTCTGCATGTGCATTCAGTGTGTCCATTTGCGAAAGTGCTGGCAGCACCACCGAAGCAGATCTGAAGCAGAACTCTTCTCCCCAACTGTTCCCTATCCAGGTCTCTGAATACCACGTGTAAACAGGCAGTGAATAGAACTGGCAAGATCATGTCTTCCTGCTAGACACCCTTCCTAATAGGGATTTTACTGTTGACTTGTCTACAGTGACTGTGCAGCCATTATAGACATCTTCCAGTATGTTCACTTAACTCTTCTACACCCTTGTTTAGTGTGTAGCAGTCTGTAGCAAGTAGCAGTGTGCAGAGTTTACATTCAGTAGGATTGAGGGACATTTGCTAGCAAGTAGCAACGTGTAGCTGCTGCCACCGTGCAACAGGAAGGGCTCAGTTTATCATAAAATGTCCAGTCATGCAACTTTGAACAACTGAAGAGATTTTTGTGGAACTTAAATTTGCTTTTGGTATCGAGGCAATGTCCTGTGCCAAAAATGAACAGAATCGTTCTACTAAATTCTTCTTGGTCCCTCATGGGTTAACACCTCCAGTCGAGTCCTTGAGGAAATGACTCCCACAGCTCAGGCCTAAAGCACTGGGTCAAGCCCGATCTGAGCAGGAAACTAAGCTCTAGAAATAACTATCCTTTAAACTTCACCTGAAAGATTTCAATACACAAGGTCAATGCTTCTGCAGCATCATGACATTTCTGAAAAGACGTTGCTATATTCACATCAAGGGAAATGAATAGGAAAGCCTACCTGTATATGTGCAGTTGCTTCGTTGCCAAGTACAGCAGCAGGGGTTGCAGGATCCTTTTCAATCACAGTAACTTCAGCATTGCTTGGATCGCTTGAGGACAGCAGGTTTTCATTAAAGCCAGTGGCACTCAAGGTCACTGTTTCATCCTGGCGATGTGTGTGTGTCGGTGTTTCAAGATGGCTACTAGCCTCAGAAGCTTTGCAGGTTTTGTTGCAAAAGTCTGTAGGGCTTTGTACAGAGCAGTGGTAGTCAAAGTGAGGCACCACGTCTTCTTGTGTGGTTGGAGTGGATGCTTTTTGAAGGTCTGACGGTGCAAGCACACCAAAGTTTTTGCTGGGAGATTCAAATGTCTTTTCAATTAGGCCTGGGCTCAGTAATTTAAGCGTGCTCTCTGGAGAACTTTCACTGTCCTGAAGTCGCAAAACGTCACAAGTCACATTACCACTTGTTTCCAAGTGGCCATCATGTAACTCCAGAGCGTCCGCTGGCTGACTGTCACAAAATGCTTCTTCCTGATCACAGCTTTCATTGAAGGCAGATCCAGCAGGATGGTTCACTTCAGTGTCCTGAAATAACAGTTTCAACATCACCACTTACTCTTTCTACACAATTTTTCAGTGGACAGCCCTCTTAGCAATGAGCAAAGCTATCGAATCACCATGCAAAACGAAGGGAGCTTCATACCAATAATAGCATATTTCAGATTAAACATCAGAGGCATACAACTACAGTAAAACGTGAATCTCGATTCTAGCATAAAATGCAAGTTAAACTGTTCAATGTCAAAGTCAAAATAAAATTGAAGTTAAATTACCTGAAACCAAGTGGAAGGTAAATTGCTTCCAATCATGTTATAAGTTCACTCAAGCCATCAAAAAAGCAACCCCACTTGATGGCATGTTCATGACTACAGAGACATGATTTTGTCACCGACTAATGAAAAATACCACATTTTTCAGCAGACTTTTTTTCTACAAAAATAGGCTGTTTGGCGTAAAAAATATGGCTTTTACGACGTAGCATTTCTAGTGTTGGCAGACACCAGAAAACTGGCGAATTGATTTAGTAGTACGCTGGTCCACTAATTTTTAATAACGAACTTTTTAACTATTAGAGTTAGGTGCCTAGTTACAATCAGATTTGTAGTCTGTCGTTAGTAATAGCCATATCAGATTTTAGAATTTAAAAAACGTGCACTGTGGCTCAACAAAATCTGGCTTTTTTTACTACTTATGTGCACAGGAAAGTTTGCTTTGCCTGCAAGATCTTCGAAAGAACATGTATTTTGGCATGACTGAGCCAAATTTTGTTGAGCCACATCGTTGAGGATAACTGAGTTTTCGAAATTCTAAAAACTGATATGGCTATTACTAAAGACCGGCTACAAACCTGTGATTGCAGCTAGGCCCCTAACTCTAATAGTTAAGTTAATAATTAAAAATTCGTTAACCAGCTTACTAAAAACGATTCACTAGTTTTCTGGTGTCCGCCAACACTGGTAATACTATACCACAAAAGCCGTATTTTTGCCTCAAAAAGCTTATTTTTGGAAAAAACGCTGAAGCATTCCGGGAAGTGTGACGGTTAGGTGAGGTTTAATGTATATGGAACATATTGTTATGGTTTTAAAATGAAGTACGGTTACCGCAACTGCCTCATATGAGGTTTTTAAGTCGATTTTTCGAGTTGCAACACCCCCCTAGACCACAATAGCAGCGCCTGCAGAGAGCCTACTTGAGTTCTCTCGGTCACAGCGGAAGACTTAATACTTTTTAAGAATATTTTTTTTCTGTGGTCCTAGGTTAGTTTCCTGGAGACACAGTGCTACCGGAGAAAATGAATTTAAAATATTTGTTATGCCCGTGTAGTTGTGTAAAAGTCCAAGACAGTTCCAGTGAACTAGAAATGCCATGATTATAGACTTCATGGGGATAAGGTTTAAAACTTAGGTTGTTGGGTCTTTTGGACCAGTTATTGGGACTTTATCCCTTTTTTTTTTCACTCGATAGAGCTTTGCCACCGCTGCAGCGGGGGCGAAGGTGGAGCTGTGTCCATCGCATCTTCGGATACGCTGGACGAACATGCTGAACGCACAGCTGTTTTCATGTTGGACCTCTCCGAGTGAGGAGGGGCCTTGGGCTGCGCGGCCTGCTTTGAGGGTGGTGGCGCAGAACTAGCTGCGGCCACCAGGGGCGCGGGTGGCCCTGCTCCAGGCTCACTGTGTGTGAGCTGTGCAGGTGCCGATGGCTGCTATGATGCTGTGCCCTGTTTTACCACAGCAGAGTAGGTTGGGTTCTGCCCCAACGAGAGTAGTTTCCGCGCTTCTCTGAATGATATGTTCTCTTTTACTTTGAGTGCAATAATTTCTTTTTTCCAGGCTGGGCATGACAGTGAGTAAGCCGGGTGGCTGCCCTCACAGTATACGCAAAGCTGGGGTTCGACATCACAGTTTTCAGCGGGATGGTCGTGAGAAGCGCATTTAGCGCAGGTCTGTTTGCACCAGCAGCTCTGCGAAGCGCGGCCATACTTCTGGCATTTGTAGCATCAACGTGGGTTTGGAATGTATGGTCTCAGCTTGATTTTCGTGTATCCGACCTCTACAGAATCTGGAAGTGTGCTTGAAGCGAAGGTGAGGACAATGTGCTCTATTTGGGTTTCTTCATCATCTCGTCCGATTTTAATCCTGTAAACGTTCGTGACATTCTGTTCCTTTAGGCCTTTCTAAAGTTCCTCCTCACTTAAGTATCTTAGGTCATCATCTGAAATGACTCCACGGATGATTGGTGTGGGCTGACTAGTACAGGAATGTCTGCAAAGCAAGTGACTTCTTGCAGTCTTTCATGCTGGTGGTTATAGAGAACTTTAAGCAAAGGTCCCCATTAGCCAATTTTTTTACTTTGTACTCCTGGCCTATGGTGTCTGAGGGTTTTGTCACCCGATATGGTGAAATGAGTCTGGCAGTTTTTTCTTCATAGTTGGAGTGAAGCACGTGATATCTTGGAAGAACCTTGATGTCATGATGGTGCGCCCTCTTTTCAGAGGGCGATCAGAAGAAAGGAATAAAGTAGCCATAAAATATATTTGTTGTTCATGGTGCCAGCCACCCACCAAGGAGCCCAACGAGGGGACGGGGCAGGTACTCGCAAGCAAGCCTTGCCCACACCAGCTGTACACCCCAACTATAACCAAATATGACGCAACTCGGGGTGGTTGACCACGCAAGGTTTACCCTAACCGCCAATGAAAAGTGAAAAAAAAAAAATTAGAAGAGAGAAGGAGACAGGAGAGTTGTAAGGAAGAGACAGGAAAGTGAAAGCTGGAGGGAAGGATAGGAAAAGGCAACTGCCAATTTCCCCCGGTCGGGTCAGGCCGGAGGTGCCGTCTACAGGAAGCTGGGGCCAGTCTTGTGTTGCCTCCGCCGAAGGGCCTTAAAGGTCCAAACGCTCGGCATCGGCTCAACCACCAGGATCCCTCTCCCTGGACACAGTGATGCCACATATGGCTAAGCGAGGGTGCGAGGGTCCGTAGCGATGCAATGTTCATCATCATCCCCCTGCGGGGATGTCCCTGCGAATGCTCAGGAACCCATGGTGTCGCCACTCACCAACGTCTGCACGCTGCAGACGCCCCCTTGTGGGGGATGTGTTCATTCCTCTTGTCCTTAAGACTTTTTGCCTGGATTTCCTCAAAAATATGCCCAAACTGGCCCAAATTTCAATTCCATTTCTTCAGTTCTGTGCATATTAGATTTAGAATATGCTGCTTTAGTGACTTCAGTACAGGCAATTTTAATGAGCAACAATGTGTACAATCAAACATTGCCAATAAGTTGATCCTGCTCCCTGAACAAAAATTTTCAGGTTCGCATTCAGTTATTTCATTCACAGAGTTTCTCTTTGCCATTGCCATTTCAGGCGTTCAAGGTGGTCAAAAGAGCATTTTCAAAAATGTTTGCAACATTCTTGCTGCATTACACGAAGCACCGCCTCCAGCCATGCAATGGGTTTCCGTTTTCTCTTGCTGCCTTAAAATTGCTGACCTCCGTACTTCCAAAAACAATCGATAAAGATAAGGAACCTAGGAATACAATGCGATCAACTCAAACAGCCCCTACATTTGCGCTTTTAAGGTCTACTTTTCTGGGCAACCCAATATATTCATACAACCCCCATGGTTACATTTTAACCCTCAATGGTCACTTGCCAAGTCTCGTCCAACATCAGACCAAATGCCAATCGCACAAAATGCCTTGAAATATCCTCCAAGCATAGTCAATTTACAAAAAAAAAAAACACCCAGGTTTTTGATTGATGAAGCCAGGTGTAGGATTCCGTTTGAACTAATGCTCTTAAGGTTCTGTTTTGTTTTTCTTGCAAAGAGAACAGCAAATGCTTTCAGCACACATCACACATGATATTGTGCACAGCAAAATTTTCTCCATACTTGTTTAATAGGAACAAATCCTGATGGTTTAGTGGCCGTCAAGACAACTTTAGTGAAATAGAGAATTACGTTCTTCCTCCAGAAGACCTTAGCGACAATATAGCAGATTCAAATCACGACATTAATGACGAAGAGTGACATAACAGCAGCTCTGGAGACATGCCACAAGCATCAGCACAATGGAAGGTCTACTACATGAACAACCTTCCAGATTTTTCGTATGTTGCATTGACACACTAATCCCACATCACAAGTTCGCTTCCCAAGTCTGGAATGTGAACTTCACTGCTTTCAGCTGCTTTTCACAGATCAATTGATTGACGAATAGTGCAGGAGACCAACTGGTGTAAGCATGACAAAATTTTGAGTGCGGGCATTCTCCACAAGCCGAGGATTTCTCCACTGTGCGCACACCAATGTAGGGACACCTCTTTGAACTGCTATGAACAGGATCAGCAAGCTCACACAACCACTTCCAACGAGCTTGGACCAGGTGCCGAAAGAGGCTGTTCTGCAAGATATGCAGCGAATGTCCCGGTCTTTACACATTACAGCTTTCCAAGATAGCGTTAAGGAACTCAGATTCAAGGAATTACAGAAACTATCCTTAACGAAGCACCCGCACAAAGCAGCAATTTTTGTTTTTTGCACTATTGATATTGCATGAACTAATCTGACCGAAACAACTGACATGACGTTTCTGATGGTAAAAAGTTAAAGGTGTACTCTTCTGGTTTGACTACCAACTTTGTAAAACATAGTTTCAAAGTCCAAGCACATGCTACTGCTGTGGCCAGATTATGCAAGTTGCCCAAGCAGGTGCACATGGCTTAACATATGAATTGCATTAGCTTGAAAAGGCAATAAAATTTAGAGCCTGCAAAGCACATCATCATTTCACGTGTTTAAGTTGAGCGATCAGCCATCGTCAAACACATACGAGTACTTCTACGACCGAGTTTGCATCTAGAACACCTAAATGCGACAGTGACATCAAATATTTAACAAAAAAATAATAACTTATCATCCACTTTAGCAAATCTGAAATACCAAGAGAAGCTGCACAGCATTCTTGAATCCTTGTAGCTGAAGACTATGCATCCTGGTCCAGGGTTCACTCTAAAAAGCTGTATTAGAGTGGATGTGAACTGTTAATTCCTTTTTGAATTTCACTCCACGTTTCAAGCATTCTAAAAAAAATTGATCCTATACCTGTCACTCTAACCTATTCGGCTACACACTGGCATCCTAGTTAGCTCAGCTGGTGGAGTGGCTCCCCATGTGGTGGTGGTACTGCTAAGGAAGCTGTAGCTATCCAAAGTAGCTGTACAAATGCACTCATGTGGACGTTAACGGTAATCATCTGTTTGAGACTCACTCCATCTTGAGCTATTCTTTAAAAGCAATGAACAAAAGCTTGGCAGCTTGCACAAGACTTCAATAAAGCAGGTTTTTCATACTGCTTTCCATCCTCAATGAATTTAAAGGGTCTATTCAACAACAAAAAATTGTCACATCTGTCCCAGACATTTGCAATGAAATGGTGCATACTAACACCCCTCTCTTAATGCAGCAAACAGTATAAGCCACATGCAACTGCCTGGAATAATTATATTTGTTGATGCAAACACATGTGCCGAAGTGCTGTACATAGGTTACTCAAGCCCTGTAAATTAAAGGCGAGCTGAATAGGAAAACTGAAGTTTTGTCCTAACCATCCTAAAACATGTTTTGCACAATGCAGCAAATAACATTGATTTGGTCAGATTAATCATTATTTACAGCATCCAACCCAGTCTGTCATGCCACAGCTGCTCGCAGCAAAATGGATCACTCATTTTAAATGGACACTAAACAAACTGAAATTGGCCTGTGCTGATTATACCATATTCTAGCAAAAAGGGTCTACTTTCATTGAAAACACAGCTTTTATAAGGCAGAAAACGCCAAAAACAGAAATACTAGCAGATTTTGCAAGTAAACTAGTCTGCTGGCAGCTTTTTTGGCACAGATCCCAGAGGCTAGGCTGCGCCGCCACTGACTTCAAAATGGTCACAAGTTCGAATTGAGGGGCAGGAAAATTTTTAGATGAGATTTTCTTCTCAATAAATCCATCTTCTGCTGTTGAGCAAACAGCAACATACCCAGAAAGAGGTATACAATTGATTTTTACTAACAAAAAAAATTGGATGGAGTTGTCAGTATCCCTTTAAAGGTACACTAAAAAGGAATCTGAACTCCTCTTTTTATGGCGGGAACTCTATCTACACGTTTCGGGCATTCTTAGGAACTTCGAATTATTGCCCTGTGCCGCCGATTGCCCTAATTAAATCGGGTTAAACGTCCCGGCTCCCACCTTTTTTTGAACTCGACGCAGTAGGTAGGAGGGGTCAACCAACATGTCAGCCAGTACCGTGGCGGCTTGCCGCTCTGCCATCGGCGGACTGATACATAAATCAAAGAGTCCACGTGTATTTTTATTTTCGTGGGCCTAATTTGAGGCTATATTGGCTGTGACTGATACTTTATTCACAAAAACCTGAAAAAAAAAAAAAAGCGAAAGCGAAGCCGCCGCTGGACTGGCTGAAAGGCACTCCACGCGTTGGTTGACTCCACCTACCTAGTGCGTTGAGTTAAAAAAAAAAAAAGCGGGAGTCGGGACGGTTAATCCGTTTAAATTAGGGCATTCGGCCGCACAAGACAATTCCAAGTTCTTAAGAACGCCCGGAACGTGTAGATAAGAGTTCCCGCGGTAAAAAGACGAGTTCAGATTCCTGTTTAGTGCACCTTTATGGTGCAATGAAAGTTGTAAACCTACCTTAGCTCTGCATCACTGCACTGCACTTGAAATACATGCCAAATCCCTCTTTCTTTTCTTCAAGTGACTAGTATACAGTACCTGAAGAATAACCCTTTTAACCATCCCAACATCACACTAGAACAGTGGATGCCCATTCCCTACACCAAAGAGCAAAGCCAGCACATGTAGAAGTGTAGTAACAGCAGCATGACAAAAATCTGTTACCACACTGCTGCTGCCACTATTGAGCTTATGCTGGCCACTGCATCTGCCTCATATCCACCAGAAGCCTAACGCATTGCCTAAAGGTTCAATGTCCCTTGGACTAGTGCTTGGCTGTTCTAGAAAAGGAAAAAAAAATCGAGAAGGTGCCAGGTGGTCTCTTAGCACAAACCTTTTCAAAGAAGCTCCAACACAACAATGTTACTAACACCAGACAATAGGCAGGAATTAAAAAAAAACTAGGCAGTGTTGGTACATTGGATTAGTACAACAACGTATCTTGGTGCCATAGCAGTACCAAAACATTTTATGCATTCAATCTTAACTCTAGAGCAGTCAATTAAAAAGCAAATGAAAACTAAAGCACAGAATAAAAATCTGGCATTCTGTTGAACCAATAAAAGTAATCACAGGCACTTACCAGGCATCCAAGGCCAGCATGAGCAATAACAAGAACAGTTAAGAGGTGAAAAAAATATTCCAGCACTGCTACTGAATAAGCACTTTACAATACTGCTCCAATAGCTGTGCACTATATGCAAGAATCCCGAAATATCAGCATTAAGTCAATGAAATGTCAAGCTATAAACATCAATGAAGTGATAAAGATTTCCTAAAACTGCAATGAATACCACCTCAAACTTGTCCATCATGGTTTTTGTATTGACATAACAGGCACCATCGCAAGTCCCACAGGGTACAGAAAATTTTTGCCACATCATTAAATAGCCACTTTTTCAAGAGTGAACATGGGGATAGCCTGAAACAATGCAATTCAAGCACTTTACATATCAAGCAGGGTATAACAGGTGAGTATATAGAGGCTAGACCACAACAAGGAGAGTAATCTACACAACGGTTTTGATGCTCATTTCCTTGTGCAATGAAAAAATAGCTTTAACTTAAAATAGGTGAAGCCGTACCACAAAAATATACGTGTCACTAGATAAGCCTTCAACAAAAATTCATGAAATTACTGTTTGTAATGGGCCAAGAATTCTGAGTCAAAACATTTGTCAAGGGACTGCACTATCACTTGTACCGTCACACTATAAGCTGCTCCAAATGAATAACACACGAAGTGGACATGACAAACAGTTGTGTATATACATGGAATTTTCATATATCAATACAACTGGAAATATAGCATTTTTGTACAATCTAAAATTGTGTAGCTTTGATAATAGGCCCAGCACTAGCCATAATGGCTGCAGTAGTGTCCATCATAGCTTAGCTCAGTAAAATAGGCGTGTGCAAGGGGGGTGCAAATTTGATAAATAGGGCATAAAAAGTCACGACAATGACGGGAGGGACACTGCTGAGGAGGTTAGTCCTTCCATACCTAAAGTAAAGTTCTGTACACTACTGTTAGCGCGTGGTTTTTTTCTCTCCCTTTTGGAAAAAAATTAAGTATCTCTGGATACAGCAAAGTACTCCACTAAGGCATGTACTATTGGGGATAGAAGTAGCCAGGAGGCGGCTTCGACGGCCGGAGCAGGTGAAACTACATTGCTACGCTATCTAGCGATGACTTGTCTGGTTCGAGATCAAGCAGGAGTGCACGCATGTCCTAGCTTCTCCTCAATCTTGAACCAGAAGAGTCATCCCTAGATAGCGCAGCGATGCAGTTTCGCCTGCTCCTGCCGTCAAAGACGCGTCCTGGCTGCTTCTGTCCCCAATAGTACAATCAACACAACCAGTAAATTTACAATTACCTCCAAATGGAAGAAAAAAGTTACAGAACATAGCATCTTCCTAAAAAGGCACACTGCTCGTTAACAGATACACTGGCCTTGCCAACTTTAGCATTTACTTTGTCCACTCATCCGTATAAAGGGCTTGAGATGATGCTGATATGATGAAGGGCTTGATGCTTTCTTTCATGCCATTCATTTTTATGCACTCAAATTTACAAAGGTATCCATTACTTTGTGCAGTCAATTCCACACATGAATATATTTGGATTGGTACATGCTTGTGTCGTGCAGTAGAAAACTGCTGCCTGTAAAGCTAAGTTCAGCTAACTAAGAGGGACGGTGTCACCAAGTGCCAGGAAAATGAACAAACAAGCTGCTTACTGTCGCAGGTTCCCCTTCCCTTGCAGATGGCAACAGCATTCCACTTGGCTGAGCTTGCCCTTTTTGTAGCTATATATACAGACAGCAGCTTCGCATTTCTACTGCATTAACTGCACAAGAGCAGGCGCAAAATGTGGTCTCCACAAAGTGCACCACAAAATGTGGTCTCTGTTTGGGTACCAATGAACAGCACTGAAGAGCGAATTATTTAAAGTCCAGGCTCAACACAAGTTACCTATACATTTAATTGCCCGGCCCTAGTCGCAGTGTCATGTAAAAAAAAAAAAAATCGAAAATTAACGTGTCTTTCGCAATGCACTTTGAGATATCGGCTACATTTAATAAAAACAATGAGTATGTGTAGCAAAAAGGGAATATGGCTACTCTAGTCCAAAGTCCACTGATCTGCATTCTCTTCAGTGCATCCCACATTACCACCAACCAATAGTGGTCGACTGCAGGGCAAAAGATTTGCCTGTGCACCTGTCTAGTGTTATTCTTTGTCTGTGTGCTGTCTTTTGTGCACTTCATCTACTCAAGCAAAAGCTTTTTGCCATGATCTACGATGACCTCTGACTTGTGCCAGCTGTGGCCACTGAATCCCACCGTCACAACTGCACTACTTTGCTGAATTCACTCTTTCACTTAAATATGGTTCCCTTTTCCAGATATTTGCTCTCAGTTCAACAGATCATTAGTTATCCACTATGCACACAGTACATCCCATCCATTTCCTCATGTTAATTTCAGCAAAACTGTTGTAACTCAGGTAAGCATTCGTGTGGTATCATTTGCTCAAGGGAGGGCACCAAATGAATCCTATTCAAAGCAATTCCTCCGGAGCTGACTCTAGACGTATTAATGCACAATTAGCAAAGAACGCCAATCAACACAAGCAACACATTGCGGGCTAGTAATAATAGTTATCCACCAGGCATTCAGCAATAACCTGCAACATGCACAATTAACATGCTAAGCGTCCTGAACCGCGTACGTACAAAAGCATCAGTATCAAGCGAAAAAATTCTGAAATAGGCACGTTTCCAGACACAGCACGTTTGGCAAATCAAAACACACCAAGCTTCTAAACACAATAATGGCCGGGTGAAAGTTTAAACCCCAAATACTAAACCGAGCACAGTTCCAATTAGCTGCTCTGAGCGAACAGCAGCTGAACATAGGCGCTCACCAGGACTGCCATGAGAAATGAAGTTGTCACGCACTCAAAACACTTGCTCACAGCGTGGCTGCGGGCAACAAACAGCGCCTACCGGTAAGAGGCCAGGGGAACCTCTAATTACGTTAGCTCACCTCGGACGGCGCAACGTTGCTCGTGTGCAGGCTGCTGGTGTCAAAAAAACGAGCGGCCCCCAAGGGAGAGCCCTTCGCTGTGGTATAAGTCAAATCCAGTTCGCTCTTGTTCGCGCCGACGCCGGGAAGAGAAGCGTCCGACGCGTCTGTGTAATACCTGCAAAACCACAGCCACTGAGCTGATATTCAAGAGCCGACCGCGGCCTACACTCTTCACGAGGCAAGGCTCCTCCCGAACAACTACTAAAGGACTCGTCACTGCGCCAACGCAATGGGCCGCGGTAATGGAAGCGTTCCGCGAAGTCCGGACAGCAACAACGATCGCGTTTCTCCGCACGGCGCCTTGCAGCGCTCACTGGCACAAATCGAGCAAGCCATGCAGCTCAAGCTAATGGCCTCTCATTTCTATAAAAGTAAAAATTACTCACAGCAAGAAACGCAGTTAAAAACTGCACGAACGACCAGCTACACCCAAGCTACAGCCTGCAAGCACCGCTGATGAGATCACGTGACATCAACGAAGGTTGCCAGAATGGCAAGCAAAATCGTTCACAGACTTGACCGCGCACTACGAATCGTTACAAAACGGAAGGGTTGCCGCACCGCAGACAGGCGGTAGTAATGGAACTTTTCTTACGCTTATTAACGGGCAATGGGTCACAAAACGCAGTGGCGGCGCACTGACTCACCAACAATCCGAGCTTGGTGGTTCGGATACGCTGTCCGAGGCACTGCCGCCCTGGTCGGTGTCCACAGGAGTAGCGCTTCTACTGGCCACGGGGTGGGCGTCAGAGCTGCGGTTCTCGGGACTAAGCAGCACGCATGGGCTAGCCTCCGCTGACGCCTCGGATGTGCAGGGGCGCAGCGCGTTGTCCGCACGCGCGCTCCCCGAAGGTTCGGTGACCACGCCAGTATCCGCGGGGCCGCTGCTCCCAGCGTTCGCTGAGGTCGGCGAGGGACGCTCACTCCCTTCAGGATCGGCTTCAAGAGGGAACGTGCGATTTGCACAATCTTCATCAGGCACGCACTGCCCCGCCAAAAGATAGCTCTTCAATGAACGAGAGCTTAAGGTTCTGTTCAAGACGCTGTTGCCGTTGTCGGCCGAAGCCTCCGTCGGTCGAGGGCTACGTTCGCTGACCACATGGTTGACTATATCGCTGAGAATGGCCCGGGCCGCAATCAAGCTTTCTTGAGGATCGCTCGAAGCGCCCACGGACAGGCGTTGCTCCTTTTCAGTCGACTTCCGCCGGCTCGTTGACGGTTTCCCGTCCTGGACGGAATGCGCGAAAATCCGTCAGACTCGTCCCAGCGACTACAGTTATAGTTGGATACAACTTAAGCCTGCAGTGAAGTTCCGCCCACATTCAGCACCGACGAAAAGTAGTCCGTTGTTGAAACTTTACTTTCCGCGAACACGGGGCAGAAATCGCTGAGTTATCCGCGTTGGGCCTGTTGCCTAAACAAGAAGCTTACCACCAGGAAAAAAAGTTAAGTTCTAGAATTTTGACCCCTGGCTTGTCATTTCCTTTACCCTTGCGATTCGCCAGCGGTGTAATACAGGGCAACATGGACTTTTTAAGTTGTATCCTACTAAAGATAGAGACATACTACCGCGAATCGAGCAGCAGTGGAACCACTGTGGGCAAGTCTACACCGTGAGCAGGGTTATATCTTATCTGTTACGATGATGATAGTGAATTTTTATAGCGCAAGGACAAAAGGTATTTTAGTTTGCACAAGGTGGGGTCAAAGACCCATTTCCCAAGCATTTCGCCCTAAAGAAGCCGGCATCAGGCCAGGGGAGGCTTGTACCCATTGCATCACAAGTGGGGACCCAGCGGCACTGGGAACCGAACCCCGCACCTCCCGCATGCTTGAGAGTAGGCCACCGCTGCGGTACTCGTATCTGTTACGAGAATTCCCGAAAACGGCCGGCTGATCTGCTCGAGATTTGGAATTCTAGACGCAGTCGTGTCACATATATGGTAGTCAAATGAGCCACCTAAAATAAAAAAAAACATTACTTGGGTTGAACACTGCACCTTGATCCATACCTATGTCTGGGCTATCCAAGGGCTGGGCCTTACCCGAAGTCAGTATCACCCCACCATCTCTCTACACAATCCCCCCCCCCCCCCCCCCCCCCCGGAAAGAAAAAAACTGGCTACGTGCCTAGCTTCAGTACAGTAGTAAACAAGTTACGAATGTGTGTGAACAGAAAAGCATATATTTTATGAATGGTACCCGTGTCATGTAACAGAGTGGAAGATTCCCCTGCAGTTCGCCTGCATTATGCACGCGCAAGTGGCGTCCGAAGTGGATCAAAGCAAATCAGCGCGCATGACGCACCACCTTGCGTAATTTACGAGGCGCACTGGAATTGTATTTTTGCGGAAAGGAAATCGCACAGTAACTGCCTCACGTATCTCGGTGGACACCTGAACCGCGCCATAAGGGAGGGTCTAAGGGAAGAAAGAGATGCCGTAGTGGAGGGTTCCGGAATAATTTCACGCATCTCGGTGGACACCTGAACCGCGCCATAAGGGAGGGTCTAAGGGAAGAAAGAGATGCCGTAGTGGAGGGTTCCGGAATAATTTCGACCACCTGATCGCACAGCACACGGGGGCGCCTTTTTTGCGTTTCGCCTCCATCGAAACGCGGCCGGATTCAAACCCGGGAACTCCGGATCAGCAGACGAGCGCCCCAACCACAGCCACCGCAGCCATGTATGAGCTTTTCAATGCCCAGCTCCGTACTGTGCGCATGGCGAAAATATATTTTAAAAAATAACTGAAGGAAGCACTGTAGGTACAGCTTCCAAAATGAAGCTTCGTTAGAAGTGGTGAATGCGGGTTGGTCGTTTGTTCTATTTGTGCGCCCGCGTGTTTCTTAGGTCAGTGCGTACAAGGCCCACGCACATTTCCAGGGTCACGGAGAAAAATGGCGTAGGTGCGATCGCACATGGCTCGCACCAGCCGCGAAATTTCCCACAGAGCTCCCAACTCTTTTCCATAAACTCTAAACTCGCCAGCAGCAGAGAAACGACCTGGTCGAAGCCCATCAAAACGGAGAAAAAGGGAGGTTTATTTAGTCGACCAATGCATCGTGTCCTTCGCACGAGTCGAACCAGAAGCAAATAACTGCTGTGTGAATGATCAGTTTAAGTGAGAACTAACTATACGTTTTTTTTTCTTCTATGCGTGCTGCACAATAGTAAACGAATAGTAAACTCGATTCATCAGAAGTCACCCTGGATGAAAGTTTCCGAGCACGAGCAATAATGGCGCAAAATACAATTGAGTGGCGGGCTAGGACAGCGCGACAATTGTCACTTCTCCGATATAAAAGGAATACCACTTACTAATTAACAGATAAAACCAATGAGCGCGGCCATGAGCTGGTCACCCTGCTTCACGCCTTCAAACATATTGCGGAGCATTTGCATCTGCGGGTAGAAGCGCATGTCGGCGTTAACTCGCCATCTGCACGCCTGCAGTTTGGGCTGGCTGGCGGAATCTTTATGTGCCAATGCAACACAGTGGGCTGTGAGCACGCCATGGTGATGGGCTCCGGAAAACGCGATACATAAGCAGGAGAAATGGAAAGCAGCTTCAAGCTTTTGTGTTATGTTCATCACTCACTCGTACCGTTCTGGAGACAACCGTTACGTTTTCCGAGACCCGATTTTCGCGCTACCCGCTATAATGGGGTGACACATGGACGCAACACGAAATACCAAGCGCCTCCGGCGTCACATCTGCCAGCGTGGCTTACGGAGCTAGTTCGTGATTCATGGCAGCGAATTCATAGCTTCGCCATCCCCGCCCCGTCCGCACTCTGGCTTAGAGGAAACCCAATACATGGCTGTAAAGTGCGACTAAACGGAATTATGCGGGCACCGATGGCGAAGAAAGCATGGAATCATTGCAAAGCGCGATGCGCCGTTTTTTATACAGTTTTTGCGCTCGTGGGAGTTGCACTCGAGCCAGCTAACACGCGACGCCCCAGAGGTTCTGCGTAGCTGCGTAACGCGGCCAGCGAAGGAACCCGCGACAAAGGGGCGGGGGGCCGTCCGTGAACTTGTCACTGCCATTGGCGGCCCGTTGGCTGCTGCGGACACCGCGCCTGTGTCATTTCTGGGCCATGTTGTACTTGACAGTTGCGCCCACGGGTGCACTTAGGCGGGCATTATAGACTAGTGCACTGACGCGAGAATCACATATCACAGAGGAGCTTATCGTAAACCGCAAAGCAGCTGGAGGCTTACCGGGGCCGATGTGTCCATCCTGGCCACACCAGGCTGGTTGCCCATGGCAGGGCGGCTGGATACGACGCGACTCGGCCGCCGCACGCGTCCGTACGCTTCGCTGGACAAGGCCCGCTCGAAAACCTCAATGCCCCGACCCAAGAGCCCTAAATATAGCGGACGCTATTCGCGGAGCCAGCCACATGTCGCAAACCTGCCGCCCCCAGTCCCACCCAGCCGCGGCCTCCGCTTTGCGGAGGCCCAGCTCGCGCGAGTCAAGTTCAGTGGGGGCACGGCCAGCAGCTCGCCTCGACGGCCGCCCTGCGGGGCACGGCCGACAACAGCAGCGGTGCGCCACGCCTACACGCACAGAGCAACTACACAAAGGCCAGGCCTCTCCATACAGGCGACTGCCAGACCGCAAAAATCTTCAGATCGAGGAGCGGAGGACGCGGTCTGGCCGGACTGCTCAAAGCACTTCACGATGGCTCTATTTCACCTTACTGCACAATTCCTCACTGCTGTTTAGGTCACCACGCATGCATGATGACCAACCACCCTGCTCACTAGTTTTATGCACATTATGAGAGTTCTCACTCTGTTTTGTGAGATCAAACAGCTGCCAAATGTACATAAAACAACTTGAGAAATGGATACCACACTGAAACATTCTGCTGTTATCATTTGTTCATGGATCCTGCACTGCAACTTAAGCAGGCTGATACCATATGAAATCAAGAACATGCACATCAAAATTTTGGTTCCCATGCCTCTTTCAGTGAAAGAAGAAAATTTCATGCAAGCTAGAGCAATCTGGGATCCAGCACAGAGTTAGCCCCAGATTTGTAACAAGAGGCAAAACAAGAAAGAAACTTGAGGAAATCAATGTCCTCATTGATTCACGAAATGCAAACAACAAACTCAGGGTAAAAAGAAAACATGATGAATAGTGCAGTGGGATGCATATGGAGACACTAACGCAACAATGAGGGGCCTTACAACTATCCGTTGGTTGTGAAAGCAAAAATCAAACACCATGCAAGCTGATGCAAGCTTATATCAGTAATGTTTTGAGAACACTGTAATTCTTACAATTATGCATATTTAATGCTTGTTAATCACGACAGCCACATCAAAAATAAACTAAAACCTGTGAAAAACATGGAAAAAAAAAACGGAGATAAGGCATGCAATGTCACTTGAACTGTTAACCATGGGACTGAGCTAGGAACACTGGGGCTATTTTAGTGTGTGTGTCCGCATCCATTTTTCAATGGTTTTATTTCAGCTATGCACCAAATGGCCCACTACTCCCACCTCAGTCACATTGGTTTGCATCCAGTACACATGCACAGGTGAAGGCATAAATTCGTAGCAGTACTTTGGCACCTTATGTTCCTGAAAGGACCGTAGAAATCAAATTTTTGCTTGCACCTTTTCTTCTTTTAAATGATGCGCTACACATTAGCATTTCTTCTTGACGCTGTTTCAGTTTCAAGAATCGAATGACAGCTACGACGTATAAGGAGTGTTTAGGTCACATGAGGCATAAGAAAAAGCGTAATATAATCATTGATAAGTACTTTTGATTCTCTACAAAGCTTAAGCCAGCCTGCTTCAAGAGCAGGAATAAAACGAAACATATCGGCAGATATATTCCGACTACTCCGGTGCAGCGGTGGTCCCGGGTTCGAATCGCGGACCAGGGAGAATTTTTCTTTAACTACAAAGTTTCTGTGGAAGCTGTATAGCTTTCCATTGTAGCCGTATGACTGTACTTGGGTAGATTTTGCTCCCTTATTACAAATTTACTCCACTTGGGAGACTCCCCTAAAAATTTGACCCATAGAGAGGAAATTAACTGTTCTATTGTGACATTCAAAATATTTAACCACATAAAAAGGCAAACTACCTGTATGGCTTTTATTCAAGCACACAATGACCGCTTTCATAGCTAAATGAAACAGAGTGAAAACAATCAGTAGTAAGAGCACTGGTACTATATTTTTAGAGGTTAGTGAATGAGACTATACATGGGTTGCACTGACATCACTGTGACCAGAAGTGTGGCAGAAATGTGCATTTTTTTAATCCACATATCACCACCTGCTCCAGCTTGCACTGTGGAAGCTATGCGCCACATTCCATCATTGCCCCTGTGATGTCACGTGCAACCCTTCTATAATAAGACTGGATTGATCAGATGTGATCGCCTTACATGTTGCAGTGAACTATAATGCAATACAAAATACTAAGTGTACGCATTCAACCGAGTTCCAACACTGAAAAAATACTTGAGGTATACTTCATAAGCATGCTGAATAATAACACAGTGTAAGCATTTGATGTGAGGCATGGTTCAAATACTTCATGAGAGAGCCTGGACACTGTCATGAAGCATTGGTATATGCCGTAATAAGTTCAGCGACAGCAAAACTGATTTCTTTTTCTGGTGACTCACCGGAGGCAGATTCTCTTTCTTCTCTGAACTTGGGTCATCAATCATTTTGAGACCTAATGAAAAGAAGAGCAACAGAGCAATGTTTCCCAGGAAGTTTTACGCAAAGCTTCATGTAGACACAACTCTTCGGAAAACAGCGGTTTGATCCACAGGACAGAAGACATCAACCTAATGATGTCTTCGACTGGTTGCTCCCGCAATCCGGTTAGGATCTGGCAGAGTGGGAGCCGCTCTTGCTCTGAGTGCATAGCGACACTAGTCAAGCCGAATGGTCAGCGAGTTTTTAGAGCGGAAGCGCAGGAGGCAGAAGGAGGATATAACTTCCGGAACCACGACACGGCACCGTTGCTGATGTCAACAGTAGCCGCACGTAAGGTCCCTTGATTACCTTTAGCTGCACGTGGTCGCACACAGTTTGCATCGCAGTCGCCGCTTAACCTGTACCGATCGCTACCCCGGCTTTCCGTCCCACGGGACGCCCATTTTTCGAACATCACCTTGTGGATAGCACTGTCGTCCACATCTGAGCTGCTGCTGGAATCGCTGTTGTCATGCTACAGCAAAATATACCGCGTTCCTAGCGTATGCTTATCCGGTGTTTCTTGAACATTTTGCCTCACACAGCGCGGCACCCGCAAAACAACGCAGCAAGCATGACTGCGTCAAAAGCCTACACTTGTTTCTGCCTACGCGTAGGGGACGCCGAGGCCTGGCACCGCTTTCGTGAAATGGCGGAAGTGGCTCTGTTACGTGAACTCATCTCGGAGCTGCTCCGACTTTTTTCTCGGAGCGCGTCAGAGCGCTCTGAACTGGAGGCGAGCACTCAGAAAGAACCAGCCGAATGTAGTCAGAGCGGCTGGTTTCGACCAGCCGAATGTGTGGTCGCCTCTCGGAGCGCTCTAAAGCGACCAGTCGAAGATACCATAAGCAACAACATATGAGGCAATGGCCTGGAAAACCATCCTCAAGTGTAGTGTAGGTGTAGTGCCTGTCTTGTCCCCTATAAGCGTTGCGTTAAAAATAATAAAATAATGCCACCTTGAAATCAGGTGTAGTGGCAGAAAATAAAGATGAGCACTGGTGTAAGGCCCCAGATATGATGCCAACAGTATGTTTAAATAAATAAGACGAAGGAAGAACTGAACAGCACTCTCAATGTAAACTTATAAGATACTTGCAAGTTGAGTGTGTGTGTTTCACCTGCAAGCTATTTTTGCCACCAGTATAAGAATCATTGTCTTTTTTGTAGCTGCAACACATGTGGAAGGCCAAGACATAGCACTACACTCACAACCGAAACTTCAATGAAAAATATGACACATGTACAGGTAAGTTTAAAAGGCACGTGTGCACCTCATTAAAAATACTTCACAATCATCAACATGCACCAACTTACTATCGAACAGGCTGATAAAGCATGGCTTACACATTTTATCCTTTTCTTTGTTAATAAGGAATGCTTCTACCAATTCTCTGTATGCGTGCCTTTGTGTCGGAACAAAATGGTGGAGGAATCGCAGAGTGGAATCATCTTCTCAGCAAGGATATTTTCAAAACGAGCGCTCGTTCACAGACTATATTTGTACCGTTTGCTCTGTACACAAAAGGGAAGAGAGCAAGAAGCGATCCACTGGTCAGCGTTCCATACGAACCTCTTTATATGCCACGAGAGTTTTAAGCATCATCGAACGTTAGTCCAGCGCTTCGAGATTACTCTAGACAAGGATCGTCAAACAGCGGGAGGCAACGCTCTAGATCTTCGGGAGAACACAGGTAAAAGAACAGACTACGTGGCGATAAGTTTCAGTAGTAAATCTGTCTTGCAATGCACCACGAAGAGTTTGCCGGCTGAAATGCAACTAGAAGTTGCACCCTCGAGAAAAAGGCATCTTAAGTGTGTACTGACTTTGTTCCCTTCACGTGTCTCTGGAGCTAGAAGAGAGGCTGGGCGCATATCGCCTTCTCTGTCAGTTGTTGCAGCTAGCTCAAATGTGCACCGTGCACACGGGTATTCCAAAACGCCATCAAAGGAAAACAAACACACTCATTAAAGCCAATTGGTTTCCGCAGCGATCATTGAATTTTGAACAGATATGTTTATCGCACCAACACATGAGATGGCGGAAAACGTCGAGTAGCCACTCACTGCGCACACAATATCACGAGTGACGATAATTTCAGCTAACTAAAAAGAGATACCGATAGTACATATATCTGTCACCATGACGCACTGCTCCAGCAGTTCTTTGCGAGAACAGTAAACGCGGCCGGACTTGCACTCACGAGTGGAAACGGTTCTCCAGTGTTAAGTTCGAATGAATCGGTTCGTCGAAACACATCAGGCGTACAACTTACTTAGATGCTTTGCAGTCTTCGTCTGAAAGGTGAAGGCTCGTTTCACAACGCCGGAATGCGACCTCGAAGTATTATTACCCGTTAACTAGGTGCGAAAGCACGGCGTTCGAAATGCCGATACGCGTCCTAACTACCACTCACAGCGCACACAATATCACGAGTGAGGATAATTTCAGCTAACTAAAAAGAGATACCGATAGTACATACATCTGTCACCATGACGCACTGCTCCGGCAGTTCTTTTCGAGAACAGTAAGCGCGGCCGGACTTTCACTCACGAGTGGAAACGGTTCTCCAGTGTTAGGTTCGAATGAATCGGTTCGTCGAAACACATCAGGCGTACAACTTACTTAGATGTTTTGTCAGTCTTCGTCTGCAAGATGAAGGCTCGTTTCACGACGGCGGAATGCGACCTCGAGGTATTATTACCCGTTAACTATGTGCGAAAGCACGGCGTTCGAAATGGCACGTTCGAACTGTTCGAATAGCTGCTCAAACGAGGCGGTAGCTATATCGACGTACTCCGTTTAAATAAAGCAACGTTCATATAAAACATTGATGATGATGCTGTTCAGTGGTTTTCCCACTGATCTCCACTAGGCCCCCTATTGAAGATCAGTGTTTTTTTTTTTTCTGAACAGTAAACATTTCTCGCGGCTTTTATCTCACGTAAGAAGTTAACTATTCAAAACATTGTTTCAACTTCATGTATAATTAAAATTTAGTATAGTAAACATAAGAACAGTTTAAAATTGCCACACCACACGCATGGTGTAATCGTCAAAACCATTAAGAAATTGGTCACATGGTCAGAAGTGAATCTTTTGTACAATTTTTATGCTTTTTCCACCGCAACAAGAGGAGTGTAAATAATTTTTGCAAAATCATTACGACCGCATGCATCGCCACGCCGGCCATAAAACGCTTTGTGCATGCCGAGCTTAGGCGACTTGTCCGTGCTTTTGAGTTCACTCTAGCTCGTTGTACGCGAATACGATGGGCGCGTACAGTTGTTACCATGGTTGTGACCGTCAGTTTTTTTTTTTTTCAACTGTAGTTCTTGCTTTGCTCGCATTTATAGTTATTATCGGCGAAGGCAAGGAGGGAACACATCGACCAATGCGAGATCACCCTGCACAAAGCAGCCTTGGCCAGAGGGAGCTTCTTTTTTTCCTTTTTTCCAGCATAGCCTAGCTCTCCGGAAGGAAAGACTCCTATCCTCGCCCCTTCGCACTTTTATTAGAGCTCTAGGGTGCCGCATGTGCCAAAAGCAAACCTTCCGGCATATGACCAAGGTTATGTCATATGTTTGAGCACCCACGGCACGGCACAGCAGCAGCAGCAGCAGCCCATTTTTGTACCTTACAAGTGCCAAGCATGAGAAGAATGAGAAAGAAAAAAAAAAGGAAAGGGTACAAGCAGCAACGCAGGAGTAATGATGAATATTACCACTATATGTTTCGTACCTCCTCCCCTTAGCGCCTCCCATTCCAGTTGCCTCACTGATAATGTGGCGGCGGCGAAAGAGTATGTAGTATAAGTATTGTTGGTATTGTCCTCAGAAATAATTTGCATTTCTAGGGTTCGTAGTAGATGGGTAGAACCCTGAGTAGATCACAACGGGTGAAGAAAATGAAAAATTGGTTCGCGTGAGGCCATCTAGTGGAGACGCCGCGAAAGAGGTATTCCATTGGTGGGGCGGCAAGATGAAAGAATAGCCAAGCTCCATGCTAAGCTCTTTTCTGCCTATCACGAATACTATCACGCTAACTATTGGCTCTGGGTGAGCTAGGTGGGGTCTTACTTTCGGCCTAATGTTTGACAACGAAGAAGACGACACGCATTTATGCCTTGATGTCAAGACCTACATCGCGCATCGAAAGCAACTGCAGCACTGTTGCAAAATAGTACGAAATGACAGTGCTCTTCTTTCCGTAGTGTCTCCGACAGCCGAACACCAATATGAGCCGTCCTCACAGCGGGCGGACGATTTCTTCTCTTCATTGGAGCTGCAAAGCATCCAGACTGCCATTCCGAATGAATCGCATGGGTGCTGTTCAGCAAGCAAGGTGGGCCAGGCTGATGAAGACTTGGAAGACGCCGAAGACAGCGACAATGACCTCTACCCACCGACATCGCACACGGGCGGCAAGTGGAAACCTGGCTGGGGACCGCCTGCTCGCTTCGACTGGAAGGCAGTGGCTCAGCACCGGGTGAGCGAATAGCATATCGTTAAACTCGATTCCTGACGTAGCAGTACAGGCAACCGCAAAGGTGAAAGGCTTCTGAGCGTCAGTGCTTAAGCCGCACTTCTAACGGGAATACGCCATGAGCGCTGCCTGTAGGGGTAGTGTATAGTGGTTATAATTCAAGCCATAGTCATGCAAAAAGCTTCAAGCACCTTCGAGTTTGACAGGGAGAGAGCGTCTGTGGCACAGGTTATTGCTGTTTTGTTGTCCAAGGATGCCCAGAAGTGGCTGATGGTCTGCCACTAATTTCACTTTGGATCCTGCGATGGACCTTTGGAAGGGGTCTGCTGAAAATGCCACATGGTCAAGCTGAGCAAAATTTTGCTCTGCTGCAGCTAATGTACACAATGCAAAAGCTATAGGTGCTTCCTGGCCAAAACTGTCTTCTTGTGTGAGCATTGCGCCCACACCATAAGGTGATGCATTGCATGAGAGCCGGAGCAGTTTGGTCTCATCATAGCGTGCCATCACTGTACGCTTCAAAAGTAGCTGTTTTAACTTGACAAAAGCTTTTTGGTGCCTCCACTCTCAACCTTTTTTTATTCTGCAACAGCTTACAGAACGTTGCTACTTTTGTGGCTTTTTTCTCTCAGTTGCACATATTGTTTTGGCATTAGTCTTATGACCGAGGTATTGGACTTCAGATACACCAAACTGACACTTGGGCTTGTTGGGGGGCAAGTTTCCTTTCGTAAGTAGCTGCAATTTTATTGTAAGTCTGTTTCAGTGTTCTACCTCTGTTGCACTACAGACAAAGATATCATTGAGATGCCCATCAACACCAGGTAGTCCATTCAGTGTTGTCTCCATGAAGTGCTGAAAGATTGCGAGGGATGCTGTAACGCCAAAGAGAAGTCTTTTCACTTTATACAGTCCCTTGATTGTGTTACTGTTAGAAGCTCTGCTGCTGCAGATTCTGTAGCTCATAGCTCCTGGTAGGCTTGTGCCAAGTCGAGTATGCTGAACACTGTACCACACTGCAGACTACTGAACACTCCCGCTGCTGTGAGCAGTTGGTAAGCTGCTTTCTTTGTTGCTGCATTCACTGTGCTGCGATAGTCCTCACCCATTTTCTTCCATTTTTCTTCATAAACCACCAGTGGAGTAGCCCAGTCAGAATATGTTGTGTTTGCGCTTCAAAATTCCCTGGTTTTCCAGGCGATTAATCTCTGCTTCAACTGCTGATTGGAGTGCAAACAGAACAAGCCAGGCCTTAAAAAATTTAGCCATTGCTTTTATCTCCTCATTTAAAAAAACAGCCTGGTACTCGTAAGAGTTCCACAATGTTGGTCCTGTGCTTTGCCGATGGCTGGTGAGTGCTGCTAACCTTAATTCCTAGTGGATGAAACCATTTGAATCCCAGTAAGCTGCATCCTGAAGCATTAACCACCAGCATTGGAAGCTTGCATATCTTGGTTTTGTAACAGACAGTAACTATTGCTGCCCCCAGAACTTGGTAGTTCTTGTCTAGACCAGGTACGCAAATGCATGTCGTCCTTTGCCAACTTGCCTTCATCTGCAGTTTAAATGGATTTAAACAAGTCACTGGTGGTCATTGTGCAAGAAGCACCTTAGTCAACTTCGAAAGTCATTTGTTTACCATCTACAGTGACTACCGCAGTTATTGTACCACAGTCATTTTTACCGCAGTATCTGTGGAACTCACTTCCTACAGAATCATGCAGCATTAAAACTTGCTGCTCATTGATGGAGGTTCCCGAGATGTCCTCAAGTAGTTGTTTCGCTGGTAGCCTTTCTTGGATGCTTTATTTTTCGAAATGCAGGCTTTCTCTATGTGACTTTTCTTCCAGCAGTAATGGCGTGTTGCTGTTGCCAGTTTGCATGTCATCCCAACCCACCCTCAGTCGTCTGTTCACTCCAAGATTTTTGTATGATGACATGGATTCTGGCATTTAATTGCTCCATTCTAATTATATGACTACTCACATGCACCTGCATCATGCATAACTCACGCGCTCAACATCTTCGTGCTATGCTGATAAGAGTTCGCATGGATCCCTGACATTTCATGCAGTTTCATGCAGCTTGATGGCTGAAAAAAAGTAGTACACCACAAATGGATGAAACCAACCACATATATTATTTGCCGTGGTGTTGTGCAACCCAGAGTTGTTTTTTTTTAATTTGCATAATTAGGTAATTAGCTAAGAGTAACCATGCAAACTGCGTAGTATTCATTTAAAGCACAAGAGTATCTCGTAAAACTGCAGTGGTGGTTTACAAATAGTCCATGCAGCACCGAAACGTTAGAATGATGTTACTTTTTTGTTTTGGTCACACATTCATACTTTGTTCTTAATGTCATTTTTTTCTAGTGTATGTGAAATGTTACAAATGGGTTACAATGGAATGGGTTCCATTGCCCTTATATGGGATGCACAAGTCATAACCTTCTAGAATGTTCCAGTACCTTCTATGGGATTTTCATATTGTCAGCAATACTGTGACATGGCACATTTGACAGCCTTTTGGCACTGTGTACATTTCCAAGATTACTTGTAGTTTTTACCCTTCGATTTAAATTTGAAGTTTTCTCTGAGACTTCAGAGCAAGGACCAAAATGTAAAAAATATAGTAATGTGACCAACTGATCCACCTTAATTCATTTTCTGGGTTGGGCCTACTTCAAAAATTTTGGGGGTCCTCAGATTTCCAAATGTGATGGTGCCTTTTGATTGGTCTACTGATGGTCGTGTAGTGTTGACAACGATCCGACCTTTCTAACGATGATGTCCTGACCTTCATAGGTCGCAAGGAGTCCTCATACCACTAATGGTGCAGCGCTGTCTGTTGGCCTTAATTTCCATAAATCCATGTGATTTTCAATTCTGTGGTAAAAATTTTGATTGGAACCAGGCAGAGTGTCTCCCTGTAGTCCTCAAAAATCAATTTTCCTTTTGCCCGTTAATAATATGCTAAGGTGTGTAAATATTTCTCAGATGGTGCATTTTGTGCAACTTAATTGCGAAGTATATTGTGCGAATTTTTTCTGGATGCAATAACTGCCTAGGGCCTAAGGAGTCCAATTAGTTGGTCCAGTTGGATCCAGTTGGGTCCATTTGTCAGGGTGGCTAAAAACACAACTGGAACCAGTTGGAATCTCTAATTGGTTCCAACTGAAATTTCCAATGCTTCTTTTTTTTTTTTTTCGACTGGGTTAAGCATTGTGTCACTGCCCCGGCAGGTGGCCGTTTCAAACTCAGCCACCAGTGGGGCTTGTGAGACCTAGGTTGCTCTTCCCGAGCTCCCGTAAGGCTCATGCGGAGCACCATGATAAGCAGGCAGTTGCATTGAATTTGAGAACAGTGGGCAGGTTGCTCATAACCCAGTGGGCAGGTTGCGATAACGTCACAAGGTCACGTGGGCTGTGGGGACGTCATAGTGGAGGACTCTGGATTAATTTACACCACCTGGGGTTTTTTAACGTGCGCTGAGATTGCTCATCACATGGGCATCTTTTGTGTTGGCTGCCATGGCTGGTACTGAACCTTGGTACTCAAGCTCAGTAGCTGAGGATGCTAACCACTGAGCCACAGCAGCGGGTATTTTAAGACAGCGCAAAGAACAAAGACACAGAAGGTGCTGGTTCAGTCATTTTAATTTTCATTCTGTGTCCTTGTTCCCTATGGCGCCGTCTTCAAAGTTCACTCATGGACAAAAGTTTACGGGACGCGACATGTTTGCGGAAGGAATTTATTGATGCTCTCTTAGTGAAAGCAAGCGAATGCAAGGCACAGAAGCATGAGAGGACATGCATGCTCCATCTGCGGGAACGAACACTAGCCGGCTAGCTAGCGAGGCAGAGCAGAACTAAATTGCGGTGTGCAAATGTGCATCTCCTGAACTTTTGTCCATGGCTGCACATTACGGTGCCACCAACACAAGAATGTTGCACACAGCTGACACCTGCTTTACGTGCGTGTTCTTAGATTGTGCTTCATCGTTTTGCACCACATAGCAACATCAGGTGTGGGCACACTTCACAGTGCACTTAGCATCGTTCCAGAAACTGTAGTTATCACCTCTATAAAACACTTGTACGGTTGACAGGCATATATGGCTGTGTACTTACACTTGCGTCTTGGATGTCTCCATGCAGGAAGTTCCACTACAAGCAGTGAAGGAACCTGCCGCCAGCTCGGAGGAATTTATTTGTGTTCCATGCAACAGACGCTACTCTAACAACTTCTCATATTTAAGACACAAGGAGACATGGTACCACCTGAAGCGAAGTGGCTGTATTTCAACTGTTGAAGTGAAGTCCAGCAAACGGCGTCTGGCATTAGTTGCAGCAGGAACAGCAGTACAAGAGGAAGGCCAGAAATGTGCAGGTACAAACAGTCTTTGCCATGCCAGTGATGTTGGAACAGAGAGTTGCTGCAAGCGCCCTTCTTCCATTCAAGAGGACATGCAACAGCAAAGAAGCAGTAGTCCTGCTGCCGCAGTGCAGCCCTCTTATTCGTCAAGCAACTGCATTTGCAGTGACAACGAGGTCCTTAACAAAGAAAAGAAACTGCCAACAGGAAAGTGTCCTGACGTGATTCAGCCCCAGGCCAATGGTAGTGTCCAGAACACTGTGCCAGTGCAAGGACAAGGTGCAGAGTTGTGTTGTGTCACCTGTAACGCCCAGTTTCTAACTGTTAATGAGTTCAGGCTTCACCAGTGTCATTTCACCGTTGCCGGACAAGCAAATGGGAAATTTCTCTACAGCACAGAGCTGTCTGAAACGGCCCTCACAAATATTCCTTCCGATGGGCCAAGACTATTGACAAAAGATGCAAGTATGCAGAGGAAGCATACAAGTGTGCCAAAGCTGCCTTGCCCACACTGCAAAAAGCTGTTCAGTAAGTCCTACATGAAATTGCACATGCATAGGCACACTGGTGAGAAACCATTTGTGTGCAGCATATGTGACCAGCACTTTTCCCATCGCAGTACCCTTAACATTCACCTTAAACATCATTCAGGCTTGCGAAAGTTTCATTGCAACCAGTGTAACTTCCGGGCTGTGCGTCGAAGCATGCTACGTCGTCATGAGCTATCTGTTCATCGTCCTACTGTTGACTTGCAGCCTTGTCCTTCCCCAGTAGCCAACTCCCTTCTGCAGCAACAAGGCGTTCAGCAAAAGAGCCACAACGTGTCAAACCAGAAGGCATTCTCTGAAGCCAAAATATCAGCCTGCAGAACTCAGTCTCTTCCAAAGCCACAACCCTATTTTATTTGTGACAGCTGCAGTTACAAGACTACAAAGAGCCATTTGTTGTTAGATCATCAGAGGCTGCACACAGGCGAACAGCCTTTCCAATGCCCACAGTGCAACTTTAAGGCTTCACGCAGAAGCCAAATGCACAGGCACAGCCGCATTCACCTTGGCCTGAAGCCTTACAGCTGTCCTTACTGCAAGTATCGTTGCAACAATCAAGAAAATCTGCGCAAGCATATCCTCAACACAAAGAAACACAGTGGCAAGCAAATGTACCCTTGTAGCCAGTGCAACTTTGCCTGCAATGAATATAAGGCTTACAAAAACCATGTCTCAGACAAACACCAAAAGGATCTAACAAATAACAGCGACAGTTTAACAGTTACTGCTGGTGTAGAAAACCAAGAGACTCTGCTACCAAAGTGTTGTGATGAAATCACTGATCCGCCATCTACTGACAAGCCAATGACAGACTCTTGCACCACTTTGCCAGAACCGGCGGTTTTCTTGACCATTATTTCAGGCTTAAGTGAGCCAGACCTAGAATATTCAGGTGCGACATCACAGGCTTTGGCTGTCTTGGATGGCTTAACATGTGCTGACAACGAAGTACTCGCAGAATCAAGTAGCGGTATATTATTGCCCAGTAGCCTGGACTCTGAGTTAAGCGACTAGCTCGATGCTAAACTGAGTGACCAAGGGACATTCACCACACTGAATACCACAGATAACGTCCCCTGCAGGCGCCAATTATATCTGCTGAAAGGAAGAAGAAAAATATTTTGCATAAATGACGATCAGTAGACTAAGCAGAAGTGATGTAAAAAAAATTATGCAAAAATTTTCATATTTAAGCATATTTTATTCGCATCCACATTTGTGGACATAGCGCCTTAAGCCTTATACATGAACGTAAACACTGCTACATTTGCTGGCCTTTTCTAACTGATCGTTAGACATGAATAAATATTTAGCTGTGAAAATATACGCTTCAGGGAATTATTCTGTACTTCATGACTTATAAAACAGATAAATGCAGTCATTCTGAGACGACAGGCAGAGGAAAATTCAGTATTCTGAGCACCGAACGTGGCTTTTAGATGTGCAGCCTTCATGTCGGCACCGTCGTGCAGTTAACGTGTTCAGAAGCTGGGGCCAATGATTGCTTTGATCATAAGTAATGTTTCAAGTCTGGCTGCACTGAAGGGGTCTTGAGCGATCTGAGCACAGGTGGAAAGGGAGAGAGAGAGAGAGAATCTTGTGGCCTGCTTCACACATGGTTCTTGCAAAAAATGAGATCATTTTCAAGGTTGTTTGCTCAGTTTGTTGGAGACCTGAAACAATCTGCCCCCTCGCTCTACCAATGTGCTGGTTGTTCTGTAGCCTTGGAGCTGAGTGGCCAGCTCTGAACAGACCATTGTGTGAGGGCACGGGTTCCCCTTTTTCATCCCCCCTTGTGTAGTGCTGGCACTTTGTATTTTTCTCCGTATCGGGTTTCATAGAAAATGTATTGATTCTTGCTAAAAACTGCAGCGAAATTTTCAAAACGATAGAGAAAAAAAATGTTCTCACCGCCACTGAAAATAGTTGCTTCCTCCGGATTCATGCATTCCACAATCTAGCACAGGTAGTCTCAGATCCCTTTTTGAACATTGGTGGGGGTCAAAGACCCTCCTAGACCTCCTTGACTTTAAGCACTGGTCATAACGCACTGTGTTTGTCGGCAGCGGCTCAGCTAATTGGCGGTTCTTTGCGGCCATCTGCGGGTCTTCACTGCTCGGTTGGTTGCACTTTGGAGGTGCTTCTACATCGGCTATTTTCATGAAAAATGCTTCAGCGCTGGAGTCGTCCAACGTTCTCTTTGTACAAGCATAGTTTTCAACGCCCGTAAGCAGTAAGCCCATTTCCTACCGTATGTGCACAAAAAAACGGCGTGTTATGGCGAGAAAACGCCACTTTGATATCTTCAGCATTAAGGCACCATGTCCACGTTTGTGGACACGCCACTCTGAATGTCCACCACAGCACTTTTGTTTCGTCTGTGATGGTGAAAACTGGCGTGCTGTTACTGCATTAACCTATCGACATATTCCGAGCCATAAATTGCATCATTCACGATGATCTGTAAAGGTAGAATGCAAAAAAGAAATCTATTTACTCTTCCCGCCAAAGAACGACGTGACGCACATATTTTTTATTTTTACAAATGCATTTCACTCTAGCTGCAAGAGATGGCGTCACAAACTTGACAGGGAGGATCAAAATGGTAAGAGCACGGTATTTAAAGGTGGAAATTCCCCTTGCATACGAAAATATGAGGAGGCTTAAGTCGCGTCCACATATGTGGTCACAGAGCCTGAAGGAGATATGTGTACCACTTGTTTGAGTTCTTCATAATCTTCTGTAAGCATCAGTTGTGCATCAAGATAGACTAAACGCTTACTTATCTGGAAAGCAGATGATGTAAATGCATTCACAACCCACCAGTGTTCACCACATTCCTGGATTTTTTACATCTCTGAAGATAGTGTGACCCTGACGCTACCCCTTTTGCATTATCCACAAATCATTGGCCTGTATAGAATTGGATTGCATAAAGGAAACATAAATCTCGAGCCGTGTACAAATCCTGGCTTGTGTACGCAATATGGACGTGCATGACATTCTGAAAGCATTGAAAAGATGGCCCAGGCTTTGTGAAACTGGTGAGTAACAGAAGGTTTGTTTTTTGTGTGAAAGAAATGAGCCTAATTTTCCTGCAAGTGAAAGAGGGTTTGTATTCTTGCAAATATTTAAAGGACTATAGACACCAAATTATTTCTTCCATGCTGTCTTCTTTCAAATGATGCAGTCGAGAGTTGGACGAAAACTCGTCTGGTCAGGGACGATCATAATAAAACTTAAAAGGAGGACGCCGACCAAAAGTAAAAAACAAACAAACAAAAACAAAATGACGTTTCGGCTCCCGTACGGGAGCCTTGTTCATTGTGAACAAGGCTGAACAAGGCTCCCGTACGGGAGCAGAAACGTCATTTTGTTTTTGTTTTTTTTGTTTGTTTTTTACTTTTGGTCGGCGTCCTCCTTTCAACTTTTATTTCAAATGATGCGTTGGACGTTAGCATACATGGACCACTGCGTGGTATTTGCCTACGATTGCTAAATAGTTTATAATTGAATTTTTTTATGTTTCGGTTTCATATTCATCAGCCAAATGATGGCTGTGATGTGTAGTTGATATTTAGGTCACGTAAGGCATGAAAAAAACGGCAATATAACTGCTGATGCGTTGTTTATTGCCATTCCAGTTCTCGAAGCAGGCTGGTTTAAGTGTTGTAATAATTAAAACTGCGAAACAAGGACTATATTTTAGTTGTTTTTTTTCTGGCTCACAGGAACATCAACTACACGGCACAGCTATCTATCGGTTGATGAAGACCAAATCGAAAAAAGCATAAGGAAGAAATTGAATTATAAATTATTTAGTGGTCATAGTTGAATACGGCATGGTGAACCACGTATTTTAATGGCTACCACATCATTTGAAAGAAAACATGCAACTAAAATTGGTGTTTATGGTACTTTATAATCAATTTGGAACAAAGGAGCAGAAAAAGATGGGTAATGTTTTGCTGGTGTATGAAACATATTCTTGGAGCAAAAAGCTCCACTTCTCACATGCAAAGCTGAAGGTCAAATGATGCTTGGATTTCACCTCTAACTGGAGGCTCGCCACAGGTGCGGCTACGACGTCTTGCCACGTGACTTACCACAGCTGTTAGTGCTCGTTCCGCTGCTCCGACCGCTCGCTCTTGCCAGCTGTGTCACGTGACTAACCATGCGATTTGCTCTTGCTGAATAAAAAGCACCCGCCGCCTATGCGGTACCGCTGCTGCACCGAAGTTGAGCCATGTCTAACCAAGCTTAATCGAGCATTCGCTCCATAAAACCTAGCTCAGCTGAGTTGAGCCACAGCCAATTTTTTTTCCAGTTTCTCATAATGCAGATATCTATTGTTCTACTATGACTAAACAAAGTTTCAGGCAATTTTAATGCACTAACGGTACTCATTGTGAAAGCTTTGAAAATTTGGGTGAGTTGGTCTGTGTTTAATTTCATTCATTAATACCCTCAGGGCCATTAGGCATTACAAAGGGGAGTGATTACAGCACAACAGTGAATTAAAAACTTTTCAAAGTCTGCTTGATGAGCATGACTTCTTGTTTGCTCACCACTGTTGCACTGTTCCTAGCATGCCATCCTTTCCCACTCAGCTTTTCTGCACAACTTTATTGTTTATTTAAAACTAGTGACTGTAAACTATGTGCAGATTAATGTGTATATTCTGCAAGGCCAGAATGTGACTGGTATTTGGATGCATAATTCCATTTTCTCAAGGGCACAGAGCCCCAACTTCTGGTTTTGCCATAAACTTCTCGTAGCTTTAAAAGAAATTTTGGTTGAAAAGTATCTCAATATCTAACCTAAAAGGTAACACAAACTCATACAAGATCTAATATAATTTGTGCACTGTTAATTCTTGATGTAAAAAAAAATACAAGTATTTTCAGCAAGGGAATTCAAACTGCTGTCTTGCACAATAACTATGCGGACACTTAAGTCACCTTAAAAGCATACAATGCGATAGCATTAGATTTCAATTTGTCGCAGCTTGTGTTGCAACTTCTGTGTTGTTTGCATGTTTCTTAGCAACTGTCGGTCTGTTAATCACCATAATAGGACTGCTAGCTGCAGTAGTATGTATCCATTATACTGTGATGCCGACATTTGCGCACATTTTTTTCTGAATTTTTTTTTTACACGCTTTGTTGAACTCAAGCATGTATTTCATCCATATCTATTCCTTTCGGGCAGTTTTCTACCGTACCTTCATCCACGACCAGTGTTGAAATTCCATCTGTTGCGAGTCTCTTTGGGTAACGTTGCTTCTTGGAGTGCGATGAGCATGGCTTTATGGTCAGTGAAATGACAAGTCATATATTTTACTTCCACAATCTTATTTTTATGGAAGGCCAAGTCTGTGCAGGTGTTACAACTTGTCACGATGGCGCTATTTGGGATGGGCAATTGGAGACTACCTCCGTCTTGCAGCAGTTGGGGAAACTTAGTGCAAACTCTTGCGTTTTGGTTTGAAATCACCAACCAATAATTTATTTGTCACCTGCAGGCAACTCAGAAACTGGTGGCCAGGTAGCCACCTGCCACGCTGGGCTGGTTGTGATGGTGTCAGTAGGTCACGTGACCTCTCTTGACCAATCAGGGTGGCATATCGGAGAGGTTATGGTGATGTCACGAAGTCACATGGCCTCTCTCGACCAACCAGCGAATTTTGTGACATCGGGCAGCAGACTTTGCTCCGGACAGCGAACTGTAATGCTATCACATTAAAATGCAGCACTAGTCCATTGCACCAGAGAACTGATGGGAACAAGGATTTTCAATTATGTTCTTATCCATTCTGATTAAATTTCTCCTATATGCCACTAGGCAGCGTTGCTTAACTGGAAGCTGTGGTGCTCTGCCTTTGAGAGAACGGAAAATGAATAATCAATTCTGGGTATAAACAGACTGCAGAGTGGAAGCTTTTGTCTAAAATTATAGATTGGGCTTGTTGGTGTAACAAGCATATGTTCAGCAAGCTTGTTCGTCCTTCCTTCACAAAGCTTATGTCATCATGCACCATTTATTGGCTCCTGTGGCAGCCCTGCAGTGCGAATATTTGTACACTGACTCATCAAATTGTTGCATGCCTTGGTTTACAATAGGTGGACTGAGGAAAGATAGGAGCAGTGCTCTGCAATTTTTTTCATTGCTACTGTTGAAGCATGCCTCTGCATATTTTCTGTGATCAGTGCTTCACTTGTGGCAGTGTTGCATTTATATTTTCCAAAGTCTCACCTTTGTGCAGGTTGCGTCTAATAAACTGCCTTCTTTCTCCAAAAAACTTCGATTCTAAATTTCTTAAATTCCCGCATACTCGGAGCAATGAAATCATAATGAACCCATATGTGTGTACCTTCACCACCAAATAGGTGTACATCCAGACCACACCACAAGCTTTGCAAGCGTGCGCACACATACGTATGCAAGCGTGCATGTGCAGTCTTTGCCAAAGGTAACCAGGCCGCATGGTCTGCTGCTTGCTTGTATAGTAGAGCCCTCACGGCTTTCCTTAAGATAAAAAGGTTTTGGAGGGTGAGGACAAGAATTCTCCTTACCATACAGAGATTTATAGCTTGAGGGGTGGCATAAATGCTCTACTATACGACTAAGAAGCAAACCATGCAGCCTGGTTACTTTTGGTATAGACTGTACACCCTGCCTTAGAGCCTGCAGGGTTTTCCTTCTGAGCCACGCCATGTGGGTTGTGTTGGATCTCCAGGGTTCCAGACCTTTTGAACTTAAGAGAACCTCTGGTCCTCGCCGTTCCAAAAGTTAGGACTTCCACGGATGCTGCAAGAGCTCCGCTACATGACTTAGAAACAAAACCTCCTTGGCTCAACTTTTCACAAACATGGAAATTCATAAACAAAATTTTGCGGGATGCCGGCACATATGAAAAAAAAAAAAAACTCCATAGTCAGGCAGACCGATTCACTGCAAAGGCTGGAAGCATGAGGGGACATGCATGCTCTATTCACTTGAACAAATACCAGCTCTCTGGATGGTGGGAAAATGCTTCAATGATTTTTACTATTAGTGTGCATGCCACAAAACTTAGCCCCAAATGCACATGTTCTTGAAACGGAACACCTATATATGGCTGAGTATACAGGACTTTAAAATGCATTGTAGTGTCCAACACTGTCAAATGAAAAATATTTTCTTTTATGAATCTATTTGGACTCTGCAAGAACCAAATAGTAGCAGCTGTAACAATGTGATGTGATTATTTTACCAGAAGAGTGTGGGAAAAGTGCAGTGCAAACCAGTAATTTGCATAGCTTACATAGATGTCAAAAACAAAAAAAACGATGGTACTAACAACAATGGTTAAATAAACAGTGGGAGATATATGGCAATGGAGTGCATTGCTGTGCATGGCTCAGAGCCACATTTTTCTCGTTTTAAAAAAAATGTCACGGACCACATCGCAATATGCCAGGTGCTGTATGGAACTTGTCACTGATAATGGTAAAATTTCTCATCAGCATTCTAATTTCTCATTGCAACTCCCACACATGCTGTGATATGTTGGGTTTAATGCCCTGAAGCTAGCTGCACATGACCTGAGAGACACCATAATGGAGGCCTCCGGATTAATTGAGACTATCTGGGTTTTTTTTTTTTTATGTGCATCAGCAATGCACAGCACATGGTCAGGTTTGCGTTTCGCCTCTATCGAAATTCAGCCGCCATGGCTTGAATTAAATGCAGTGTTTTTGAGCTCAGCAGATGAATGCCACAACTACTGAGCCACCATTGCGGGTCATGCTGTGATCTGTATTCAACGCCTTCTCAGCATTGCAGCCACTAATAACCACCTTTCATGGCTGGATGAGCTGTTAACATTCATCTGTTAGTGAACTCACTTGAATGGTTTATTTTCTGAATCCTAAAATGCTTGTAGTAAACTTTAAAAGATCATTTATGCTTTATTAGTGTTTTGGTGTCTTTCTATATTGTTGGCTTGAAATCAAACGGTCAAAACAGTATAAGGACTGTCATATCAAATGCATTATCTCTGCACCATTGTCAATGTAATGTTTCAAGTTTGGCTTTCAAAGGCTGTGACAGGGAAATTGGCTGCTTTACATGTTCTCTGCAAGATATGTCTAATAACACATTCTGCAAGTTACAGCAGTGCTCCAGTGCAGCATTTCATTCATACTGATGCTGTGGAAATGTGGAAAATTAAGAAGCCACAAATGTGTGGTCTTGTGCTGCAAGAGGAGTAATTTTAAATTCACTGTGCATGTGAAATTCCTGATGATTCCAGGCATGAAGGACGCAAGGCAGTGCCACTACGTACAGAAAACGGCGCATTTTTGGGCGTTCGTGGCGGCACTTTATTGCCTTGCATTGGCAGAAACCTATCCTTGATGGCTATGCTTCTCGCGTGCGCTTCCAACGAGACTTCTCGTAGTTCTTCGCACGTTTTTCCAGTCGCTGGAAACAAAATATTAGTTCACTTCATACACCAATTAACAGAAAATTGTCATGCGCTTCACTTCTAAAAAAAAAAAAAAGATCGTTTCAAAATTACCTCTCTTTTTAAGCACTTCCTCATTGCAACGTCGATGTCATTGCAAGCTCCCGCGAACTTCGCCCATTTGTTCTGAAAATGAATGAACATGTCAACGCGCACGTTAAGGCAGAAACGAAATGTTACCTCTTCGTGGCACTTCTTCAGTAGTGCGATGATGCTGTTACATTCTTCTGAATGCAGGTGAGGAGACAAGTCTGTATGCATTTTAAATCTCTTATCACGCTTGCATCTGGAAAAAAAAAATCAGATTCTTTTTTTCACCGTGGCTTGACTTGGGCAAAGCAATGCAAGAAAAGAAACGGAACTTCTTTAACCAAGAGCACGATAGTTGAACGTTTGTGGAACATCAGGAGAAACCGGGCAAACCCGTATTTTCCGTTCGTCGTGAGCAAATGCACGACATAAGCTGCAGCGCGTAGAGCATACACAAGGTACGTAGCACCACAGTGAGTTTTGGTTTTTGAGCTAGAAGTCACCGACACGCTTGAAGAACAGTTAACTAGTTTTTACGAGCGGGGTTCAGATGGAATGCGGTTTATCAAATCCGCCTTGGTTTGATCGGAGAAAGAGCAGAAATCACCTGTGGCTTTTGCTACGTATAGAGCTACGTATAGAGCTACTATAACAAGCCCGCCAAGCCCTTCTTTCTACGGCTGGGGTGCTACGGCCGTTACGATGGGAATGATAAGTGTCGTAATCAGCGGACTATGGCCTGATCCTGTACGGTGTGATCTGTGATCGCAAGAGTTTCTGAATATACAACGCATAGAGTAAGAAATTCTATGCGTTTCAACAGCATCGAAGAAAAGTTTTTTTTTTTCCTCCGTTAGCATCAGCACCGCGCGTCGTGACGTCGTGCGAACCGTGCGAATGGCACCAGTCCTGAAAAAGTGTCCCTGGTGCCAGCGCAGTGCAGGACCAGTTCTGTGGTGCAGGTGCAGCGTGTCAGCAGCGTCGCACCTTATGTGCGACAATTTTCAATCGAGCGCGTGCTGGCAGCTCTTGTCTGCTCGCCGTGGAGGTGTTCAGTGGTGCAGTTCTCGCGTGTGTTTTTTGTGTGCGGTCGCTTTCATGCATAACGAGACTTGCGTCGTCCATGGAGTTGGCCATGGTCGACGACGGGGACATCACATATTTCCTTGTTATGGAGTAGTTCTACTTTCGCGACAGTGAATACCAGGAAACCGACTCCGTGCTGTCCTTTGCCGCAACTCACTTGTTTGGACCGATTTCAGCCGAATTCCAAAGTACTGTAAAAGCGTGGCTGCAATTTCTACTTCAATTTCTAATTCATGAGGCTCTTCAGACTATCTTGAGAGTCGTTCGAAGAACTTTCGGCGCGCTTCAAGGCCCTGCATTTTTCCGACCGACGCCTAATTTGGGGGCGCCCGCAAATTACCGTCGAGAGCCTGCCTCGCTCATTTAGCTCTTTATAAGCAGTTCAAAAGCTACCTCGCTGCTTTGCGTGAGCCCCGGCACCCCCGTAGGCGCAGCAGAATTAATGTACAGGCAGCGGCGAACCAGCAGCATCTGCCTGCATGCTAGCGCAGTAGGCAGAGGTACCGGCGCCGGCAAAACACGCCCGCGATTCGCCCTGCCCGTATTTTTCCAACAGTCCACACACCACTGTTACGCCGTTTGAAAAAAAAAAAAAAAATGTTTTGTGTGAACTCGCACGCACACGGACGGCTTAGCTATGTGTTACAAGTAGCACGTACAACAAAAAACACAAAGTTACCTGCTGTCGCGTATATTTCAGCGTCATTTTCTCGAAAAATGACATGGGAACTGTCGACGACAGCGAAAACACTTACGAGCATGTTAACCTCGTCTGCGCGTCGTCTGCTCAAAGCTGTCTGACCCCTCCTTCGCGGACGGTGCCAGGGTTCCTTGCACCACAGCAACACCACGCTGCACCCAGATCAAACGCGAACAGTGGTGCAGGGGCGCTGAATCGAGGGCTTTGGTGCAGTGCACTGTGAACCGGTGCCGGCGGTGCAGAGAACCACGGCTGAATCGAACAGAGCTCATGCTCCCTTGCTCTAGACGCTGTAATACGTGTTGTGATCTTACCAATGACGTTTTGGGGTCGTTCGCGCTGTTATTGGCTCCCCTCACATCGATAAAGTTCTCTTTATTTTATCAGCAACTAGACTGATTGTTTTTAACAATGAACACACTTTCAGCATTTGCAAAAACGGCGCCACTTAGACCTTTACTGAAACTGCAATTCGCTTGTAGTTTCGTCAGGTGTTCCTCCACTTTGAAACCAGCGAGCGCGCTAAAGTAAGTAACTGCGAGTTTAAACTTCGTAATTTATCGACCCGGTGCCGGCTAAAATGCTTTTATTTATGTATACGGTTGCTTTACAGCCCTCCTGGCTTTTATGTAGAGGCCCTTAACTACAGAATTCACGTGGAGACAGTAGGTAATGGCCCTCGTCCCGTCGTCTTGCTACCCGGTGCAATTGGTAGGTGTCGGCAGCCCAGTGTCAGTCCCGATATCCTTGAAGTGATTATTAAGCTTGATAATGTAGTGGGTCGTGTTCGTTGTACACAAAACAACTTATTTTTTGAGTTGGTTTCTGTGTCTCATGATTACAGCGCGACAGACGGGACGCAAGGAAGGACACAACACACCCACTAGCGGTCATAGTTGGAAAACCGATGCATGCATGTCATTCGCATGACGTGTTTATCGGTTTTCAAATACCGGCTAGTCAGCCAATAAAGACATTATCTGCGAGTAAGCACTGTGTTGTGTCCTGTCAGTTGCGTTGTAACCATGGGGCTCGTTGTGTACAGTTGGCTGACTTTTAAGAGCATAGCACATGGTGTTGGACGAAGTACCGCAATCTGGCTGTGTAGTCAGTTGTACAGTGTGCTATACTCTGTTGGCATCCAAATAACTCCGTCAATAATTATTGTAGAAAAAAAATTGAAGCTGCACTTATGCATGCTTCTTACGTACAGTCGGCAGCAAAGGATGCAGATGAGTGGAAAAAAATTATTTCATCATAGTCACGCGAGGCAGTCGCCTTAAATGCCTGCAAGTATGAGGGAACGTGTGCTGGCCGACTAGTTCTTGCTGCAGCGCAACAATAAATTTATTCCCGAACGCACACATTTCGCAAATTTTTACTGCCAAGCTGGATTATTGGCCACAAAAGTTTACAGGATGCGGGCGGATGGGAAAACATTTATTTCGACTCATTCATGCAAGGTAATTGCCTGAGATGTCTTCGGTGTGGGAACGTGCATACTCCATCTGCTGGTAGCATTACCAAGGCGCTGTGTCGGGACGCAGGGTTAAAATAATTTTTTTTTTCTGCGGGCACACATCCTGTAAACTTTTGTACCTGATAGTCCATATTCGAGCTACGTTCAAATGTACCTCTTCGCAGAAAATTGTGCCCATTTCTGAGCAAGGAGAAAATTCCAGTCAGCACTGCTTTAATGTGGGAGGCAGCTCACTGTGATGTTCGGTTTATATGACTCCCTATGTAGTATATGGGTATAATGGCCCAAAGTTGTGCATGTGTTGTGACAAATGCTGTAGTGGTGGGTTCTGGAATAGTTTCTACCAGTTTCGGTTCTTTTGTCTGTGCAGGTATTGTGCCCCACCACAGGCGTTTTAGCATTTTCTATCAGAATGTGACTGCTGCGGCTGTAATTCAATCCCATGGCCCTGGGATTAGCAACCAAACACCAAAGGCATTCATTCACGGCAGCAGGTGCGGTGTTATTGCCGCTGTGCTCTTCAAGTTTAACAAAAAAAGAAATGTACACTTGTTGCTCCCCTACAAAAGCTGGCCACGTGGCAACTAGGCAACATTTATGCATGTTCATTATGAATATTGTGAGATATAATATTGTTAGTTCACACAATCAACAGACCCCCGTGAATGTGTCGCTATCAAATTTAAAGGGTTGCAGAGTAAACTGTTGGAAGCGTGCTGCCACTGTATGACTGCATTTGGTTATACATCTGGCAGTGACGTGGTCATTTGCTTTTAAACAGCGTACAATTCCTTCATCAGTATGGATGAAAAGCCATGCTCAAAAATGGTGTTCCTTCATCGCATATAGTAAAGAGCGTGGGGCCAGATTCATATTTCTTGTGTCAGAATAGGCATGCAAGCAAATTTGAGTGCATTTTAACTGGAACAAACAGTAGTTACTAGAAATATATCCAATACACATGCATGTGCACAGTACCGGCTAGCAGATGACACGAGGAGTGGTCCATGCTAGATGCATTTTCTCACTCTCCATTAGCCAGGATCTTAGCTCGATGTCTCAGCAAATAGTAGAAAGAATTTTTAAAATGCGTCAGTAAATATTACAGGGACACTGAGGACAACTCCATCCAAAGTTTTTTCATTATGGGAACCGATTATTTTGCTCTTTGTGTGTATGTTAATGTTTGTCCGGCACGAAAGGATGCATTGATTGCATTTAAAAGTTTTCCTGTCGCTCTAATCAACTCGCAATGCCTGCACCAGAAAGGATTCTGTGATCACTGTCTGGAAGTGAATGGCTGTATAGTCCATCCCCTGGCCCCACGCCCGAAAAACTGTGTCGACGCATCGCAGTTTGCTTGCGAAATTGGCCGGTGGTGGCCACAGCTGTATGTCATTTTCTGCCTTTTCTACATTATAAAGAAGGTAGTGTCTTTGTTGTTGGAGTGTGGTAATGTATTGATACAGGCCAACTTCAGTTCGTTCTCAGTGTCCCTTTAATGACATCTAGTCTGTGTAGCATATGTGAACATTGATCCACTTAAGTTCCAGAGAAGCTGGTTGCATGGCTGTCCAATATGGCTATTACATAGTATGACTGTCATGTGTCATTGATTAAAGAAAATATTCATGCATGACTACAATTCAGTGTTGCACCATTACATTTGCGGATTTTTTGTTTGTGTTTTATTTAGCACCCTTGAAAGCCTTGTTAGTTCTGGCACCACATAAAGACAAGGACTTTAAGAATGAGAGACGGATGCAACACTGCAACACAATGCAATACCAACTAGCCCAACAGAAAACGATTGAAAGCTTTCCATGCAAAAAAAGGAGCTTGCAAATTCTGGAGTCCTGCTTCTTAAATAATTTATTCCAAGATCATGTTGCATAGATTGGCAGTATGTAAGTAGACGAAGTGGTCTGCATGATTTAAATATTTTTTCCCCTGCCTTTTTCATGTGGAAGGATGCATGTGGAAGGATGCCTGGGTTTAAAGACCATGGTCTTCAGGTTGATCCATTGATTTTGCCGCACTGTCTGCTATGACTACCACTTTCATGTCCACAAAATGAGGTCGTGACAGTTGGTCCAACAACAGTTCATGATACATGACCTTTTTGCTGATCTTGGAAATAATATTTGCATGTTGTAGTACTTTGAACCTGACCGCAACGGCCGCATTTCGATGGAGACGAAACACAAAGGCACCCGTGTGCTGTGCGATGTCAGTGCACATTAAAGATCCCCAGGTGGTTGAAATTATTCTGGAGACCTCCACTACGGCACCTCTTTCTTCCTGTCTTCTCTCAGTCTCTCCTTTATCCTTTCCCTTACGGCGCTGCAGTTCAGGTGTCCATGGAAATGTGAGACAGATACTGCGCCATTTCCTTTCCTTAAAAACCAATTTCATTTCATTTCATGTTGTAGTACAATGCGAGATGGTGGCTGCAGTTTAACCTTTGTGTACTGCTTACTTGCAGAGCAGTACAAAGCAGAATGTTGTTGAATGTTGCTTTTCCATTTTTGTTTTGGAGTGGTTTTTGTGGCTGCATCAGGTGTATAGCAGCTGACCTCGACACCTTAACTGATGGTATGGATCATTAAAAGCGTGCCTTTTCCCACTTGTATATGCTGTCTTTGTATATACTGCATAATTTTGCCTATCACTTCCCTGATCACAAAAGCATGGAAGTGAAAATTCCTTAAAACCACAGCAAAAGCAAAATAAAATTCTGTTGAGCAATGTGAATGCGTCTTGTTAAGTGTCTTGACAGGACCCATAAGGTCACAGGAAAAGATCTTATGGGCTGTCTTTTCCATTTTGCAACATGAAAATGTTGTGTGTGCAAATGTTCCTTGCATTATACTTTTTTATTTAATCATTGCTTTCCAACAGGGTCCACCCGCACTGACTTTGCACTTCAGCTTGAAAAGCTGGACCGAAAGCTGTTTACAATAATTGCATGGGACCCTCCTGGTTATGGCTTCAGTCGACCACCAGAGCGGAATTTTCCAGTTGATTTTTATCACAGAGATGCTAGAGTGTTGGCCAAAGTCATGCATGTAAGTTTGTTTTAATGCTGTTCAGTCTGTCATAGAGTGATTTCAAATAAGGTCAAACAAAGGGCAGCTGGTCAATATTTTTTAATTTGCTTGACATTTTTATGTCAGTGCCTGACAACTACGATAAGAAATCGTTAATTACAAAGGGAGTGTACTGCCGCACTTATAAGAAGTGAGGTTCCGTCCAGCTTTTCCCATAAATAAATTGAAATATGTTTTTAGGAGGTGTCTGAAAGTCCTTGGACCAAAACTATAAATGCCCAACAGTGCATGTAATTATTTTTGTTAATTTACAAATTTTTTTTCGGAAGTTTTTTAATCTTGGGAAAGAAGACATATTTCTTTTGCTAACTCTGCAGGCTTTTAGCTTAGAAAAGACTAACTAGAACTGCCAAAGTTTATCGTTATATGGTTTGCTCAAAGATATCTGGCAAACAATATAAAATTCACCTACATATGTATAATTGGTGACAAAATAGGCACACAAAACTGCATAAAAACAAAGAATAACGAAAACTGCTGCTGGCAATTAAAAACAAAAACCCCATCATTAATAATAGAAGATTGAGCACACTGCACCTCATTGACATGAAAGGGGTGATGTATTTACCTACATCTATAAAGCTCAAGTAAGGAACGTAACAAATACCAGAGATTTGAATGGACCAACTAGCGATCACTTTTCGCTCGTGAGGACGGGTTGTTGCGCGGACTTGGGTGCCTGCTGGCACTGTTAGCGCAGTGAAATTCCATGATGAGTTGAACATAAGGAGTGTGCTTGAGGGTGGCCTTCGTTCTCTTCTGCTCGTTTTTCACTCCATATCACTGTCGTGGGGAAGCCAGTCTAATTGACTAAAACCTAGCAGCGGTCCGCCCGGCATGCTTTGCTGCTGAAGGCAGTGCAGAAGACAATTGTAGCTTAGTTTTTATGGAAATATTCTATTTATGATGTACTGGTAACACGATTAGGCATCTTAAGATAGGCAGTGGCTGATTCCAAAACACCGTCCGCTACGGCTTTGATGCGAAGCAGATTAGGATCAACAACATCTAGCGAGCAGTACGCTGCCAGCATGCCGGTAGGCGGCACATTGGTGCCAGAAGCACGTCACTAGTGGGAGAGCAATGTATACCCTTGCATCTAGGTTACAGATAAGCTTCTCTAATGCCATTTTTGATGTATCCAATCATCGATATATCAATCTATTTTGCTATCCCCTTAGAGTTCGATATATCCAGGTTCAGCAGTGAGTACGGTACCGATCGTATGCTGGAAAATAGTCAAAGCAAAGGATGCATTCTTTGGTTGAAAAATGTGATCGTGATCTTGGCACGCGACTTCAGTACTGCTGCTCTTCTTCTGTGCTTATACACGTGTGCGCACTTCTACGTATATTTATGCACACATGCATACAAATACAGTAATGTGTGTCACCATATTACGAGGGTTTCTGCCTGTTCTGCTTTTCCAGCTTGCTGATGCGAAGGCAGCACTGCTTTTTGAAATACACTCTCTTCACTTGAGAAGATGAACTGAAGACAAAAAAACTGTTAATAAAGAGGCATTTTAAACTCTGATACACAATGTATTTATTAACAACCAGGTTATGTAAACTGTTATTGTGTGGTGGTATGCACCAAGAGTATCAAAGTTTCACTGTGGGTCATTGCTTCTTCTCGCTTTATGCAGTTTTCTGTATGTGCATATGTACAGTCGTGAACAAAAGTGGTATACAACACGCAGCCGGCGGCAAAGGTCTGGAAAACTGCATTGCAATGCCATCTAGCAACAGCTATATGCGATCAAGACAATGGTGGCAATGCCCTATTTTATCTACAAGAATGCCAGTTAGCTCGGCTCGATGCGTCGAGCTCCTTCTTTCCTAATCACTCCGATGCGATATAAGTCGCGTGGGTGGCGTTTTATTATATTTTTGTTTTCACTTCATGGTCAAAATACAGCAAAGGCAACCAGCGCATGACCGGCGCTCGTCGCACTGAGATATCGCTAGCGTTATGGTCATTCGTGCGACGCTAAGTCGACGAACAAAAGGCCATGTTTGTGGCGTGCAATTTTAACTCAACATTAGTAGGTACGGTACTGCTGCGGCAGCACTCGGCATTTCACCAAACAGTAGGGCGGCACACCGAAAGGAGCCAACTGACATGCCTGCAGACAAGATGGGTCCCCCTTGAGCTATCCTGACCCCTTTCGCTGTCGGTATATGGCGTTTCGATGCAGTTTTCCCGAGCTCCGCCACCGGCTGAGGTTGTATACCACTTTTGCTCACAGCTGTACATGCCAAATTGGAATTTGGCACATGCATGAAATTGGAATATGCAATCTTGGAATTTCTCATTTAACTAGTAACATCATGCGTGATTCTGAACCAGCTGGAAGATCTTTCAGTATAATCTTGAGAAATGTTTTGGTCAGTTGTTGGTTCTTTTAATAACTTCGTTTTGTGTGTGTGTGTGTGATTTTCTTTGCTACAAAGTAATGACTGTGCTTATGCTTGCAGAAATTGGGGCACAAACAATACTCGGTCATTGGCTGGAGTGATGGTGCTAACACAGGCATGATCTTAGCAGCTATTCAGCCTAAATGTGTCCAGAAGCTTGTTGCTTTTGGAGGTAATGCTTACATCACTGAACAGGATGTTCAGCTGTTAGAAGGTAAGAATGGTTTTCTTATTTTTCATTCCTGCCGTGCTTTCATTGTAGTTGCCGAGGCAGGTTTGGGCTTGTATAGGTATTGTTGGAAATACATTTTTTTCATGCCTTTGTTTCTGGTCGGTGCACACTGTAGCACTTCCATACGTGCACTTGACAACAAATGTTTATGGTACAGAACAACCAAGAAAAAAAACACATTTTTCCCTGGTGACGTGCAGCCTAAATATGACAGGTGTGCTGTGGTCTTCCGTATCAGAGTACAGGATGCACACTGCTGTTTCTGGCTGCTTGCCATGGCTATGAAGAAGCTTAACTTTTTGACAGCTTGCATGCTTTGTAAACCTTCAACTCCCAGCATTCAGGTTAGCATCAATTTTTGTTCTTGGTGTTCGTGTATTTTTCACCTGCTTAAAGTGTTCTGACCTGCAAGGTGTTAAAGGAAGCAAAACAAGGAACTGTTGTAGATGATATATAACCATTAAAGTATTAAGCAAATCAACCTTCTTTAGAAGTCTGTCAGGGGGACAAAGTTTTATTAGGTTGGTTTCTGACGTCACCACATCACAACAATTTCAAACATTTTTTGAGCATGGGAAATAAATCTACCTGGCTATTAGATCATGCATTGATGAGCATTTAAACTTACTATAGCTCCCATGCTGTGCTGCTTTGTGCACTGCAGAAAGTCCATAATCCGTAGTCCATAATTTTTGTGCCTTTCCTACACCTTTTCAAATTCCCATTATTTTTGTGTTTTTTGTGCATTATTTCATCTTTTTACAGATCTAGGGGCGGGCGGTTTAAATTCCAACTTTTCGCTGCATCTCATCAGCATCGCAAACAGCAAGTGCGAATGGGAGTAAAGCAGCTGAGAAAGAAGGCTATACAAATGTTATCAATCGCGCACCCATACCAGCAGGTAGTAGTTTACGTGTGAGTGAGCAGTCGTTGGGGAGAGCATCACAGGCATCTTGCAGTAGGAGTGCAGAAGCAAAAGGGAAAGCCTACCTGAAGGATAACTCCACTGATACAAATTACTTTGGAAAAATCCTTGTGGTGGATTCGGCCAGTGTATTCAGTGGATTCAGCTCAGTGTTCAGGCCCTCTGGCTGCAATTTTCATTGAGTATGAACTACCTTTCAGGTGCGTATTGGGTAAGGGCAATTCTCCTTACCAGCTGCGTATCATACTGCCTCATGTAATTCTTAGTTTTTGAAGTCTCAGTGAGTCACAGGCCGAAAATGTGGCAGCAGGTAAAGCAAAGTCCAGGAGGTGCCAGTCATGGCTCTTAATTAAGGTTTGTCTTAATGAATTAAGCCTGTGTTCACTTCGGTTGTGTGGCGAACTACTTTTTGGGCGTGGACTTAGCCTGCGTGAACAGGCGCGTTATCTTTGGTAGCATTGACTGCTATGTATGAAATTGAGTATAGTGTAATCAGTACCAGAGCCAGTTTTACTCTTCTTTGCTTGACATTCTGCTGCTGAGTCTCCTTTTTGATCTGTTCTTCCATATTTCCCAGGGAAGTACTTTTTACGACGGTCCACCTCACATTACCATAGCACAGTGCAGCACCCCGGTGATATACTAAATTCTTTGGGATTTGGCTGCGTATATCACACGCTGTTATTTTGGGTCAAGCTGTCATGACTGAGCACCACATATAAGGTGGAAATTCAGAGATGTGCATTGTATGGAAGGCATTCTTTGGTGCACGCTCCAGACTACGTGGTTCACTGACTTCTAAGGATATTGATATCAACTGTGGAGGCACTTTTCGAGAAGCTCTGGCTGTGCTACTTGATACCAAACATGCTTTATGGGGTAAGAGCTGATTTGGGCGAGCATTTATGCACAACAGGCTCGTTCATAATTTAAACACAGCACGTGACAGGCATTGCTCTCAGTAGCCAACATGTGTAAATACCTGAGCCAAACAGCCTTATGCATGTTTTCTGTCTTCAACAAAAAGCAAAAGACAAGCTTCAATAGAACCTCAGAGAAAGGAAATCTTGTGCCTCACAAGATGTAATAGCAGAGTAATATGTGCCAGCGTTCAATGAAACATCCATAGTACCTTTCTTGCATTGCCTCACAGCTGTGTTTGGGAAATTTCCAGTTTTGCTTGTGACATTTTTTATCGCAGAAATGTGAGTGAGTGCGAGCTCTGAAGGAATTGGCCATGGCTGCTTGCCACTTGGCTTCGAAAAGAAGGCTGTTGTGGCTGTACTAAAGGGTGGAAAGGTGTGTGAGGCAGTGAATAATGTCCAGGAAGGTTGCGGTATTCAGTTTTGGTCGAAAACCAAGAATCTTTTTTTTTTTTTCATTCTAGCCTACCCTGCACCCTTAATTCTTTTTAGATTGTACATAAAACAAAGAGGCTCCCTTTTCCGAGTTGTGCTAATATATATGGTCTTAACAACAGTTATTTCCATTCCCTATTCAACACACCAGTAATGTTAGCTAGGGGTGTATTAAGTCTTGACCAATTAAATCTGGTGAAAGGAAAAATTTTTTTTGTATAAATGACGATCAGTAGACTAAGCTGAAGTGATGTGCAAAAATTACACAAAAATATTCATATTTAAGCATATTTTATTCGCATCCACATTTGTGGACATAGCGCTTTAAACCTGATACATGATATAAACACTACTACATTTGCTTGCCTTTTTTAACTGATTGTTAGATATGAATAAATTTTTTGCTGTGAGAATGTATGCTTCAGGCAATTATTCTGTAGTTCATGACTTATAAAGCAGATAAAAGCAGTCATTCTGTGTCGACAGGCAGAGGAAAATTCGGTATTTCGACCACTGAACGTGGCTTTTAGATGTAGAGCCTTCATGTCGGCACCATTGTGTAATTAACGTGTTCACAAGTTGGGGCCAATGGTTGCTTCCATCATAAGTAATGCTTCAAGTTCGGCTGCATTGAAGGGGTCTGGAGCGATCTGAGCACAGGTGGAAAGGGAGAGAGAGAGAGAGCAAGTTGTGGCCTGTTTTACACATGGTTTTTGCAAAAATGAGAAATTATTTTCAAGGTTGTTGTTTGCTCAATTTATGTCAGAGACCTGAAACAATCTGCCTCCTCACTCTACCAATGTGCTGGTTGTTCTGCAGCCTTGGAGCTGAGCAGCCAGCTCTGAACAGACCATTGTGTGAGGGCACGGGTTCCCCTTTTTCATCCCCCCTTGTGTAGTGCTGCCAATTTGCATTTTTTCTCCGTCTTGGGTTTCATACGAAATGGAATGATTCTTGTTAAAAATCGCAGTGAAATTTTCAAAATGGTAGAGAAAAAATGTTCTGACCGCCACTGAAAATGGTTGCTTCCTTCGGATTCATGCGTTCTACAATCTAGCACAGCTGGTCTCTGATCCCTTTCTGAATATTGGTAGGGGGCCTAAGACCCTCCTAGACCTCCCTGACTTTAAGCACCGGTTATATGGCGCTGTGTCTGTCAGCAGCGGCTCAGCTAAGTGGCGGTTCTTTGCAACCATCTGCGGGTCTTCATTGCTCGGTCGGCCGCACTTCTTTGGAGGTGCTTCTCCATCGGCTATTTTCATGAAAAATGCTTCAGCACTGGAGTCGTCCAACGTTCTCTTTGTACAAGCATAGTTTTCAACACCTGTAAGCAGTAAGCCCATTTCGTACCATACATCCACAAAAAAACGGTGCGTTGTAGGGAGAAAACGCCACTCTGATATTTTCGGCATTAAGGTGCCGTGTCCACATGTGTGGACGCGCCACTCTGAATGTCCACTGCAGCACTTTTTCTTCGTCTATGGCGATGAAAATTGGTGTGCTATTTCTACATTAACCTATCGACACATTCCGAGCCCTAAATTGCATCATTCACGATTATTTGTACAGATATAATGCAAAAAGAGAAGCTGTTTAGTCGTCCCGCGTAAAAACGATGTGATGCACATATTTTCTTTTTTTTACAAACGCATTTTGCTGTAGCTGTAAAAGATGGCCCCACAAGCTTGACAGGAAGGGTAAAATTGGTAAGAGCGTGGTATTCAAAGGTGGAAATTCGCCTTGCATACGAAAATAAGATGAGGCTTAGGTCGCGTCCACATGTGTGGACCCAGCACCTTAAGGGAATATGGTGTCATTAGTGAACAATCTTGTGTATGCTCTGGAGGCTACACAAGTGAAAATTTCATTGAAATATAGTACTAGAAAAAGAGTAGGACCTAAAACAGACGTCTGTGGTATCCCTGAAAAGACTTTGGAATGTTCAGAATTGACTTGAGGTTAGTTAAATGCATTATCTAAGATACTACAGTGGAAAGATAGAGAGAAGCTTTTTAATTGAAAAACAGGGGTTTGGGTTTATTTATTAGTTTTTAGTGGGGCACCCGGTCAAAAGTCTTTAAAAAGATGTGCGAATATTGCTTTGGCTTGCTATGGAAGGTTGGTTATAATGGCAGAATTGTGAGTTATTTCACGAAGTTGAGTTACAGTCGAGAGGTTCTTACGAAATCCATGTTGATTTGAGTGCAGTAAGTAATTATCTTCTAAATAGCGTATGATTGCTATATTTATTGCATATTCTAATAAATTTACAAGAACAACTCATTAGTGATATAGGCTTCTAAACAGCTGCTAGTAGTCTATAACCAGCTTTATGGATGGCAATCACCTTTGCACTCAACCGGTCTGCTGCGCATAGGGTAGTAGTTGGAAGCAAATTGGTAAAAAAAATTTGCATAAAAAGAGAATATCTGTCTTGCATGGCACCTAAAGAGTGTATTTGAAATATTGTCGGGGCCTGTTGATGATTTGATATCAGTGTTAAGCAACAAGTTTGGGATTCCACATTTCATGGTCGCAATGTCTGGCATTGATAAAGCTGACTCCAGAACCAACTTGCACAGAGCACTTGATTGTGAAAAAATGGATCGGAAGTAAGTACGAATTAAAGAAATTTGCTACAGTGTGATTCATCATTGATAACACAGTCATCTATCTTTTTATATTAATAACGATGCTTTCTGAGTTTTAAAGGTAATTCCAAAATTTTTGTGTCTAATGAGTAAAAAAAATTGCCGGCGGTTTAGCTCTGGTTAACCCTAGTTGAATTGCAAAAGCTTCGTTTCCTCGGCACGTCGTCTACGCAGCGTCTCATTCTGACGTTCTTGAGAACTCAAATCGGTCTTGTTCTTGAGAACTCAAATCGGTCTTTTCCGCAGTTGAAGAGTCACTCCGGGACGTGGCACAACTTCTTTTTGCCGCATCTTCATTACGACACTTCTCGAGTAGTGTGGCGCACTCTTCTGGCGTCTCTTTATTTATTTATTTATTTGAACTACCTTACAGGCCCGTAAAGCATTGTGTAAGGGGGCAGCAAAACATCAACAACAAATTTAAAAGGGGACAAACAAAGACAAGAAAACAAGGCACTATACATGATCAGTAAAAAATTGGATACACTTCAGTATAATACAGAACAGTTGACATAGGGGTAAGTAAATGTAAAGTTGACATAGGAACACCGAAATAAACCCAAAAAAGGGACCCATGGTACATCACACAAAAAATTAAATTAAAAAGCACATGGCACGTTTACTAGTGTCAACAAAATTTGGAAACAGAAATACAAACAAAAGGAGAGAAAAAAATGAACGCAATGTGTAACAGAACGCGTAATAGAGATTGCATCAACATGTTAAGATGGCTTCAGTGAAATGTGCAATGAGTTGGTGATGGAAGGTATCAGGATTAGACAGCGAGGTGATGTTATCTGGGAGGTTATTTCATAATCTGATGGCTCGTGGAAGGGCTGATGAATTGAAAGCTATAGATGCATGTAAAACTGAGATGATTGTGCAATCTTTTGGATGTGCAAGATGGGACATCTAGCTGAAATGAGCATGATCTATTGGAGTGCACGTACTTGTGAAATAATGTTAGCAAAGCGTCAAAGCGATGCCTAAAGATTGCAAAGAAAGATTGGTTTTAATCTGAGTGATGCTTGAATGGTAGTCATAGTTTTTAGAGATGAATCAGGCTGCCCTATTTTGAATAGTTTCTAATGTGGTGACCATGTTGTTGTAATAAGGAGACCAAATGGAGGAAGCGAACTCAAGTTGTGGTCGAACAAATGTTAGGTATGCTGGTTTCCGAATATTAGCAGGAGAATTTCGTAAGTTACGGCGTATGTAACCTAATGAATTTGAGGCCAGAGCTTATGGATGTGATATGAAAAGACCATGAAAGATCGGACGAAAGGTTAACACCAAGGTATTTGTAATGGGATACATGGGAGAGTAAGTCATGTTGAATAAGGTATGTATAGTTAGAGTTGTTATGTTTCTGGCTGAATGAGATGATTTTACATTTTGATACGTTAAGGGTCATTAACCATTTAGTGCACCACTCATTAAAAAGATCTGATTGGAGTAGCAGATGGTCGTTAGCAGATTTAATAGGGCAGTAGATAATACAATCATCTGCGAATATTCGCATAGAGGAAGTTACGTTATTAGGTAAGTCGTTTATATATGGGCATGTTCAGATAAGAACGGTAATCGAGGTCCCATGACCATTTTTTGTTTTCAATTAAATTTTTATATGTGATGGGTAAATGTCTCCACACAAAGGAATGAACCTTAGTTTTGCAAGGAACTTCGTAGTTTTCTCGGAAAAAAATTGTATGTCACAAGAGGTGGAGACTGTCATTTTTGCCACTTCGCAAAGTTGCAAGTGTGGAGCATCACTGCATGCACAATAAATTGTTTCCACGCATAAGTATTTTTTCAGTACTTCATTACAACTTGTACTATACGAACAAATAAAAAAAACGTTTTCTTGCTGTGTCAATCTTCTGAGTAAAAAATCGCAAACTTCGCTTCCGGAGCTGTGCGGTGCCAAAAAGGCACTTTTCAGGGCAGCCTTAGGGCAAGATGCGTAAAGATCTCCCGACTGAATCTTTTTCTCTGTATTTTTCAGCTACTTTTAATCACTTCAGGCAAGTTTTGTAGCTCTACACTTGACCTATATTTTTCAATATGGCCTCAAAATTGGCAGAAGTTCAAAAACATAAAAAAAGTGACAACTTTGAGTTGAATTTAAAAAAAAAAAACATCATCATCGAATCTTATTAAAATTTGCCCTGATAATACTCAATACTTCACAATTTTAAGGCACCAAAAAAGTGTTGCATTATTTTGTTTTAAAGGATAAAAATAAATACAAAACTGAGTTCATGTTTTTGTTACCTAGAATTGCTTATTACTGCCTCTTAGAAATAGTAACTGTCAGAAATTTGATTTAGCACTCACTGAACGTGGTTACATTTCATTTACCACAATATGCGAACCATCCTGAATGTTTGTACAGCTTCTACTCGCTTGTTAGCGGCGTTCTTAATGCGTCAAAATGGGAATAAATTCGCTATTTCACCTGATGAACGGGCTGCTGGCGGTCAAACGTTTTTTTTTTGTATTCTCTAATTTATCATCGTAAGGTACATTGGTATGTAATCGATTCTTTAAAAATATTAGATCATTTGTCGGTTCTTAGAAAAATATTTATATATAAAAATTTATATTAATGTGTTTCTGAAGCCGATGTTTCTGTACCTGCATCTGTTTACCTCTGTGTTCAAAGGTTCTACAGGGCAATGTCAGGAGACAGAACGTCGTCTTCTGAGAGGAACAATTTATCTGCAAGATTTTGAATCAGGAGGCGTTTTAATAGGGACGCAATTTACAAATGGGGTGCCGCTTTATGTGCAGATTGCAATTCAGAAAATCGTAACAAGAAATAAACGGCAGCAGTTGAAGTCGGTATGCGCACAGTACTATATTGTCAAGCACGAAGCACAAACCAGATCACAGTCTCTTCCATTTCGAAGTAGCGGTGGAGGCCACGTAGGATGCACTGCCTTCATTGGTTTGAACGTACTTCCACATATGGAGCGTCTGAACTCCAGGCACTTTCTTTGCCATTTTCCATTCTTCCTTCTTCATTTCACGCAAGTCTGCAAGCTCCCTCTGTGGGAGCTCCAGAATGGTGATGTTCTTTAGCGTTCCTAGAATTGTGTCTACGAAGCCGCTGGCTGTTTGTATGGCCTCACTTGCAGGCTTCCGCAAGTTGTGGTGTGATGCTCGATGTTTCACAAGCCCACCAACGCCGTCGCAAGCATTTTTGCCGTGTCCACTGGCCGAAAACATCCATTTCGTCTTGACATTCACTGCGTTGTAGCTCATAAAACTGATATTTATTCTTGAAGTGAGCGGGAGCCCCGTCGCACACATATGTTATCTTGGTGTTGTGACATTCCGTGTGTGCTACGAGGATCCACGTTCGACGGCGCGGCGTAGACGGAGACCCGTGACAGCGGCATCATCAATTACCCAGCCATGCTCTTTGAGTGACGACCAGAAAAACCGGACCCGCCGCCGCCCCGGGGAAACAGGCTTTATCCTCCCCAATTTCCGGTTACATTCCAGGACAAGGGAGCTGTCAGCGGGCCAGAGCGCGCCGTACCACAGCCGACGCTATGCGCTACCGCGAAGACGACATTCTTTCCCTCCCCCCCCTTTGTCGTGGGCTATCGCCGGGAAGGCACCCACAGCTTCCCAGAAGGGCCGCGACGGACACCTGTCATGGCGGACAGGCAGTACTCGCCAAGAATGTGGAAAGACAGGCGCTAGTGAATTAGCTCCGAAGAGAGAGCCTGTGTATACTCTCACTTGAGAGAGAGTGGTGGCGTTTTTGTTGTTTATTTAGTTTGTATTGTTAACAGACTCTGGGTTCGAGGCTAAGCCCAACCCAAAGGGGTGGTCCCCATCTCGCATGTTATTTTGGATTGGAGAATTGATGCTTTGGGCGGGCCACTGGAAATGACCGCCCTTAGTCCTTTGTTAATCAAGTGCTTAAAAGCACATGTAAACGGATGCAGTCCAGTCTGAGCTGGGGCTCCATGCTTAGCATGTAATGTGATGCTACTTAGGCACTAACCTGCCCGGTCGATGAGTAAAGTAGTGCAAAGTTTGTTCTTTTGTAAATTCAGTTCTGCTTTTTCCAGTTTAACTCTCTGCATATGTATGTTGTAAAATATGCTCTGCTGTCATCATCTACAAGCTCGCCTCCTGTTCATCTTCCAAGCCGAACGACACTAGAGGAAGGGTTTGTGAACCATCCTCGAAGAAACGGACGACTATTGAAATTCTGCTGCATAGAGCTGAGGACGACATCGGTCGCCAAGAGGACCTTCAGCGCCGAAGCCCGACGGCGTGCAGCTTCTGCCAGCTCTGCATCTCTCACAACCTTGAAGAGCTCTGCTCTGCCGTCATCGACATCTGCCAGCAACCGCTCGAGCCCAACTCCGGAGCCACTCCATCGCCCCCATGAAGTCGTCGGCACGTAAGCTCGGACGCCCCAGCCTCTGACTGGACTGCATCCGTTTACATGTGCTTTTAAGCACTTGATTAACAAAGGACTAAGGGCGGTCATTTCCAGTGGCCCGCCCAAAGCATCAATTCTCCAATCCAAAATAACATGCGAGATGGGGACCACCCCTTTGGGTTGGGCTTAGCCTCGAACCCAGAGTCTGTTAACAATACAAACTAAATAAACAACAAAAACGCCACCACTCTCTCTCAAGTGAGAGTATACACAGGCTCTCTCTTCGGAGCTAATTCACTAGCGCCTGTCTTTCCACATTCTTGGCGAGTACTGCCTGTCCGCCATGACAGGTGTCCGTCGCGGCCCTTCTGGGAAGCTGTGGGTGCCTTCCCGGCGATAGCCCACGACAAAGGGGGGGAGGGAAAGAATGTCGTCTTCGCGGTAGCGCATAGCGTCGGCTGTGGTACGGCGCGCTCTGGCCCGCTGACAGCTCCCTTGTCCTGGAATGTAACCGGAAATTGGGGAGGATAAAGCCTGTTTCCCCGGGGCGGCGGCGGGTCCGGTTTTTCTGGTCGTCACTCAAAGAGCATGGCTGGGTAATTGATGATGCCGCTGTCACGGGTCTCCGTCTACGCCGCACCGTCGAACGTGGATCCTCGTAGCACACACGGAATGTCACAGTGTAGATTGGCGCGTTGTCTTCGAGGTGTGCTTTGATTTTCGACAGAGCCAAGCATGCATGAGCTGAATCATGAGACAGATCGTCGGAAATAATGGCGTAGTTCCGAGTCGATTTTCTTGACGTGACAACGCAGGTAAACACGGTCACCTGCTTTTTCTGCCAATGGTACGCTTGTACTGCGTCTGGAAGCACAACTGTCCAGTTTTCGGCGAAATCAAAATGCAAAACAATTGCACCTCTCTTGCAGCTGTGTTTTTCTTCATGTATTGCTCTTGCTTGCACAGATCTAATATAGTTGTGGGGAATCCATTTCATGGTCATTCTTAGAAATTCTCTCATAAATGATGAAGTGGTCAGTCTTTAACGAGCTCACCGTATTCCCATGAAGCAATCAACACCTCGTCCTCGCTGCTCATTTCAAAATTTTCCGAAGTGAAAATGCCATCTTGTGGACAGTGCTCACAATTCCTAAGGAAACACGATGCAGTAGGTTCCTGGCATACACAGAGACTCTGCATATCTTCGGGAGAAAGCGACCTTCCGGACACGCTCTGTAGTACCACGAGGCACAACTGAAAGTTTACACAGCACACACAAACACACACTTGCCACTGTGGCGAGCATTTCACCCACTTAGGACGCAAGGATATGAATTTTGTGAGGCCAACCTGGGAGGCAGGGTGAGCTTGCTTGTAGAGGCGAAATGCTTCTCGCAAGGACCGCGTCATGAAGCGTTTAGGTATCCATTCTTTCTCTCCCTCCTTTTCGATTCTCACAACATCCTTTTTGTTTGGAGTCTGTCTAGAGCAATTGAGTTCATCCATGGTGTAATATTCTAAAACGGTGGTAATGTCTTCCTGTTGTAGTTTACATCTTGTATATCTCTCCTGTGTTGACCATACGCCTTCCTCATCCACCATCTTCTTCGATTTTTGGATAATGTACCTCGTTGCCTCTGGAATAACTTCCTGCACATATTTCACGGTTAGGTTTCGTGGTAGCAGTGTCAGCAGCTGGCATCGCTCTTGAGAGGACGTGCACCTATTGTAGGCAGCATGTAGGTTGTCCTCCCAATTGCTGCATTGCGCACACTTTTCTTCTTACGCACACGAAATCTCTGGGACATTATATGCTGCCTGTATCCCCGATCGTATTTTCGTCACCATAATAGCTCTTGCCACCTCTTCCTGCTTTCGCTTTGCATAGGAAAGTCTGAGGCGTTTTTTTAGAGTGCTCGGTGGCTTTAGGGGCGAGATTTCGGCTGACACTTGATTTAAATTTTCTACGATTTCTTCCCCAGGGCGGAATTATTCTAATGTTTCGGTTGACTCTGCCTGCATATTATCTATGTCTTCCTTGAGCCGACGGTAACAATTCTGACAGATGAAGTCACTTTCTTGTACTCGGAGAGCTTCTTCGGGAAGTAGGACTTTTTTGAGAGCAGCGACATTGAGTGTCTTTACACTGCGAAAGTTACGTCCTTTTTCAATTCTCTGTTTGTGCCTTTTTGAGTAGTCGGCACAAAACGTTCGCCGCAGAAATCTCTTCATGAATGCAAAAGCTTACCGATTCCAGAGATTATCGCGAGACAGAAGAGCAGGTGATGGATGCAGGGCCCAGAGCTGCTTTTCCAAAAAAAAAGAAGATGGACAGATGAATAGATTTTTAACACAGGCTGCCCACCGTCGACACTGATGTTGTTTCGGTCTGGCGTACGAGCTGAGACTGAGATACCAAGTATGCTTGTCGAGGGAGCGCTCCAGCGCAGAGAAAACACGTGAGTACAGAAAACGACCCCACCGGGTCTACCAGGCCTGGAAAACGACACACAAAACTCGAGATCCGAACAACATCCGCTCACAAGGATTATCTCGGTCGAAGGTCGAAGGCTGAGGCATAACTGCCAGGCGTTCGGTGCGTTGCGATGGAAAGATGATAGGGGCGGCTAAAGCCTCGGTGCGGCGGCGGCACACATGGTGCTGTGAAATTCAGGGTCGCGCCGGGTGTTATATAGCTATAGGAGCAGCTGCCAAGCACGGTTAATCCCTGGAACGGCGGTAGCAGTTAGTCACCTTGAGAGTGCGACAGGTGCATTAATTGTTTGCATAAACTACCCCTACACACACGTCACTCCAAAATAACGTGCTGAAATATGCTTACAGTAATTTAGGTCCCACCGTTAGAACAGTACGAAAGCGAATAGGAGCTTTAGATCTTTGATTGTAATAGAAAAAAACGCTTACATATTGCACTTATGAACTCAGCAACTGTAGCGTTTAAAATTTACTTACAAAAAACCAATACTAAAACCAGCTTCTGACGATTGCGCATCATAAGAGGGAATATTGAGCAGTCGTAGGGATTGAAATCATGAAGTCCGTTTTGTATTTATTTTCATAATTTAAAACAATATAATGCAATACTTTTTTGGTGCCTTAAAATTATGAAGTATTGAGTATTATTAGGGCAAATTTTAATAAAATTCGATGATGTTTTTTTTAAAATTCTAGTCAGTTATCACTTTTTTTGACGTTTTTGAACTTCTGCCAATTTTGAGGCCATATTGAAAAATATAGGTCAAGTGTAGTAGAGCTACAAAACTTGCCTGAAGTGATTAAAAGTAGCTGAACAATGCAGAGAAAAAGATTCAGTCGGGAGATCTTTACGCATCTTGCCCTAAGGCTGCCCTGAAAAGTGCCTTTTTGGCACTGCACAGCTCCGGAAGTGAAGTTTGCGATCTTTTACTTAGAAGATTGACACAGCAAGAAAACGTTTTTTTATTTGTTCGTATAGTACAAGTTGTAATGAAGTACTGAAAAAATACTTATGCGCGGAAACAATGTATTGTGCATGCAGTGATGCCCCGAACTTGCAACTTTGCGAAGTGGGAAAAACGACATTCTCCACCTCTTGTGACATACGATTTTTTTCCGGGAAAACTACGAAGTTCCTTGCAAAACTAAGGTTCATTCATTTGTGTGGACACATTTAACCATCACATATAAAAATTTAATTGAAAACAAAAAATGGTCATGGGACCTCGATTACCGTTCTTATCTGAACATGCCCATATATAAGAAATAATAAAGGGCCGAGTACCCTGCCTTGCGGCACACCGGAGGTAACTGGGGAAAGGTTAGAGGACAAATTATTTACAAATACGAACTGTTGGCGATCTGTGAGGAAGTTACGAAGCCATGATAAAGTTAACGAGTCGACGGAGTGATGATAATTTTGTAATCATGCAACAGTGAGCTACGCGGTCGAAGGTTTTGGCAAAATCAAGAAATATACAGTCAGTTTGCAGGTTTTCGTTCATAATAAAATGCATGTCAGTGGTTAGTTCGAATAACTGTGTTTCACAGGAATGACCCTTTCTAAACCCATGTTGATTACGGTAAAAAAAGTTATTGTGCTCAAGATGACAGAAAATATGAGATGCAATTATATGTTCTAGCATTTTGCAGCAGTTGCACGTGAGAGATATTGGGCGATAGTTTTCGACTGAAGTTTTTTTTCCAGTTTTAAATATAGGTATGACTTTAGCAATTTTCTAGTCAAAGGCAGAATTCCTGTAGTTAGTGATTGCTGAAAAATATGGAATAAGAATTTACTACTTACTGAAATGGTATTTTTTAATATTTTAGAATTAATGCCATCAATACCAGCTGAAGTAGATACTTTAAGATTATTTATGAGACACATAATACCTTCCTCAGTTATTTCAATGGCTTTCATGTAGCGATAATCGAGATCGAGAACTTCGGGTAAATTAGAATGGTCCTCAGAAGTGAACACAGATGAGAAGAAGGTGTTAAATATTGCGGGGCACTCATTGTTTGGAATGGGGCTGTTATTAGTTTCTAAGGAAAGGGAACTAGTGTCACGACTAGGGCATATCTGCTTCCAAAACCTTTTAGGATTAGTTTTCATAAGTGATGGAAGATCGTATGTGAAATATTTATCCTTTGCTGATGATAAGGCAGAGCAGTAATGTTTTAGGCAGGCACTGTAACTGTCCCAAGCAGAATGGGTACCCGCACGCTTGGCATTCGTGTATAGCCTCTTTTTCCTGTTCCTTAGTTGCTTAAGTTTCTTTGTAAACCAAGGGTTAATTTTATCTTTGGTAATTGTGATCAGAGGAACATATTGGTTTACCAAGGATGAAACGCTGTCTTTAAAGAGTATCCAGTTTTCTTCAATGCTCCGGCTTTTAAATGAGGGTAGAAATTCACAGTAAAAGAAGGTTTGCAGTTCAATGTTGATAGCTGTGAAGTTAGCTTTGCTGTAGTCGTAAATTTTTTGTCACATAGCCCATAAACAGAACCGGAATGTCTACACTTAGTTGAAGTAAATGATGATCACTAAATCCTTCCAAATGTCTGACTTCTCGTATCTTATCGGGTGCTGTTGTAAGTACTAGATCTAAAATGTTGTTTTCGCGGGTAGGTTCCTTAACGATTTGAGAGGTTGTAATCGAGTGTCAGGTTACAAAATTCTGTTGAAATATGACAAGATGATGATAATTGAGCCCAGTTGATTAAGGGGTAATTAAAATCTCCTATGAGATAGATGCTATCAGCAGGACATAGTTCGGTTGCCTTAGTAATACTGATGCGCAGCTCATTAACGAAAGACTGACTAGAATCAGGTGGATGGTAACAAGCGCCTATCATTAACTTAATGGAAGACATTAGACAGGCTGCCCAGACAATTTCAAGATTTGACTGTGTTGATTGCATATGATGATATTGCCTTCTTTATTCCCAGAAGAACGCCACCACCTCTTTTATCAATACGATCACGCCTGTATATGTTGTATGAATATGCACCAGGAAGAATTTCATGGTCGATAATGTTAGGATTCAACCATGTTTCAGTAAGAATGACGATGTGCGATTCGCTATCGTCCAGAAACGAAGAGAGCAGATCGCGTTTTGGCACGAGGCTGCGGATGTTGGCGTATGACAATGATAGTGGATAATATTTCGTACTTGCACTCGACTTGCGGGAATCCTTTGCATGTTTACTATGGTCTAGCTATCTGCTTGTCGGCACAACACTGTCTGTAATGGTGTCATAAACATAGGTCTTTGCTGCCATGTGCAATTTATCAAAAGACAACCTGAACGGCTTGTTTTGTGCTTTGGCAAATGTGTACAATTTCTTTCTAATACTTCGTGTTGCTGGCGAGAAATCTTCTCCGATGGAAAATGAAGTTCCTTTCAGTTTACATGTACATGAAAGAATCTGCATTTTGTCCTTGAAAGACAGCAGTTTTGCTATAATTGGTCTACGCTTATCGGCGCCATATTTCCCTAGTCTGTGTATACGTTCGAGCTCTGTACTTGTTGCACTTATGTCGAGCCTTTCTGAACAAAACTGGATGATTTTCTGCTCAGACGCTGCCCAGTCTTCGTCAGGATTGTCTTCCACTCCAAAGAAAAGAAGGTTGCTCCGACGCAACCGATTTTCGTTATCATCGCACCTAGATGCAGTTAAGGAGAGCTGGTCCGAGACAGAACTAAGAACGTGTTCAGATGTGCTGGCTTCTTCTGAACATTTCTTGGCGACTGATGTTTCTAGTGTCACTATCCTTTGATTTAAAAGTTCTACTTCTTTCTGCAAGGTCGCTTCCTGGTCTTTCGCTATTTTACCTTCGCCTTCATTAGCCTCGCGCGCCTCCAGTGCAGCCACCCTTTCGGTCAAGTGTTTCAATGCGTTCGCAGCTGCAGCCTCCCTCTCCTTGGAACATTTAAGCTCCTTTAACAAAGTAGCTTGGCCTTCTTCCAGCTTACGGGCTGTTTCTAGTAATGACACACACGTTTCGTCCAGTTTCTTTAGTCCTTCTAAGGCAAGGGCAAACTCCTCAGCTTCAGCCTTCGACATGGGACCAGGATTAGATTCAGTATCACCCGAAAGCATCAAAAGTACACCAGACAGTAATTGCCACATCCACTTCAACAGACCAAGTAACCGCTTTGACACGTCAAGGAGCTCACCGCGAACAGACAGTAATTGCTGCTTCTAATACTTCATGAAGATTTCATGTAACTGACCTGGAAAACGAACGGGTGTGAGCACATCGTCGCTGGCGCGATGTCATGCCCAAATGGCGAAGCCCCCAATGCGCGTTTATATGGCATGCTGTTTGCTTCGGTCATCGTCGAGGTAGGTTGCCAGATTGATGAGCCAGCTTGAACCAGATGCAGCGGCAGAGGATCCAAGGCAGGCCATGGCGGGATTGAAACTTCTGATGAAAGCTGGCAGGAACCAAGAAAGCCACCGCAAACGGCCCATGTGACAGCTTAAAAGGTTGATCTACACTGTGATGAACTAGTATATGGTCTAGCAGTGCAAACAACAATGCCAATGCATCTGCAAAGCAGCCAACGCATGTCACTTGGTATTGATAGCACAAGATGACGTCCCAGCAACGTTTTCTAGATGTTTTATCACTTATCTGGCATGGTACTGGTGTTACTGTGCAGTTATTTTAACATGCTGTGGTAACGTTCATACCAATGTGCATATGGAAGTCCAGCTAGGTTGAATGGTATTAAATATATTTTTTGTTTGCCCACTGCACGAAAATACTTCTGAGTTGCGCTGAACTGTGATGACTGCTTGCACATTGTAGTACATCTCGTAGGTATTAATTGGTACAAGCCTTATCTTTTGTGCTCCTCAGTGAGTGCATGTTTATTGAGCAGCGCAGCACCACAGTATCCAGTTCTATTAATGAGCAAACTTGACTATCAGTGCCAGGCTCACAGGACTCACAATGCCGACAATGTATGACACATCTAATACACATGAAATACACAGCTTTGGCAAGCCTTCACAAATGCGCATTTGCCTCAGCCGCCTCACTGCATTGCAGAAGTTCGTGTTCAAGATCTCTGTCAGGCTGGGGACGCTCGTTTTTGTTGTGGAGGACAGTGTAGACATGACAAGGGAATGAAAGTATGAGAGCATTTGTTTATTGTTGATGTGTAACTCCTGTGGCCATTGGAACTGCTTTAATGACACTGTCAAAAGGCGCAGCTCTCGGCTGCCTTGGACAGGCCACCGTGGCACATAAGCTACTGGCAGGCACAGCTCTGCCATTGGGAAAGCGAAATAGGCAAGAGAATCCCTCTAAAGTGCAACATTTTTGTTTCTTGTGTTTTGAATTTTTTTTATAAATTGTATAGGTCTTGTTTCTGCTTGCTCATTTCTGTAATTATTTTCGAACTGATATGGGCATGGCTAAGTTAAAGACCAGCCAGAAGGCTAGAATTAGCAGTATCAAAAACACCACAGTTTTTTATTAAAGAAATTTTCATCATCTTATTTTATTTGTTTTGTGTAACTGGACAGGTAAGCTTCAACAAAGCAGTGGTTACATTAAACTTGAGCTCCATTTGTTAACCTCGCTTGCGTAGTTAATCATATATGCTCGATTTCACAGAAGACTTTCATTGTGATAGAGGTTTTCAAGATAGGTCTTGCTGTTCATTGGTGCTGTTGTGGGTTCTCAGCTATGCAGTAATAGATGTAGTAACTCATGTTTCTGTAAGTGTAGGCATGACTTGAACACTTGAAAGTCTTAATTTCTACTCATAAAGGTAGCCTGTTTGTGAAAAGTTTTGACAATATTAAATCACGAAAACATCATGATGCTACGTGTAAGTACTTATCATATTGTGGGTTTATTCATAATACGTATCTAATGAACACTGCAGTGCTCATCCTCGCAGGGCTTTTGCGGTTGTATAAGTTGCAGCTCTGTTAATCTTTCAAGCCTAGCTAGAGCTTGTTGCATAAATTTACCCAATCTGTCAGCTTAAAACATATGTCATCATGCTGCTGCAGCCACAAGGAATATTGAAAAATGGAGCGAGAAGATGCGAGCCTCAATGGAAGAGTTGTATGGAACCGAGCACTTTCGCCACCTCTGGTCAAACTATTGCGACTTCTACCAGGACCTGCTGCAGAAACATCAGGGGGAAGTGTGCCGCAGTGAGCTACCACACATACGATGCCCGACGCTTATAGTCCACGGAGGAAAAGACCCACTTGTGCCTTCACATCATGCACATTACTTACTACAGCACATTGCAAATGCCAAGTGAGTATGCGTGCTGGGTTTTGCTCTTATCTCTGCTCGTGAATTACATTGCATATCGCATCATCATTGGTTCACTTCATTCTGCTCAGTTACAGAAAGATAGAAACACGATATTGTCAAGTTAATGTAGGAACACTGGTACTTGTGAATGCTTGGATCTTAGAAAGATAGGCAAAGCTCATCACATATCAGTATTTCTGTAGCGAAAAAGTGAGCTGCATGCCTTGGTGATCATCTTTTCATTAAGGGAAACTTCAGATGAAATAATTGGGCATTGGCATTTGGTTAATTCCATATTCATGATTGCTTTGTCATCCGTAGTGGCTGCTAAGAAAAATGCAGAAAGTGCTGCTTAGTTTTGATGTGCTACTCTTGGATTGCTTGGTTTAAACTTTTTCGCAATTGAAAAATGTGCCAAATTTGTGCTGTAATTACAGGCCATTTTTCTGAGTAAATGTAAAAAAAAAAACGAGATCAAAAAAGCTTGAGATGTTAAGTATGCTGTGGATTCATTCTTTGTGTGCGTTTTTGTTTGTTCTCTTTTTTGGCATTTACTGGGGTAAACGTAACCCGTCTAATCAGACTTGCTAATCAACTGTCTATTTTCCGTATGTGACCATTACCATGTTGGCAAAGTGTGATGGGAAGCTGACATGCAAAATGCCACCATAACACTTATAGCCACCTCATGTCCGTTTGTAGAACTAGGAGGAAACTAGCCAAATTAGCATTTTAGTGATTACCTGTGGCCCTGACTCGTTTTTCCAATGAGCACGACTTTGACATGGTTAAGATGGCAATGTAACACAAATGAAAGGGCTCATTCTTGAATATACCAGAACACAGTAAATACCCACCACTGCACTTTCCTCTTCCTGCAATGTCTGGTCTACCAGGTGTCTCAGCTAACTTTAGTCAAGGTTAAAAGATATACCGGTACACAATAGGTGAATGCAGCTTTAACCATATGTTTGGCCACTGTATATAGTAAGCCGGAGTATATTTATATTCTGTTCAACTGAGTAATTAAATAAATTGTAAAAATTAGCCTATTACATTCCAGGCCAAAATACGCCGCGGCAGTGGCTCAGTGGTTATGGCGCTCGGCTGCTGACCTGAAAGACGCAGGTTCGATTTTGGCTGCGGGAATCGAATTTCGATGGAGGCGAAATTCTAGAGGCCCGTGTACTGTGCGATGTCAGTGCACGTTAAAGAACCCCAGGTGGTCGAAATTTCCGGAGCCCTTCACTATGGCGTCCCTCATAGCCCGAGTTGCTTTGGGACGTTCAACCCCATAAAACCAAAACAAACCAATTTCAGGCCAAAATTTCAATCCGTAATTATAGAGCATCCCAAAAAACCTCTGCTTCGTCAATTTTTATATCGATATGAGCCTTAGATTAGTTTTTCTGTATTGAAAAGAAAGCCCGTGTGACAAATCGCTTGCACGCTACATCAGCAGTGCTCTCAGACGTGGAACTCATGAAGTAGCTGCATTCGATGGTGCTGCAAATGAGACTGGACAAAGGCAATGACGTGGGCACTGGAGGTAAAATTGAGAGTAGCACCCGCGTCTTGGCCATGTTCAGTGCAGAAAACAATGGGTGCGGCGGTTTACGGTAGCTATATGCAGGCCGAAACACTGTGTCTCGTTCTATTGCCCTTGCAGGTGGAAATGTTCTTCCTCTTAGCTTGCCAAGCCAGCTGATAATTAGTATGACCAGGCTCATTAAAAAGAGCTGTTTTTATTTCTAACACATGAAGAGGGCAGGTACCCTTATAAGAATGCATTACTGTACAAAACAGGCCTCATGAGGTCTGTGAAATTTAGGTTTTTTCACAGGTGTTGGAATAATTATTCAGGTTGTTGTGTAAACCTGTTTCTGTGCCTTTTACGTCATCCTCACCAATGTGAGTACAGCAGAATTTATGAATAAAATTTGTTTCTCAATTGTTTTTACAGATTATATGTGATACCTGATGGCAAGCACAACCTTCATCTCAAGTACGCTGACGAATTCAACAAAATTGTGACCGAGTTTCTTATCAGTTGACCGGGTAACATTATACTGTCAAAGCTGTTTTAAACAAAGTATTGGCCTCTATTTTACTGCAATACGAATACCTTCTCTGACTGCTGATCTGTTTGTCAGTATGCAAGTGCTGTAGCTTTAGTTAGGGGAATATAAACGTTGGTGATATAAGAATAAAGGTATGTTTCTTCACACAACCATACTTTTTTTTTTATGTGCTTTAGTGGCTGTCATATTGAAACATAACAGGTCAGAAAGGTATGAATGAAGGTTGCTTGACAGCATAGTAGTACAGAATAAGCGCATTGTTATATAGGGACCTTGTACTACTGGAGACAAAAGTTTCTGGGATGCCAGTTCTAGGAAAAACATTTATTGCAGCTCCACCTCACTACCCGTTTGTCTGATATTGTGAAGTGAGGAAGGAGCATTTAGACCTTTAAAGGGACTATGCAATAAATTAATTGAGATTATGTAAAACAGACGAGAGATAGGCATTCGATCACTCGTCACCCCAGTACAAGAATTTTTGAGCTAGCATCAATAACAGCGAAGATATAGACGATTAAAAATTACGCTCCTCCTCTCCCCCTCAACTCGGACATGAGGAGCACCAGAAAAAATAAAGAAAACAGCTCTGGGACTTGGCACCGCCCATGAATACGTCATCCGCTGACGTTTATTTTGCAACTTCCGGTTGTCGCTCCTAGCCCCCCAGCGGCAGCGTCGGCGGCGTGGGGGCATCTCTCCGGTCTCTTCTGCTTCCTGGATTGCGTCATGTGTCGGTTTTCTTTGCTTGTCATCTGTGGTAATTAGCAGTAATAAACCTGGACCTCGAGGTGGGACTGCTCGTTTTTACGGCCGCGATGGGCATCTAGCCCTATGCGTGCCCACGAAGAGCCGTGTGAGTGGCTCCGGAACTCCCGACGGAGGCGGCAGAGGAAAATTGAAACCATATGCGCGAAGGCAATGCCCTGGCTCGCTTTTGTGCGAGAGGGTCGCGCGGCGGCACGAGAAGGCGATTTTCACGGCTACCGGAAGTGTGCCCGTGACGTCGTGGCTGCCGTGGCTCCAGCGAATGAGAGTGTGTGGTGGCCTGGCGACGTCATGGTACAGTGACGTCTTTGTTCCACGATTTTAGTTCCAAAATTGGTCACTGCGAGTACACCAATCGGCCCGCGAATTTTGAAAAACACGGTTTTTAAAAGTTCATAATAAATTGCCGGCTCAGTTCTGAAGACTCATACTTGGTGTGAATGCTTCTTAGCATCATTTCTAAGCATTGAAAACATTTACAAGTGACTTTTTATTCGTTGCATAGTCCCTTTAATGCCTTCATACAATATCAGGCGACTGGGTAGCGAGGTGGATCTACAATAAACTTTTTTGCTAGAACTCTCGCCCGGGAAACTTTTGTTACCAGTGGTAAATTGGTAACCAAAAAGTTAACTTTAGTAAGTAAAAAATTACAGTGATATTTTTTGCAGCTAGCGCATGCTAACATGGAGTGTTGGACCAGGCTTGTGGCGTGCGAGAAAAAAGCATACTTTTTGACGTGCCCATTCAAGGATGTCACAAGGTCGCCAAACTCTGGCAGCGATTCGATAACCAGTTGTTGAACAATATTCCTCTGGTTTTTGTGTTCGAGAAACATTGTGGCATTCTCTGGTTGTAATAGCTTTTTTTTCAATTACTCCGGTGTGCATCACGACAGTGACGACACATGCACTTGGGAATTCCAGCCTGCCTCGATTCAAGCTAGATATCAAAGAGTGAACATCGGCATCATCATGTTCTGTTGTTTCGCAGTCCATAACAAGCTGCTCTCGGCAGAAATCGCAGTTCAGGGCTTTCATTACAGAATGAGCACAAAAGCACCTACATAGCCAAACACAGGCGCACGTGAACTCAAACTGTTCAGACCTTCTGTAAACTCAGCAATTTTGAAGGAATGTGCAGCACTTGACAAACAACCGACCTCATTGTCGCTGAAGTCACCGGCGCACATCACAGGAAGCGTGTCTTGGAGGCGAATTCTGCCTTCACACTCGTGAAGCTGTCGGATGCTGATGTGGTAGTTACCGCCAGCCATTTGTCTGTACTGAAGAAACCTCTTCTCTAGGCCGTCTGTTTGCACTTTTCCGAGTAGCACGTACTTAAAACCGAGCTCATAGATGCAATACTTTGAGAATTCAAGTAGAGCATATGCTGAATGCCACAGAGCATTAAAAGTTTCCTTTGTGGCATGCAATTGTCGTGTTTATAAAATTTCCATACGTCAAGCCAGATTTTGAAGGCTTTCAAAAAGGATAGCTTGGGGTCATCATTCAACGATGAAATTGGCTCTTCGTATACGTCACGATGGTGATAGCCCTTGTGTGGCATCTTCACATTAACTACCATCCACCAATGAATAATTATTCTGATGAAGTTGGCAGTTTCTTTCGCACGTGAAAGTACAGGAAAATCGCAGTGCATGTCCAAGGCTTCAGCCACAAAGATGTTGAAAACCTGTAAGGCTAGTTTAACATTTTGCCTTTGTAAATTGCTTGGGTTTAAAGCCTTCGAAGGCAGCCTATAACTGTACTTCAAGAGCTGAGAAGATTCAAGTTTGTGAAGCTTCCTGAGATCCTTGAATGATGCCCACTGTATAATGTCAGGGTGGACGGAATTGTCAGTGAGGTTAAACATAGGAAAATAAAAGTTGGCTTTAGGATTTCTTTAGTTAAGCCAATTATTTCTAGCACACTTTAACAGTTACACAGCGTCAGGGATGTAAAACATGGGTCGCGTTGCATCGTCTGGATGTGGGTAAATAATCCTCACCTTATGCGGCATCGTAAACATGCTTAAAGCCTTCATATTGATTGAATTATTATCTGTTACTACATCTAAAACTTTAAAACCAATTCTTTCCAGCCCAAGGATTACCTTCTTTAAGACAGCATGAAGTGACTCCGCATTTAACGTTCTCATGGGGAGAATGTGTACAACATCTCGAAACGAGCTTAGCATACTTTGCACCATGAACATGTGCAGTAGTTGCAGCTTCATCTGAGTTCCCTGCTGCCCCTGCAATCTTTCCTCCTTTATAGTCCTCTGGCCAATGTATTTAAGAAAATTCTGATCACCTGATTCGTTATCAGGTGATAGGTGGAAAGAGGAGCAGATGTTTCTAATGGTACTCGGATGCGGCAAAGTCAAACAACCAGAGCCCCTCAAAAACTTGTATGCATGAGGAGATATAGTATGCAGATGCAAGCAAGCACCATTGTTTGAGATGAGTACTGCAGTCGCTCTCAAGCAACAACACTTGTTCCCTCAGAAGTTTAACAGAGTCCTTTCTGTTTTTGCGGACGCTTTCCTTAATCTTTTCCATGAGGTTTACTATCAGGTCAGTAAGGCCATCAGATGAACCTTTGTCGTCAGAAATCTGCTGTAGCTTATTTAATATGTCAAGTAGAACATTGATGTCACCGATTTTGTCAGGCACGACAAAATCTCCTAAACGTTTCACTGAGTTGCCGTGAAAACACGCCGTAATACGAAGATATGCGAAAACAGTAACAGAACACTGTAGGACCAGCGCACTCTCATTTGCAATATTCAAGAACATGCTACAGTTTGGGTGATTAATAATAGTCCATTCAACTGGGACACACTTGACGTTTAAGCGCTCCATCATTTCATGCAGAGATGAAAATTTGCACTGCATTTGTTCTTGTCAATAGCAGGCTGCTGACACTTCAATAGCACGAGCAAGACATTTGCCTCCCGGCACATTTTTTCGGCATCTGGGGAGCTCCTTGCTGGCACGGCATCTTTCTTTGACAGGTACGAGGGACAGCCAGGGAATTAGGATGGCACTGACCCAAGACGCAGGTGTGGCACTTTTAGAGGGACTTCGAACACCTTTCCTGTCCGGGGATTGGTGTACGATGAGGTATGTTCAAGGCAGGATGCATGGAAGTGTAAGGCGCACACCTGTTTTACAATAGCAAAAGTGTGACACACCACATTACCAATGCAGTACAATCTAATATCGAGGTAAAGCTTAATTTTTGTCATGGCTCCCTTAAATACTGTTCATTTGTGGCAACAGTAGAGAAAATGACTTCGTACCTTGTTTTTGGCAGTAGGCACAAAATCCTTTCGGGGAATCGCACTGAGCCACTTGTAAAGCTGTTCATCCTTTGGCAAAGGAAACACTTGAACCTTGTTCCCCGTCTTGTAGTTGCTTGAGCACATAGGTACACAATACTTGTTAGGCATGTCGAAGCCTGCATGTCGCAGAACGGGCGCAAGGAAAACAGCACTGAAGCGACCACGAGGCGACTGGCTCGACGAACTAGCTGCGTGTAACAAGAGGGGAAAAATGAGCCGGGAGGCGACGGGACAGAAAGGCCGGTATGGAGAACCGGAGGCAGCCGCAGGCAATGGCAATGCCCAGGTAGGACGGCGGGTGCTGACGTCACTAGAGAGGGCACAGGCCTTGAAAAGTTTAGGAGGCGTTGGCATAGGTGCGTCGCTCGCATGAAGGTGCTTCACCAGCATAGTGTCTCGTCTATAGTTGTTGCTGGAGTATTAATGTAGAAATTGCACTGATTAAATCAAATACAACAAACTAATCACAACGGAAACAACCGGACATGAGCTTCTGACGGCCACAAGGGTCAGGTCCCACATGGTGCTACTGCGTCGCGGATTGTTTCAACACCGCATCGTTCTAGTCATTTCCAGATCAGTGTCTCACAAGCTCTTATGCTGCTGATTACGTCTTTCATGGCGCCGACAAGAATGACTGACTGCGACAGAATCACACCAAACAGCTAGCCCACTTGGGCTTGTGCCGCCCTAGCAGCGTTAAGAAAATCTTTTCCCACGAACACCTGTTCGACTACTCAGTGTTCCCATGCTTGCCTGCAGTGCAAACCTCACTTAAGAACAAGGACTATAGTTTTCGCGTGGCTACAGTGTCGGCAGTATCGTGCTCTGCGGTGAAGAGGCGTTAAGAGACGACGCAACTTACGGCCCGAGAGCTCAACTTCAAAAATTATTTCCTCGCTTTAAACAAAAATTACCTCGATAAAAACTTCAGAAATGGAAGGCAATAAGCTGTTTTATGTAATCCGCTATTGTTTGTATTTTTACTTGGACCACCTCAGGGTGAAATTAACGAGTGTTTTGGCTCAAAATGCACTTTTTGTAACTAGATTTTTTTTCCTTCTGCATCCGCAGTTTCATCACCTGTAAAATTTATTATAGGTACTGGACATCTACAGGAACAAAACGGCTATTCCAGAATATCCGAGAGAAAGTTCATATTTAAAACAAAAAATGACAAAAATGAAAAATGACACATTTTCATACTTTTTTCGATTAAAAAAAATATTTATGCCGTGTAAAGCAGCATGCTCCGAATTGTATCGAAAGACAGAATCTGTGCAAATGTCAATGAAAAACTTTTTGGAGTGCTTTCTAAAAATTTGCTTATTTAGCAGTGCCTGTTTTCTCATTTTTTCTGAATATTCAATCTGCCCTCACTTCACGAATAAATTTTTTAGGCAAAAATGCTTCAGGCTTTCATTACGCACATTACGATGTTTCCACGAATTTTTTGAACAAATTGGAGATGGTCGAGCGCAACGCCTGGGATGTTTGGCGTGGAATGATTCAGGTGGAACTATGTGAGTATGACGTCAGGGGACGAAAAGGCGGCATAGTTTCGGTTTCGCGAATTCAAGATGGCGGCCATTAAAATTGATTGTGTCCTCCTATACCTTAATTCTCCCCCGTATGACGTCAGGGGACGAAAAGGCGGCATAGTTTCGGTTTCTCGAATCTAAGAAGGCGGCCATTAAAATTGGTTGTGCCCTCCCATGTATATTTTGAACCCATTGGAAGGCCAGTTGGAGCGTCCAATTGTAATGCCGGCCCACACAAAACAAATTGTTTGCTTCCAATCGGAAAATTTCCCATTATTTACTTGGAACCAATTGCAAGCTTCAAATGGAATAAGAGGGGCATTCCAACTGGAACACTTATAGAAAGGTTAACCGCTGGCTTCCTAATCAAGTGGCAGCTCCAAGTAGGCCGCAGGCGAGCATGCATGACACACAAACCATAGGCATAAACGTTGCGGCAGTTCCTGTCCCTATGGTTTGTCTGTCTGTCTGTGTTGCCAGGAAGAAAAAAGGAAAGTGCACAGGCCTGCTCTCTGGCTCAAGCCGAGCCACAATCGCTACCACGTGCAGATAGTAGGAGAGTTGAAAGATGGGATAGAAAGACAGGATAGTAAAGACGCGTTGAAGACAAGGCCGATTGCGGAGGTAGTGCAATATACCGGGCCAACCGGTGGCGGAAGTGAAGCAAACTTCAAACGCTCCGCCACATTTCCAAAAATAAGTCCAATTGGATCCGTACCAGATATTCTTGCATGTGGCCGACTTAGAGCTAATATAAACGAAAACGTAGCATATGGACGGGCCCCCCAGTGTACTCTGTTAAACCACTTAGAGCTGCCACTCATAAAGAGGATCAGTTCGGCCTGATGCTGCAGGCGACGCACATTTTCAGCGCTCGATTTGTGAATTGTGGTTCGTACACGAGCGATGAGGGACGCCGTAGTGGAGGGCTTCGGATTTTAGACCACATGGGATTCCTTAACATACAACGACATCGCACAGCACACGGGCGTTTTTTTATTTCGCCTACATCGAAATGCGGCCGCCACGGACGGGATCGCACCCAGGACTTTGGGATCAGGTGCTGAACGCCAAAGCCACTGTAACGGGTCACTTTATTTGTGTTCGTAAATAAAATATTACAGTCGAACCTGGATTATGAAACTCGAAGGGGTTCACGAAATAGTTGATATACCGGTATATCGATAATTCAGTGTACGAAAAATGGCGATAGGTAAGCTTATCTATGACCTAGAAGCAAGAATACAATGCATCCATTCTTGTGACACGGTGCCTGGCTGACGACGATCTTCTGCCTGGTCAGGTCCGTTGACCGCAACGAGGTGTCCTAGTCCTCCCAGGTTCGGAGAGGCACCAGCCCGGCGGGGGGAGGGGACGCCGGGCATGACGGGAGGATGTGTGCAAGGGTGACCTTGGGGCGGGAGCACAAGGTGCATATGGGGGTACCGGCTTAAATTTATACAGATCGGCTGGTGTAGGTAGCGTGTGCGTCTGCAGGGGACGCCAGACTGATTTCTTTGCGGTAGTAAGGGTTGGGTGGGGTGGTGGGAGATGAGGGCACTCAGCGCGGGAGTTTGTGGTGAGCTCAGCAAACGAGTGCATACGCTCCTTCGAGAAATCCCCCACGAGGTCCGCCTGTGCCCGACTTCTAGACTCTCGGGCTAAGGAGTCGGCGGCCTCGTTGCTGGGATTTCCCAAGTGCGCAAGCATTCAGATGAGCTCAGCGCGTTAGAATAGGTGGGGGGGGGGGGGGTGCACCAGGGATTGTGCAGGGTGGTGAACCCTGTTCCTGGCATAGTTTAGAATGGCGGTTTTTGACTCACTGATGATGTAACCGACATTTGTGTATGCCATAGCAATAGCGGTCTTCTCGGCTCCCTCAGGGGTGGTGTCTGAAGGAAGCTCGAAAGTTAGGGAGGCTATGTGGGGGTTGCGGACAACCGCAGTGGCTCCATGCTCATCGCAGGTGGCATCCACCCAAACGTATCCCCATACCATTTATGTCGCGCTGCCTCGCGCGCCTTTCTCCGACCTTGATTACGGTGGGGGTGCATGTTCCTCGGTAATGGTTTGACATGGATCGAAGTGCAGATCTGGGTAGGGAGTGTTCTTAGTGATGTATTGTTTGCGGAGATAGTGATGCAGGCCTATTGCTGATTGAGTATGTGTCGTCCGGCAGCACCTAATCAAAGGTTCTGGGCTTGTATGGGGACCTCTCGAAGTTCTTGTAATGTGTTATGGACTCCGCGTTCGAGCAGTCTCTTAATTACAGGGAAGCTCACTTGTGGCGTGCACCGTAGCGGTGCCCTAGCGCATGCCATCCGCCTTGTTTGCGGGAGGTGCGGGATTCGACCCCCTGCCGCCGCGTACCCATCGGTCTCTAATGTTCCCCTGGCCTGGTGCTCAGATTCTGTGAGATGAGATGATTGGGAAATTGGTCTTGACCCTACCTCGTGTACGTCACCGCGAACACCCAATAGCCGTTCGAGCGCGCTCCGCACAGGTGCTGGTGGAGTGTCTGCACCGTGGTGTAAGAATATTTTCTTACACCATGGTCTACACTCAATCGCGAAAGCGTTCAACAGCTGCGCTGGTCAAGCGCATTAATATGAAAACAACCGTTGAAGCATTTAATCCAACTCTGTTCTGATGGTCCACCGGTACCGGGCGTGGATATGGGTCACTCTTGGAGAGGGCGGTTGGGGGGGGGGGGGGGGGGAGGTCCGTTTGAACCATGCATTTCTTCGACTTTTTTTTGTAAAACTAAATTGAGTTCAGCATGGTTTTCCTGTATAAAATTTCCTCTCGCTTTGAGGATTGGGGGCGAACATCCTCCACCCCCTCCCAATATCAGTGTACGAGCACATGGTGCAACCACCGCGCTTCGTGCCGCACGTCGCGGAGATTTCACCTACGGTTAAATTGATGATCAGCTGCTAATTGTATATAACATGCAACGTCTCCGAGGCTTCTTTAAGCCGTCCTCGTTCGCGTTGGTAGCGCCAGCATACTTGCATTCGTTGTGGCGCTATGGAGCGCTGTCACCATCAGTAGCGGCGCCCTCTTTTTGCCAAGCAACAAGAACAGGAGCTTACACGCCTCCAAGTGATAGAACAGCCTTGCTCTCGCCGTTATTTCCAACTCATGCTGGGACTTTATTGCGAATATATATCGTTTCGTGTTGCGTCACACCAAACAATTTTTTTTCTTATAAAACCAAATGCTCGCCATGGCCAGTAGCCTGGCTTGCCTAATATATATCGTTTCGTGTTGCGTCACACCAAACAATTTTTTTTTCTAATAAAACCAAATGCTCGCCATGGCCAGTAGCCTGGCTTGCCTAATATATATCGTTTATTTTATCGGAACTCTGCAAGCCAAATGGGAATTTCGGTGGCGGTGTCTCAGGCAGTGTCGGCGAGGGCGTCCTCGTCGTCGAACTCTCCCTCGTCGTCGGCTGTGGCCTCCTGGTACTGCTGGTACTCGGACACCAGGTCATTCATGTTGGACTCTGCTTCGGTGAATTCCATTTCGTCCATGCCTTCCCCAGTGTACCAGTGCAAGAAGGCCTTGCGGCGGAACATGGCTGCAAATTAAGACGGGCACCACGAATATTAGTTGTTTTTGTAGGCTTTCACGAATTGCAGCGGAACTTATACAGCTAGTTCAATTCTATCCGTCCGAATTATTCCCACCAAGTTACCCAGCTGTTCGGATTTTTGTTTCTGCGCCACCCAGTCCAGCTTTCTCCGGCAAAAATTTTGAAAATTGGAAAATTGTAAGACACTGTTAAGGAAATATTGAAGGTAATGGTCCATTATTCTGATATGTAGCAAAATCTTCCTTTTAAAGTGTTTCCAGCGATCGCACCGGAACGCTTTTGAAGATAGCGAAAACGTGAATAGAAAAAAAACTAAGAGACTGCCTCGGGTGATCTGCGGATATATTGATTGTTTTAGTGAAATCTTGCATTATACGAGAAAACTGCGTTCATGAACGGCTTCCCGCTTAAAAATACTTTTGTCCATAATTCCTGAGTATCCGATTTCAAAAAGCGCCTTTCTCGATCATGAGGATCGGATTGAGCGATGGCGTCCAAAAATAGGCCTGCCTAAACTTGCAACAGAAGTGGAATAATCCAAGTTTTCTTTTGTATGCTGAGCGGCGGCGCGGATTAGCGTGAGGAGAGAGTGCTCACACACGCTCGCCATCTAAAGGGCGTAACTACATCCGACATTTGCTTTTAGTAAAAATCGATTTTCGGCTCTTTATGGGGTATGTAGATGTTTATCCGGCAACAAAATACGCATTATGTCGAGAAAATTGGATTTAAAAATTTTCCCGCTTCTCGATTCAAACTCGTGACGTCAAGACAAGCGAAATTCGTGACCACCGCTTAGTGAATAGCGATGTAGACTAGCCTCAGGGATCCACGACAAAAAAAAACAAAAAAGGAAGAAAACTCTTGAAGCACTGTAGTTTCCTTGCAAAAACGGTCGGTGATGGCGGCATCTGTATTTCATTTTTTGACCTTTACCTGGCTAGGGAAGGGGACGGACCTTTGTCCCCGTTTGGGTTGTCCACTGTTCGGGTTAAAGGTGCGCAGGGTTGAATGGGGGAAGTTCTAGAGATTGTGTAGGGTCTAGGTCTGAGGTAGCTCACTCCCCACGGCACGGGAACAAATGCCTATCTCTTTCCCTTTCGCCTAGCCTTAGTCGTAGAAGCTCCGTTTTTTAGTGATAAAAGTGTCTTTCGCAATTAGAACGCTGCTACATTTCCATACAGGCCAACTTGAATTTGTCCTCAGAGTCTCTTTAAAGGTGGCCGCTTCGTTACCTCTTTATGAGTGATTTTTACGGGCACTGCTAAATTTGTAACGTCGGAAACATTACCCCTCCTTGATACACGGTCTGCACTTGGTGAACAGGGAAATGTCGCGCTTGTCATCTGAGATGTTTAATGAACGGGGTCGTTCCTTGCAGCTTGTGGTTTGTCAGTGAAATGCGCGTACAAAAGTTTTGCCGACACTGTTTGTGACGTCATCTTTGTCACAAAAGAACACCGCATCCAACACACCCCTGTTTTGGTTTAGGTTTTCTGCTTTTTGCTCTTTGATGATTGTTTTACTCACAGTTCTATTAACAACAGATTGCAACGAACAGAGAGGGCTTTAAGCAATCTTACGGGAGTGCCACCTTAAGATTAAAAAAAATAATAATCCCAAAGTTGCCCTTGAACGATGAAGTAGGCGCTCTATGCAACTGCAGATTGTACGTGTGAACTGCAGGCTGTGCTGTGAGTAGAATGTAATTCGGGCAATTCTGATAAATGACTGACCAGTGAATTGTTCTGAAATGCGCTTGAACAGCTCCTGAATGTCCGTGCTGTTCCCGATGAACGTCGCAGACATCTTGAGGCCACGGGGTGGGATGTCGCAGACGGCGGTCTTGACGTTGTTCGGGATCCACTCGACAAAGTAGCTCGAGTTCTTGTTCTGGACGTTAAGCATCTGTTCGTCGACCTCCTTCATGCTCATGCGGCCGCGGAAGATGGTGGCTACCGTCAGGTAGCGGCCGTGGCGGGGGTCGCAGGCGGCCGTCATGTTCTTGGCGTCGAACATCTGCTGCGTCAACTCTGGCACGGTCAGCGCCCTGTACTGTTGGCTGCCTCGGGACGTGAGTGGTGCGAAGCCGGGCATGAAGAAGTGCAGACGCGGGAAGGGCACCATGTTGACAGCCAGTTTGCGCAGGTCAGCGTTCAGCTGGCCGGGAAACCTGCGTGTGTATGGTCACTTAAGTTGCTTTAAGACTGTTTTTTTTTTTGCGTTAAGCACCGCGAACAAGGGCCTGCAGGCGCCGCGCCATTCATGTCCCCAATTGTGCTACGAAGTTATACACAACACAAGCTATTCCCTCTTCAGGTGTGGTGAAGTAGTTTGCAGGCCTAAGCGCCTGTGGCCATTGTGGGCATCGGGCCATTCGTCGACGGCAGTGATCGGTGCCACTCACTACAGCTTCGCATATAGAGATGTCGAGTGACAGTAATAGACTACGATCACTGAGAAAAGAAAGCTTCGTCACCTGAGGCATGTTGTGACTCCGGACATTGTGACAGAAACCAGGTGGTTGAGGTCCCCGTATGTGGGAGTGGTGAGCTTCAGGGTTCGGAAGCAGATGTCGTATAGCGCCTCGTTGTCAATGCAGTAGGTTTCGTCGGTGTTCTCCACCAGCTGGTGCACGGACAGGGTGGCGTTGTAGGGCTCGACGACGGTGTCGGAGACCTGCAGTTTTGAATGCGCTTGAATTCGCACTTTCTGTCGACGTGGAGCAAACCCTACATCTATGCACAAGAAAAATTTTCTCATTTTTAAGCACTGTGATTCTTCGATTTCTCGCTACCATTGTCGAGCATTAAAGGGACAAGAAATTATTTTGATGGTCAAATTCTAGGGCAGCGATCAGTAGAGGTGGCCTTTGTCAGTATTAATTCGAGTCAAATTCAAAAGCTCTGCGTGGACCCTACACACACCTCCTTCACGCCCCGACGTCATGCAGATGCGGTGGCGCTGATGTCAGTAGCGCCTTTGGCACGGCAGGCAAAATAGGTTCCGCCTGCCCGTGCCCACCAGCTGCTGCAGCTGCTGGCGGGACTGCGCAACTGCATCATGCCCGCGCCTCGATGTTTCTCGCTGATAGATACCGCATTAAGGAATGGGCCACGGTAGTAAAGCGCGAAGTCTGGGCCTCGATCGCCGCTTCAAGGCAATGTACTTCGTAGCTGGGGAGTTGCGTTCATTCTCCTGAACATCAGCATAGTACACTTATAATTGCTTAAGGGAAAAAAAACACAAATGTCTGCGCACGTAATTATCACGTCGAGCCGTTTGGTGTTCACTGGGCGCTGACAGGCTGAATCACCACCAAGGAATGCGGTCTTTTGTTGATAGCAGATAATGTTTAAACGTGTGTGGAAGTTATACGATCATATAAAGTCGCGTTCATGGCACTTAATATTCGCGTTCATGGCACTTAATATTCACTTCAGACCATTTCTTAATATGGCCGACCATAATTACTTGGTCTGTGTTGAAAGAAGTCTGCTAAATTGTGTCGTTTCTGCACGGCCACGTTGGCATGTTTCTGTACGTGTGCTAAAAGCCACGTGCTTTTTCACTGCATCATATGTCATAAGCTGTTTCATGAGGCGGTGCATGATCGCGAAGCTTGTTTGGAAAGAAGCAGCCGCGATCGCATTGCCCGAGTTGATGACGATGATGATGACCTCAGGCTTAATGGCACATTACCCACGGCGGGGGATTGGCCTGGGTGCAATGCTGATACAAACGCACTCATGACCAAAGAGTGGTGTAATTGGATAATTTTGTGACCTAGACTCGAATTTTGATTAAAAATCAAGATTAAAGAAAAAACGGAAATGAAAAAGCAGGGAATTCTCATTCTAGCAGAGGAATCTACCTGATGCAATTATATATTCGTAAATAAAATCGCACACTGGTTTCAATGCATATCCCTTGGCGCTTGCCCCGAAGGAGAGGAGAATCGGAATAAATAGAGCAAGCCCCCGTCGAGCGAGGGGATTCTCTAAGTAAGCTCTACGGCGAGAAGTTAATCGCAAAGAGGAAAAAGTGATCTGTGGACTCAATTTCGCCAGACTCAGAGAGGGTGGTCAGAAATATCCCTGATCGACATAAGTAGAGATTTAGTCGCGGTATTATGCAGCGCAGTAGGGTCGTGGACACTTCACATTGCCTTGAACTGCACATCCGCGCACTCCAAGGAAATGCCAGGTGTTGAAAATTCGCTGCAGCAAGGAGAGGCTCATGGCTCAAGTAGTGGAGACGCTGGCTGCAGTCAAGTAGACAGTATTAGGGGCGAACGGGACAATAGGTCCACCAAGGGCGGACTTTGCAAAAAAAATAAACTCTCTCATCAGAAGCAATGCCACAGTGCCCAGGGACCCAGTGAAAGCGTACTTTTGTAATATGTGGTGGAACAAGAAATTGAAGGGAACGGCTCATAGGAGTATCCCTCGATTTTTCGAGCACTATCAAGACGGAAAGGCTGTCTGAAAGTATAACAACCTGAGAGATACTGCAGGGATTCCTTATTAAGGCCAACTCAATGGCCAGAAACTCGGCGACAAAAATAGGGGTATAGTCAGGAGCCCGAAATGAATAACTCTATTCAAGAGCCCTTGAGTAAATGCCTATGGCTGCTTTTTCATTTTTCTGGGAGGCGTCTGTAAAAACGGCAGTATGGTTAGGGAAATTATCCAGACACTCCTTAATAAGCCCATTTAAAACATTTGCAGGCAGATTCTTAGCATTCCTTGGGAAGGTGTCGTCAAAGGGGACTACAGTATCAGCCCGGCGGTGGTTAACTGGTACTACAGAATTTATTGATACAGAAATTTTTGACAGCAGGGAATTAGTGAACACAACCTGAGGAAGCTTATACCTAGGCCAAAAATTACCAAAGAATAGAGATGGGTTCGTTGTAAATATAGGGTTAGCCAATTCAGGAACAGGCTCCAAAGACATTAAAAACGTCCGCACAGTGAGAAGCTGAGCCGCAAATTTAGATCAGGTATCCGCGCCTCCAAGTACAGCGCAGCGTTAGCAACTGATTTAGGCAGACCTAAGCAAAGGCGCAGAGCGCGTCGCTCAATAACAAACCGGGGTTCAAGCTTGTACCTTGTGCACCCAGAAAAGAGAACAGAGCCAAATTCAAGTACACATGTCTTATACAGAAAGAGCAAAGTGTCCCGACGCATACCAAATTTTTTGTTGCTGATCCTCTCCAACCGGCCAAGGGCACGCTCACCTTTAAAGCACAATGCTTCGAATCAAGTAGGGCATAAGCATCCGCGCGCGAGCACCTATCGCGCTGAATAATGTCCAAGACACACTGTTCATCGGCACGCTTTGGGCAGGTGGGATCGTCAGCTGCGTGATCAGACTTAGAAGTGCAGACATCTGAAGCATGAGCACCACCGCAAACGCGGCAGCGCGTTGCCGACTTGCAAGATTTGCCACTCTGACCAAAACGCCAGCAGTTCTTACATTGTAATGGACGGGGCTGCAGTGGGTCAACACGGTAGACAATGGGCCAGACTTTGATTTCCCATCGGCAAGAGGAGCCCGCAAAAGTTGCTATAGCAGACTCAGTTGGAATACGAGAGCCTCCAGCCTCTGTTGCAGCGGTAAACTGAGAGGATGCCCACACCGACATCATGGAAGTCCAAGAATTTCTTCTGGCGTAGCGGAGGGATACACACCGCGGATTATTCCTTTTACGCAGGCGAGTTGCTCGGGAATAAACGCTTTCACCGGGAGTGAGGCAAAAGAGGTGCACTGCAGCAAGTCTGCAACACAATCCAAATCAGGTGATTTGCACAGAATTCTTCTTTTGGCAAATGGTCGAACCTCGGAAATCTCAAGATATCGAATAGTCGCTGCCTTCAGCTGCTCCTGGATCATATGAGAGTTTTTGATCTTAATTAAACCATCTCCTACAGGGACCAGAGCCACAGGGATACGCTTGGCAAAAAGAATTTAGGCAAACTGGCGAACCAGGCTACTGGACCTGTGCCCGAGGAAGACATAGCCATGTCCGTAAGCCTAAGAAACATGAAGCCTACATCCAAAAGGGAAAAAACCTGGCCAAATCCCCCACTCGCGGAACGGCCTCACCAGGAGTTTACAGGATCAGCAGCACCAAGACACGCTTCAGCACCGAGGCCAGATGAAGCGGGAGGCGACATAGAACAGCCGTAGAACAGCGTCGGGTCGTATCAGCACAATGGACACTAAGGGCCGTTGTTGTTGTTGCCTTCGTGACATGGCACATACCCACGACGGGGGATTGGCCAGGGTTCAGTGGGGAGACCCCATAGAATAGGGTAAATGGTGCCAAGCTATTTTGCCTTGGGTGAAATTTACGAGTGATTAAAAAGAGAAGAAGGGCCCTTTCTTCTTCTTTACCGAGTTGTTGTTGTTGTTAGCCTATCAAAAGATGGCACATACCCACACTGGGGGATCGGCCAAGAATCGGGTGGCTATTCACCTGAACGCAGTTAACAAAAAGGAAAAGCACGTGGGAGCATAACACCGGTGAATTTTTCGTCATGAACAGAAAAGGGATGAGTGTTTTGATTTTAAAATTTTAAGAATAATAATAAAGATAGTGATTAAATATTAATGATTTAGTCAAAATGTAATAATTGATAGAAAAGAAAAGGTTGAAACACTTAGCAAGGCAGTCGGTGAGATTCTATCAGGAAATTTTGAACAGCGGTGCAAACAGATCTGTGGCTGAACACAAATGTGGTGGCGCCAAATGATAGCAAGAGCGGGCTGCTCAAACTAAGGCCAAGATGCTGCAAGGGCTCCTCCAGCAACCTTTTTCTCAGTGAGTTGAATCGGCGACAATACAGCCAAAAATGTTCAATGGATTCTGGCTCACGGCAAAATGCACAAAGGGGAGAGAGCGCCAAACCCGACTTGTGTAAATAGAAATTGAGAGGGGGGATGCGGCAGCGTAGCCTCGTCAGTGATACTTCAAGCTGCCGAGAGCAACAAATTTTCCTGTTCAAATAATATTTAAGGTGCTCATAATCCGCCGATGTTAAAAGTGATGTGTCTTGCGAGCTTAAAAACGCACGTCGCCGAAATCTAGATGCTGTAATGTAGGCTGTAGCCGGGATGATTGGCAACACGGGGCCGCTGAGGGAAGCCTTTGCGAGATTATCAGCAATCTCATTTACGGTCACACTGCTGTGGCCGGGAACCCATACTAAATGAACAAGGCTCAAATGCGGAGGAAGTAGGGATAAGAAAGTTGATAAAATGGGACCGTCAACCTGTGCAGCGAGGGACGAACACAAAGATAAAGAATCAGTAATTACTGCAACTGCTGTAATAGAGGGGTCTAGCTTGCGTAGAGCAAGTACAACTGCTAGAAACTCTGCTTGAAAAATAGGGGTGAAATCTGGAAGGCGCAGAGAAAAGGACCAGTCTAAATGGGAGCAAAATATTCCCACACCTGCTTTTTCATTGCATTGCGATGCATCAGTGGGTATTGCTATATCGGTTGGTAGGGTCCTCAGATGATCTTCTAGAAGGCCATTTAGAATACTCGGTGGCAAAAGTTTTGCATTTTTTGGGAATATGTCGTCGAAAACAATGTGGATAGTGGTCCCATTCCAAAGCGCAGGAAGGATATCATAAATGTTTACATCTAAAGGCTGAAGTAATCTTTGCGCAAACACTACCTGAGGGGAATTGAAACGAGACCAGGGGACACCAAAAAAGGAGGTCGGCTGAGAACAGAAAATGCTTTGGGAACGGTGGAAATGGGATTCATAGATCCTGAGGTAAGTTTGCACAGTTAAAAATTGAAGTCGTGATAAGAGAGACGGAATGCGGGCTTCAAGGTACAGCACATTGATAGCCACACATTTTGGAAGGCCGAGGCACATGCGAAGTGCTTCCCTCTCTAAAAGGACGAGAGGGCGAAGTTTATATGTAGCCGAGCCTGAAAACAACACTGATCCAAATTCTAAAATTGGCCTGACATACATTATGTAGATCATTAATAGCGCATCTCTGCGCATGCCGTACCGGTGATGACATAATCTCCGTAACATGCCCACGGCACGAGCCCCTTTCGCCGCGACATGGTCAATGTGAGGTCGCCAGGTGAGTTTGTTGTCATAAATGACCCCTAGGTATTTTAGGGATTGAACCTGCGGTATTATTTTTAACTGGCAAGTGAGAGAGACCACTACAGGAGTGAATAGAGGGAAAACAAGAGTAGCGCACTTGCCAACATTTAACTTCAGGTGTAATGCGCTCAACCAGTGCTCAAGTGTATTCAAATATGACTGCAACAGACCATACAGAGAATGTATATCCGGCGCAGCAGCAAAAAACGCAATGTCGTCCGCATAGACGTAAGTGCGTACATGGCGGTGGAGAGGAATTGAGCTTAACAGAATATTAAAGAGCACAGGAGAAAGAACAGCTCCTTGCGGTACACCTCGCGTTTGTCTATACCTCTCTGAATGAACACCATTATGGACGCAAAAGAATTCCCTGTTATGAAGAAATGCAGATATCCATGCAACTATATAATCTGGAAATTGAAGAGACTGTAGCCTATGTATCAGGATGGAGTGTTCTACACTGTCGTAAGCTTTGGCGACATCTAACGTAACCAAAGCCGCGACCAGGCGTTGACGACGAGCAAGGAGAATTCTGCTCTCAAGATCAGCATGTATATTCCATATCGAACACCGTGGCCGGAAACCGAGTTGGCACGGGCTGAGTATACTTTTGCGGTCCACAATGGCTGACACCCGAATTAGTAACAACCTTTCTATCAACTTTACCACGTTTGATGTTAAAGAAATTGGCCTAATATTATCCAATTCATAGCCTCCACCCTGATTTTTAAGTAAAGGGATCACCTTGGACAGCTTCCACTCAGAAGGTATCCAAGCGTGTTTGAGAGAGTAGTTTATTAGGTGCAATAAGGAGTTGGGAGACTCTTCAAATAGAATCTTGAGCATCTTTGTGGTAACACCATCAGGGCCAGGAGCAGCAGCTGGCAATCTCTGGACAACTTGTGAAAGCTCTGATAGATTTACTTGTGAGTCATTATCATTTGGTACGACTGGTGCAAACAACAATGGTCGCATAGGTAGTAAAGACGAGAACCGCTTTTGCAGGCCTGTGGCTATTAATTCAACCGCCTGGATAGCTTCTACAGGTGACATAACTAATGACTGAAAATTATGAGAGGACATGAGCTGTTTCCTAGACCGTAGAAAACCGAATAGTGCACGTCGGTTGCCCGCCTTTGAAAGATAATCGAAGTGTTCCGAGTCATATTTTTCCTTTGCGCGAGAAACTGTGCGTTTAAAGGTGGCTGCAATAAATTTATAATCACTCCAGTTATTCGGACATTGGTTATGAAGAAGCTTTTTCCACGCTGCCTTCCTCCGCCTGTAATCTCTTGTACAGTCCGCATTCCACCAGTTAGAAGAATTCCCTTTTATTGGCCTCACCAGGAACTCCGACTTTTTACGGCTTTCCTCAATAGCCAGACATATGCTTGCTGACTGGTGGACCTCGGCGATGTTAGACACTGGAGCAAGGGCAGAGCGCAACGCCGTCTGAAATCTGTCATAATTTACATGTGACCGCAACTGAGAAGACGCCGGAGTAACACGACATATGATATCAAAATGAATAGGTATATGATCACTTGAAGTGCCGCTATCAACTGTCGACCAATTCGTTACGCCAGTTGCAGGACTAATGAACGTGAGATCTAAAACAGATTGAGTGTGTGAGCGAAGATAAGTGGCCGATCCTGAATTTAAGCACATCAGGTTGTGATCAGAAACCCAGTCCCAAAGGCGCTTGCCGCACGAATTAGTCCTAAAACCCCAAGACACATGGTGAGAATTGAAGTCCCCAGCCACGAGAACTGGGTTTTTACAGTTTACGAGTAAAAAATCCAGAAGTCTAACATCCTGGACTCCATTGGGGAAATAACAATTTGCTATTGAAAATGGAGAGCACCCAGGAAGTACAAAGTCTATTGCCAAAATCTCACAGTCAGGAGACATTTGTTGAAAAGATACCACTGCCCTGTGGCAAAATTTTGAAGAGACTAAAGTTAGTAAACCCCCGCCTCTTGACTGGCGGTCTAGGCGAAATGACCGGTAATTTTTGATATGAAAATGTTTGTCGGTTGAAAGCCACGTTTCTTGCAGAATTAAGACATCCGGATTAAGCTGAGTAGAAAGGCAGTGTAAATCTGTGGAAGCGGAAAGAATAGAGCGACAGTTCCACTGCAGAACTCGCAACGACGCTATGGTTGCGAAAGTCTAGCAGCAGGAACTGCCTGCTCCAAAATGGTATCCTTGGGTTTAGTGCCAAGCTGCTTCTTCTTTGATTTGGGCTGGGTGCCCTGAGAAGACAACGAATGAGACATGGGGGACCCACTGCGCTTAAGAAACCGCGCATCAGGCTCCACCATCTCGGAATCATACATTATATCAACATCCCTCGAAGTACCCGAGGTAGGTACAGCGGCAGTGACAGAAGTTTGCTCCTGGGGTTGTGATGCTACTGGAATTTGAGACCGGATAAGAGGAGAGGGAATTGTTGTCGAAAGAGGTGCCAAACTAGCCTGCACGGCATGTGTAATCTGAGACGCTAGAACGTTTGTAAAGCACTCCGACACACTTGCGACAATCTTTTCTACCATTTTAGACATCGAAGCCTCCACAGCAGCCGCAATTGCCTGGGACAGCGTTGAGTCTAACATGACACCTTGCCGAGCGGTCACACCGGCATAACCGTGGGCACGTTCTTTGACCTCTGAAATAGCGTCACGGCGCGAACAGCGTTTCCTGTCAATTATTTCCAGAATTTGAATTTCCTGAGCTCGAGAGGGACAATTTGAGTAGTTTGCAGAGTGCGCACCACCGCAAAGGCAACACTTCTTATTCTTCTCAGTGCAGGTGCTTGTTGAATGACCATCCCCACAGTTGCAACACCTCAAGTTGGATTTGCAACCGCCAGCGCTATGTCCATAGCGCCAGCAGTTGTTACACTGCAGAGGCCGAGATGATAATGGGTCTACTCGAAAAATTAGAGGCCATGCCTTGATTTAAGATGGGCAGGAAGTGCCGGCAAAGGTAGCAATCACTGATTCAGTGGGCATCCGCACGTTGTTTACATCCCGGCTAAAGCGGTGCACAGCAACAACACCTGCAGCCGACAGAAGCTCAAGAGTCTCTGCCGGAGACAGGGAAGAGTCTACACCTCGTACAATACCTTTCGTGCACGCCAGATGAGAAGGGATGAAAGAACTTACCCGAAGGGAGGCAAAGGATGAGGATTTTAGTAAATCTCTTACACAGGCGAGGTCTGGCGATCTGCACAGAATGCCACCGCGTCCAAACTGGCGAACCTCTGAGATTGACTCATAATGAGAAGTCGTCGACTGGAGAGCAGCCCGAACAGCACCAGGGTTGTTCATCCTGATAGCACCACCATCCCTAGGCACCAGCGCGACAGGGATACTGCCGACACCACTGCGCAAAAAAGCTTCCAACGGTAGGAGATCAGTTGACAGAGAAGCCGACCAGAGGGAACTCCCCTGGCCGGGAGACTGGGTGGACATAGTCCGGACTTACTGCCTTACCGCGCAAAGACGCAGAGAGAAAATGCCACAATCAGCCACCCGAAACTTAGCCGGTCGTTCCCAGCAGAGCAGAGCCGTCGGGGCAGCGATGAACAGGACGAACGCCACTGGGTCGAACGATGTCCTCCTAACAGAGCCAAGCTGGTCGTCTCACGGTGGCCAAGAGGTGCCGAGAGGCCGAGCGAATCTTCTTCTTCTTCTTCTTCTTCACCCCAGGTATATGGCCGAGTTGCAGCGTGCTTTTGTCTTCGTTTTTGCCATCGCATGACAACGGCCTCCAAAGTATCTCATAAAGCTAGCGCAAATAGATGAGAGCACACGAAGCTGCGTCCAGCACACGTAGTTGCAGGCGAGTGGAATTTTTCGGCTTGAGCCCCTGCGTCTTTCAATCAGACTCCTGCGTTGCTAGGGAAATGTTTCGGTTTGGTTTGGTTTGGTTTGTGGAGTTTTAACGTTCCAAAGCGACCCAGGCTATGAGGGACGCCGTAGTGGAGCACCCCGGAAATTTCGACCACCTGGGGTTCTTTAACATGCACTGACATCGCACAGTACACGGGCCTCTAGAATTTCGCCTCCATCGAAATTCGACCGCCGCCGCGGCCGAGGTCGAACCCACGTCTTTGGGGTTAGCAGCCGAGCGCCATAACCACTGAGCCACCGCGGCGGCTATGCAAACGTTTCATTTAGGGGGTACACTAACAGAAACTGTCGGGTGAAACAATGCAGCGAGATTGAGAGGAGACGCGGAAATTGAAAGTATTTTCGTTATTTATGCATGAGATGTAACCAAATTTGGCACAACTGTGAACTTTTTATGCTAATTTCAGTGCTGTGCTTTATTTTCAGCTGGCTGGTACAGATGTTGGGTTATTATAATTAACACCGTCGTTAAGTCATCGAGTGTGGAATAATTAAGTAGAAAGTGCGCAAATTTTTTATGCCAGCATGTTCACAAAGCCCTGCTTTGTGTGATGACGCTACTGTTCTTTTTTTTTATGCAAAGTACGTATGCAAACAAAAGTTAAACTCTAGCATGCATATTTACGTGAACACATTTCTTAGAAAAATAACTTCAACATGCTACTGCATGTGTACAAAAAATTGTCAGATTTATTACACTACTCAATCTCTCAGGACCGCGGTGGTTCAGTGGTTATGGCGCTCAGCTGGTGACACCAAAGACGCGGGTTCGATCCCAGCCGCCGCGGTCGAATTTCGATGGAGGCGAAATTCTAGAGGTCCGTGTACTGCGCGATGTCAGCGCACGTTAAATAAGCCCAGGGGGTCGAAATTTCTGGAGCCCTTCACTACGGCGTCTCTCATAGCCTGAGTTGCTTTGGGACGTTAAACCTTCATAAACAAAACCATAAATAAATCAACGTCTCAGGATTCATTCGCAGCAAATAGAATCATTCTATTTTTATTCGTTACGAAATTACGAAGGGATGAATGATGCCAATCGTAGAAAACGTGAAAGCTGAGAAAACCAACCTTAAAGTTTATTCACTCGTTTGCTTCGTTCACCCTCGTAGCTTTTTCTTTTGGTCAAAGAAATGCGGCACTGCAATCAATGGAACCTCTGATCTTCTGATCATTCCACTTCCAAGTGATTCTAAGATAGTGGTGCACCGTCGTCGGAAACCCGTGGAATTCGCGATGCGCCGAGGACACCAGAAGAGCGATTCGCTCAATCTTCGACGCCCACACATCAAAAAAGCGTAATTTTCTAAATTTCTACTGCACAAAAAATTGCGATCAGTTTGGCCATTTTAATAAGGTGACAAATCGGCCTCGTTGGTGCATGATCTTGTGGCGAAAAGCAGCGCTTACACGCGACAGAGGAGACTGGAGACACGACGCTGTCCCCACTTGCCTCGCTGCGCGGCACGTGTGTCAAGTGACGGTGAGCGCACGTCTGCTCCGCCGAAACAACGCCAGAGCTTCTCCTCACTGCTATCCCGAAGTGGAATTATTCCGGCTAGTACAGAGCGTCAAAAAGTGGTTATTTTATTCCACGTCTAGCGTAGAAATCAACGGCAGCAACGCATTCTGTTTGCAACTGATCATATATACAACACACAGTGCCAAACAATATCTCTGAATAGGCCGTACGTGGTCAACGCGAGCCTGTGCACTTCGAGAAATTACGAAGTTCAAAGCATCAACAGCATCAACCACTTGGTGATTCGCACAAACCGACAACGCGCCTACAAGCCTACCGCGAGCCCGCTAGCGACTGCAGTGACACCTTGTTTGTTTGCAAACATGCAGCAGGTCTGCGGGAATACGGTGGCCGCAGCTGGCAAAAGACAGGGTTAATAGGAGAGACATGGGAGAGGCCTTTGCCCTGCAGTGGGCCTAGTCAGGCTTATGGTGATGATGATGGTGCAGCATGTCTATAATTTACAATTCCTATTTAAATCGCTGCTCGCACTGACTCGCAGTCTGCTAGGGCGACAGCTCACCTCGCATTCTTTGCCTTAGCACACTATACTTAGCCGCTCCTACCCCAAAGATGTCAGTGGGCAGCCTGACGCCCACTGCCCATTGGGCATGCTCAGGTGGCGTGGGCGGGATTGCGCAGCCCCGACCTGTTTTCTGTTAGCACGAAAGCAATCATAGCCAACCCCTTACGATTTCGACGATGTCTCACGCGGAGAAAATGAAGCCTCAGCCAGACTCAGTAAGGAAATGGGTGTGCATGGCAATGAAGCTCAATTCTGGGGATGGTCCTGCAGGGTAAGGACAGCAACACATGGTATGGCACATGATGGTGTATATTGTGTATGGGGGTTTAACGTCCCAAAGCGACTCAGGCTATGAGGAACGCCGTAGTGAAGGGCTCCGAAGATTTCGACCACCTCGGGTTCTTTAACGTGCACTGGCATCGCACAGTACACGGGCCTCTAGAATTTCTCCTCCATCGAAATTCGACCGCCGCGGCCGGGATCGAACCCGCGTCTTTCGGGCCAGCAGCCGAGCGCCATAACCACTTAGCCACCACGGCGGCCCTGATATGGCACATGAAGAATGTCCCAAACATGGTTAGGACGCCCGAAATTTGCCCTTCGAATGACCTTGACCGAATTCGACTGCCGGTGAATCTGGCTGTTCTCAGGTGGAAGACAGGCTTCACCTCGTCTCGAAATGGAATTGGCCCACCTCCAAAAATAAGAGTTGGCCCACCCCCTAAAATTTGAAAATTGACCTACGTTCGGGACCGACATGCGACACCCCCAGAATGGGTTTGGCCCACCCTCAAAATTTGGGAGGCCCAACATGCTTTCGCGCACTATTTCGTGCTTAGCAATGATAAACCGCTAGCCATTTTTTTTTCGGCACGTCGTTGTGTAAGAGTTGAGGAAAGATAAGAAGCATCATTTTTAATCGCCGATATCTTCGGTGTTAAAGGGCTGTAGACACCAAAAATTTGCTCCCATGTTTTCTGCTTTCAAATGATGCTTTAGACATTAGAATACATGTATAGCCGCGTTGTTTTCGCCTACGACCGATAAATAATATATAATTGAATTTCTTCTTTCATACTGTTTCGGTTTCATCAACCGAACGATGGCTGTGACGTGTAGTTGGACTTGGAGTATCGTGAGGCAGGAAAAAAACGGCAGTATGACTGCTGATACGTCGTTTGTTTTTATTCCAGCTCTTGAAGCAGGCTTGTTTAAGCGTTACAGTGAATTAAAACTACGTGTCAGCGTTTATATTGCAGTTTTTTTCGTGCCTCACATGACCTAAAGTCGAACTAGATGCCACAACCATCGTTCGGTTGATGAAACCGAAACAGCATGAGGGAAGGAATTCAGTAATCAGTGATTTAGCGGTTGTATGCGAATACCAGATGATGATCCATGTATTATAATGCCTTAAGCATCATATGGAAGAATAAAACGCGCAACTAAATTTACATGTCTGTAGTCTTTTAATGAAGCTAGCTTATAATTTTTTTGCTGTTCGGTGACGAGTGATGGAATAGCGATCGCTCGTGTGCTTTTCCTAACCTCAGTATATACCATTTCATGGTCCCTTTAAGGTCACAGCCGTCGTGCGCTTGCACTCTGCAGCTGTTTTCGCGCCATTCGTTTGGCAGCAGCGGTGGATGACGTAAAGTCTCGCATCTTCACGAGCGAGTGCGGTGTCGATACCACCGTAGTAGGTAGACATCAAGAAAGAAAGCTCGCTGAGGTCACCACATGCGGACGTGGTGAAGCCTTCATATCTGACGGCAGTTTAATAATAATAATAATAATAATAATAATAATAATAATAATAATAATAATAATAATAATAATAATAATAATAATAATAATAATAATAATAATAATAATAATAATAATAATTGGTTTTCTGGGGAAAGGAAATGGCGCAGTATCTGTCTCATATATCGTTGGACACCTGAACCGCGTCGTAAGGGAAGGGATAAAAGAGAGAGTGGAAGAAGAAAGGAAGAGAGAGGTGCCGTAGTGGAGGGCTCCGGAATAATTTCGACCACCTGGGGATCTTTAACGTGCACTGACATCGCACAGCACACGGGCGGCTTAGCGTTTTTCCTCCACAAAAGTTTGCGTCTCGCTGGTATTGACGCTGTCCTGTCTTAAGACACGTGCCGGCGGCGCGGAAGCTGTCACGACGAATTCGCACCTTCGGGGAGGGCATGACGCTGAAGGTGTTCATGATGCGGTCCGGGTACTCCTCCCGGATCTTCGAGATGAGCAGCGTGCCCATGCCGGAGCCGGTGCCTCCGCCCAGGGAATGGGCCAGCTGGAAGCCCTGCAGACAGTCGCAGCTCTCGGCCTCCTTGCGCACCACGTCCAGCACGGAGTCCACCAACTCGGCGCCCTCAGTGTAGTGGCCCTTGGCCCAGTTGTTGCCGGCGCCGCTCTGGCCTGCGAAAGTTACCGCGCGTATGTACGCCACCTGCATATCCCCGCGCTGCTGGGAGCCGCTGTTTTGAGCCAATAAGCTTTGACCAAAAAGGTAGCCGCTAAGGCGCTTTGCGCTGAAACCTTTCCTGTTTCTACGCGAATTTTTCTTCAGTCGCATGATAGTGAAGCGGTCTTCAGATCAAATTCGCCGACCTTATAAAATAACTTTTCATATTTCAAGATGGAAACTCAGCGCTCAGGAACGTATGTCAGGCGCATAAGGCAGCAAGCTTCGTGTTGCAATGGTCGCCTCAGTTGCTGTTCACTTGTATTTTGTACGCAGCGAATTTGCCACCGAAAGAGTGGAAACAGCCAAGATTATACAGCCGACTATGAATGCCGATTCTGAGCACAGGTACGAGCAAATCGAGTTACCTTTGTTAACCCTAAGCTGTGGCTGAACCTAACGAACACTACGATGGGCTAAGAGCAGCTGCTGCAAGGAACTTCCGGCTAGGGACGGCTAGAATTAAGCCCGGCTCCCCACGAACCTTTGCGCACACACGTGCAGCTGATGACGTTGAGCTGAACTTGATCAGTACATGCTAAAACAGCAACGGAGATATGAAGCTAAAAGAGACGCTTACCGAATATGAAATTGTCGGGCCTGAACAGTTGACCGAAAGGTCCCGATCTGACGGAGTCCATGGTTCCTGGCTCCAAGTCGAGGAGGATGGCACGGGGAACATACTTGCCGCCTGAAAAATACAAGCCAGGTTTTTTTTTCTTCTTTACAGCCGTCAGTATTTTACTACCGTTGCGTGAACTGGAACATTGCCAGCAAGTCTGCCACGCAGTTTCTAATGCTGAACGGATGCGGAGCAGACGAGCGCCACCGAACAGGGAACTGTGGGGTCGCCACATGGGGCATGTCTGCATGCGCATAAAGACACATAGACATAATGACGAAAACATTTCGATGCCGCTGCGTTACACGACAGAGCAGAACGTTTTCGAGCGCTCATGCACCATTGGGAGTGCGTTTGTGATGCTATCATCATGATCAGCATTCGCAGCCCCTTTGATAAAACTTACGTTTGCACAGTAGGTATGCTATTAGATCACATACGGTATTCGTCCGTCATACTTCTCGTCAAAATTTTCAATGAGGAAATAGTATGTGTCGAAAGAAATGTGCCAAAAACACAACTATAGTCTGTTAAAACTCAAGAATGTAGCGGCGAATGCTCTTCTTAAAGCCCCTCCAGCCAGTCGCTTCGGTCGGTTTTCATGAGGCAGGGCCTAAGCACGAAAAGGAAAGAGTACGGCGTTTGTACCCGTGCCGTGTGGAGTGCGTTCTTCGTTATTCGGGTTATGAGAGCGGAGTAGTTAAATGGGGAGTTGAAAAGACGGTGCGGTGTTGCTAGGGCTGAGGACGTGTCCCTTTCCTGCCTAGCTGCTGCTGCAGAGCCAAACGCCTTTAGCTGCACGGAGTAAATTGGACCACCCAGGGTTCTTTAACATACACTGACATCGCACAGCACATGGGTCTTTTCCATTTCGCATCCACCGAAACGCGGCCGTCGCGGCTGGAATTGAACCTGCGTCCTCGATTCCAACAGCCGATCGCACTAACCACTGAGCCACCACGGCGGGGTTTCAAATTCGCCATCATTTACGTTACTCGCTTGCCCAGTATTGCCCCCTCGCGGACGAGAATCTACAGGTGCCGAGAACACGCGCAAGTCAAGCAAGTGCATTTCGTTAATGAGGGCAAGCTAAAGCAAAAAAAAAAGAAAATTCAGCCAATCGCTGAATGGTACCTGCGCCATCACGTCACCTCTGCCGCAAGAAACGATCAAGAGAAATAAGCTATCGGCATGCCTTTTTGTTTTTGTTCTTTTGGCGCGAAAAACGTTTAAACATGGATAAATGCTTAGAAGAGAACACAGGGTGCGAGACGCCTATCATCTCCAAATTCACATAAGCATACAGTGGTAGAGGTGCGGTCTAGTTGGCTCTTCATATCTTAAAACGGCGAAAAGGACGCGGACAATGACAAAAGTGGACGCATACTGCTGGGTTTGTGTCCACTCCTGTCATTGTCCGCGTCCGTTGCGCTGTTTTCAGATAAGCAGACGCATGTATCCAACAAAGGCGGCCGTGCCTGACGGCTGCTGCGTCGCATGCACACATGTTGCGACAGTTCGCAGGTCATGGCGTCTGTGGCCTTAGTGCGCGCGAACAGTGTTACGGTGATCCCTGATACAGCATATAGATTTGCCGTTTAAAATGTCGAGGACGAATTCCGCTGACATTCACAAGTTCCCGCCAAGAAATGAACGAAACTGTACGCGTGTGACCATATTCCGGCCACGGGTGCATCGGCCTAGGAAGTTTTGCTACAGGTGGTACGTTTACATGCACCTCATTTCTTGCACCTCATTTCAGAACTGCCTCCAGTCACATCCAGTCCAATTTTAACAAAGTTGGCTGCGAGTAATCCAAATAAAAGGGATCGGACTCCTGGTGGAAGGAAGTCAGAAATGAAACAAATATTTACGTATAAAAACGAGATGAGGACGTCCCCAAAAAGTGCACTCATTGGTTTCGCGAAATCGGAGTTCCTGCTCAAAAATCGCAGTGAGGGCCTGGTAGCATACAGCATATGCCCCGTATACACAGGACGTACTGGGTTCGAATGTCAGCACCGCCGGTGATTCAACAGTTTTTTAATGGTCACAAAAGCATCTTCCGACCAGATGCTCGGCTTCTTCAGGCCGCCACCGGGTTTCTGATAATACCGTCACTTCGAGGGGTAAATCAATTACTGCACGTTTTTTGGTAGCTATGGGCAGCTGCAGCTCGTTCCACGCATTTCCTATTGGTTGTATATTTCTACAACCTCTGGCGAGCGGGGAGGATCCTACTTTTGCGGCGTTCCCCAACACTGCAGATCATCACCTCTGCAGATAATTCGTGCCCCGCGGTCCAGAACGACACCTTGGAAATTTCCCAAAACTAACATTGGCGCCAAACACCATACGGAACTTCTGTGTAATGGCGAGGGCCCACATCGTCAGCGCAGGCGAGAACACGAACCGCGTTTGCTCGTTTTTACGGCCGCGATGGGCATCTAGCCCTATGCGTGCCCACGAATAGCCGTGCGAGTGGCTCCGGAACTCCCGACGGAGGCTGCAGAGGAAAATTGAAACCATATGCGCGAAGGCAATGCCCTGGCTCGCTCTTGTGCGAGAGGGTCGCGCGGCGGCACGAGAAGGTGATTTTTACGGCTACCGGAAGTGTGCCCATGACGTCGTGGCTGCCGTGGCTCCAGCGAATGAGAGCGTGTGGTGGCCTGGCGGCGTCATGGTACAGTGACGTCTTTGTTCCACGATTTTAGTTCCAAAATTGGTCACTGCGAGTACACCAATCGGCCCGCGAATTTTGAAAAACACGTTTTTAAAAGTTCATAATAAATTGCTGGCTCAGTTCTGAAGACTCATACTTGGTGTGAATGCTTCTTAGCATCATTTCTAAGCATTGAAAACATTTACAAGTGACTTTTTATTCATTGCATAGTCCCTTTAATGCCTTCATACAATATCAGGCGACTGGGTAGCGAGGTGGATCTACAATAAACGTTTTTCCTAGAACTCTCGTCCGGGAAACTTTTGTTCCCAGTAGTAAACTGGTAACCAAAAAGTTAACTTTAGTAAGTAAAAAATTACAGTGATATTTTTTGCAGCTAGCGCATGCTAACATGGAGTGTTGGACCAGGCTTGTGGCGTGCGAGAAAAAAGCATACTTTTTGACGTGCCCATTCAAGAATGTCACAAGGTCGCCAAACTCTGGCAGCGATTCGATAACCAGTTGTTGAACAACATTCCTCTGGTTTTTGTGTTGGAGAAACATTGTGGCATTCTCTGGTTGTAATAGCTTTTTTTACAATTACCCCGGTGTGCATCACGACAGTGACGACACATGCACTTGGGAATTCCAGCCTGCCTCGATTCAAGATAGATATCAAAGAGTGAACATCGGCATCATCATGTTCTGTTGTTTCGCAGTCCATAACAAGCTGCTCTCGGCAGAAATCGCAGTTCAGGGCTTTCATTACAGAATGAGCACAAAAGCACCTACATAGCCAAACACAGGCGCGCGTGAACTCAAACTGTTCAGACCTTCTGTAAACTCAGCAATTTTGAAGGAATGTGCAGCACTTGACAAACAACCGACCTCATCGTCGCTGAAGTCACCGGCGCACATCACAGGAAGCGTGTCTTGGAGGCGAATTCTGCCTTCGCACTCGTGAAGCTGTCGGATGCTGATGTGGTAGTTACCGCCAGCCATTTGTCTGTACTGAAGAAACCTCTTCTCTAGGCCGTCTGTTTGCACTTTTCCGAGTAGCACGTACTTAAAACCGAGCTCATAGACGCAATACTTTGAGAATTCAAGTAGAGCATATGCTGAATGCCACAGAGCATTAAAAGTTTCCTTTGTGGCGTGCAATTGTCGTGTTTATAAAATTTCCATACGTCAAGCCAGATTTTGAAGGCTTTCAAAAAGGATAGCTTGGGGTCATCATTCAACGATGAAATTGGCTCTTCGTATACGTCGCGATAGTGATAGCCCTTGTGTGGCATCTTCACATTAACTACCATCCACCAATGAATAATTATTCTGATGAAGTTGGCAGTTTCTTTCGCACGTGAAAGTACAGGAAAATCGCAGTGCATGTCCAAGGCTTCAGCCACAAAGATGTTGAAAACCTGTAAGGCTAGTTTAACATTTTGCCTTTGTAAATTGCTTGGGTTTAAAGCCTTCGAAGGCAGCCTATAACTGTACTTCAAGAGCTGAGAAGATTCAAGTTTGTGAAGCTTTCTGAGATCCTTGAATGATGCCCACTGTATAATGTCAGGGTGGACGGAATTGTCAGTGAGGTTAAACATAGGAAAATAAAAGTTGGCTTTAGGATTTCTTTAGTTAAGCCAATTATTTCTAGCACACTTTAACAGTTACACAGCGTCAATGATGTAAAACATGGGTCGCGTTGCATCGTCTAGAGGTGGGTAAATAATCCTCACCTTATGCGACATCGTAAAGTCCATAAATGGCTGAGCGTGAATCTCGTCTGCCATTAAAGTAACAGCACTCTCATGCGATTTCAATTTATTAAACCTCTGGCCAATGTATTTAAGAAAATTCTGATCACCTGATTCGTTATCAGGTGATAGGTGGAAAGAGGAGCAGGTGTTTCTAATGGTACTCGGATGCGGCAAAGTCAAACAACCAGAGCCCCTCAAAAACTTGTATGCATGAGGAGATATAGTATGCAGATGCAAGCAAGCACCATTGTTTGAGATGAGTACTGCAGTCACTCTCAAGCAACAACACTTGTTCCCTCAGAAGTTTAACAGAGTCCTTTCTGTTTTTGCGGACGCTTTCCTTAATCTTTTCCATGAGGTTTACTATCAGGTCAGTAAGGCCATCAGATGAACCTTTGTCGTCAGAAATCTGCTGTAGCTTATTTAATATGTTGTGTAGGACATTGATGTCACCGATTTCGTCAGGCACGACAAAATCTCCTAAACGTTTCACTGAGTTGCCTTGAAAACACGCCGTGATACGAAGATATGCGAAAACAGTAACAGAACACTGTAGGACCAGCGCACTCTCATTTGCAATATTCAAGAACATGCTACAGTTTGGGTGATTAATAATAGTCCATTCAACCGGGACACACTTGACGTTTAAGCGCTCCATCATTTCATGCAGAGATGAAAATTTGCACTGCATTTGTTCTTGTCGATAGCAGGCTGCTGACATTTCAATAGCACGAGCAAGACATTTGCCTCCCGGCGCATTTTTTCGGCATCTGGGGAGCTCGTTGCTGGCACGGCATCTTTCTTTGACAGGTACGAGGGACAGCCAGGGAATTAGGATGGCACTGACCCAAGACGCAGGTGTGGCACTTTTAGAGGGACTTCGAACACCTTTCCTGTCCGGGGATTGGTGTACGATGAGGTATGTTCAAGGCAGGATGCATGGAAGTGTAAGGCGCACACCTGTTTTACAATAGCAAAAGTGCGACGCACCACATTACCAATGCAGTACAATCTAATATCGAGGTAAAGCTTAATTTTTGTCATGGCTACCTTAAATACTGTTCATTTGTGGCAACAGTAGAGAAAATGACTTCGTACCTTGTTGTTGGCAGTAGGCACAAAATCCTTTCGGGGGGGAATCGCACTGAGCCACTTGTAAAGCTGTTCATCCTTTGGCAAAGGAAACACTTGAACCTTGTTCCCCGTCTTGTAGTTGCTTGAGCACATAGGTACACAATATTTGTTAGGCATGTCGAAGCCTGCATGTCGCAGAACGGGCGCAAGGAAAACAGCACTGAAGCGACCACGAGGCGACTGGCTCGACGAACTAGCTGCGTGTAACAAGAGGGGAAAAATGAGCCGGGAGGCGACGGGGCGGAAAGGCCGGTATGGAGAACCGGAGGCAGCCGCAGGCAATGGCAATGCCCAGGTAGGACGGCGGGTGCTGACGTCGCTAGAGAGGGCGCAGGCCTTGAAAAGTTTAGGAGGCGTTGGCATAGGTGCGTCGCTCGCATGAAGGTGCTTCACCAGCATAGTGTCTCGTCTATAGTTGTCGCTGGAGTATTAATGTAGAAATTGCACTGATTAAATCAAATACAACAAACTAATCACAACGGAAACAACCGGACATGAGCTTCTGACGGCCACAAAGGTCAGGTACCACATGGTGCTACTGCGTCACGGATTGTTTCAACACCGCATCGTTCTAGTCATTTCCAGATCGGTGTCTCACAAGCTCTTATGCTGCTGATTACGCCTTTCATGGCGCCGACAAGAATGACTGACTGCGACAGAATCACGCCAAACAGCTAGCCCACTTGGGCATGTGCCGCACTAGCAGCGTTAAGAAAATCTTTTCGCACGAACACCTGTTCGACTACTCAGTGTTCCCATGCTTGCCTGCAGTGCAAACCTCACTTAAGAACAAGGACTATAAGGTTTCACGTGGCTACAGTGTCTGCAGTATCGTGCTCTGCGGTGAAGAGGCGTTAAGAGACGACGCAACTTACGGCCCGAGAGCTCAACTTCAAAAATTATTTCCTCGCTTTAAACAAAAATTACCTCGATAAAAACTTCAGAAATGGAAGGCAATAAGCTGTTTTACGTAATCCGCTATTGTTTGTATTTTTACTTGGACCACCTCAGGGTGAAATTAACGAGTGTTTTGGCTCAAAATGCACTTTTTGTAACTAGATTTTTTCCCCTTCTGCATCCGCAGTCTCATCACCTGTAAAATTTATTATAGGTACTGGACATCTACAGGAACAAAACGGCTATTCCAGAATTTCCGAGAGAAAGCTCATATTTAAAACAAAAAATGACAAAAATGAAAAATGACACATTTTCATACTTTTTTCGATTAAAAAATATTTATGCCGTGTAAAGCAGCATCTCCGAATTGTATCGAAAGACAGAATCTGTGCAAATGTGAATGAAAAACTTTTTGGAGTGTTTTCTAAAAATTCGCTTATTTAGCAGTGCCTGTTTTCTCATTTTTTCTGAATATTCAATCTGCCCTCACTTCACGAATAAATTTTTTAGGCAAAAATGCTTCAGGCTTTCATTACGCACATTACGATGTTTCCACGAATTTTTTGAACAAATTGGAGATGGTCGAGCGCAACGCCTGGGATGTTTGGCGTGGAATGATTCAGGTGGAACTATGTGAGTATGACGTCAGGGGACGAAAAGGCGGCATAGTTTCGGTTTTTGCGAATTCAAGATGGCGGCCATTAAAATTGATTGTGTCCTCCTATACCTTAATTCTCCCCCGTATGATGTCAGGGGATGAAATGACGACATAGTTTCGGTTTCTCGAATCTAAGAAGGCAGCCATTAAAATTGGTTGTGCCCTCCTATGTATATTTTGAACCCATTGGAAGGCCAGTTGGAGCGTCCAATTGTAATGCCGGCCCACACAAAACAAATTGTTTGCTTCCAATCGAAAAATTTCCCATTATTTACATGGAACCAATTGCAAGCTTCAAATGGAATAGGAGGGGCATTCCAACTGGAACACTTATAGAAAGGTTAACCGCTGGCTTCCTAATCAAGTGGCAGCTCCAAGTAGGCCGCAGGCGAGCATGCATGACACACAAACCATAGGCATAAACGTTGCGGCAGTTCCTGTCTCTATGGTTTGTCTGTCTGTCTGTGTGGCCAGGAAGAAAAAAGGAAAGTGCACAGGCCTGCTCACTGGCTCAAGCCGAGCCACAATCGCTACCACGTGCAGATAGTAGGAGAGTTGAAAGATGGGATAGAAAGACAGGATAGTAAAGACGCGTTGAAGACAAGGCCGATTGCGGAGGTAGTGCAATATTCCGGGCCAACCGGTGGCGGAAGTGAAGCAAACTTCAAACTCTCCGCCACATTTCCAAAAATAAGTCCAATTGGATCCGTACCAGATATTCTTGCATGTGGCCCACTTAGAGCTAATATAAACGAAAACGTAGCATATGGACGGGCCCCCCAGTGTACTCTGTTAAACCACTTAGAGCTGCCACTCATAAAGAGGATCAGTTCGGCCTGATGCTGCATGCGACGCACATTTTCAGCGCTCGATTTGTGAATTGTGGTTCGTACACGAGCGATGAGGGACGCCGTAGTGGAGGGCTTCGGATTTTAGACCACATGGGATTCCTTAACATACAACGACATCGCACAGCACACGGGCGTTTTTTTTTTATTTCGCCTACATCGAAATGCGGCCGCCACGGACGGGATTGAACCCAGGACCTTGGGATCAGGTGCTGAACTCCAAAGCCACTGTAACGGGTCACTTTATTTGTGTTCGTAAATAAAATATTACAGTCGGACCTGGATTATGAAACTCGAAGGGGTTCACGAAATAGTTGATATACCTGTATATCGACAATTCAGTGTAGGAAAAATGGCGATAGGTAAGCTTATCTATGACCTAGAAGCAAGAATACAATGCATCCATTCTTGTGACACGGTGCCTGGCTGACGACGATCTTCTGCCTGGTCAGGTCCGTTGACCGCAACGAGGTGTCCTAGTCCTCCCAGGTTCGGAGAGGCACCAGCCCGGCGGGGGGAGGGGACGCCGGGCATGACGGGAGGATGTGTGCAAGGGTGGCCTTGGGGCGGGAGCACAAGGTGCATATGGGGGTACCGGCTTAAATTTATAGAGATGGGCTGGTGTAGGTAGCGTGTGCGTCTGCAGGGGACGCCAGACTGATTTCTTTGCGGTAGTAAGGGATGGGTGGGGTGGCGGGAGATGAGGGCGCTCAGCGTGGGAGTTTGTGGTGAGCTCAGCAAACGAGTGCATACGCTCAGCAAACGAGTGCATACGCTCCTTCGAGAAATCCCCCACGAGGTCCGCCTGTGCCCGACTTCTAGACTCTCGGGCTAAGGAGTCGGCGGCCTCGTTGCTGGGATTTCCCACGTGCGCAAGCATTCAGATGAGCTCAGCGCGTTAGAATATGTGGGGGGGTGCACCAGGGATGGTGCAGGGTGGTGAACCCTGTTCCTGGCATAGTTTAGAATGGCTGTTTTTGACTCACTGATGATGTAACCGACATTTGTGTATGCCATAGCAATAGCGGTCTTCTCGGCTCCCTCAGGGGTGATGCCTGAAGGAAGCTCGAAAGTTAGGGAGGCTATGTGGGGGTTGCGGACAACCGCAGTGGCTCCATGCTCATCGCAGGTGGCATCCACCCAAACGCATCCCCATACCATTTATGTCGCGCTGCCTCGCGCGCCTTTCTCCGACCTTGATTACAGTGGGGGTGCATGTTCCTCGGTAATGGTTTGACATGGATCGCAGTGCAGATCTGGGTAGGGAGTGTTCTTAGTGATGTATTGTTTGCGGAGATAGTGATGCAGGCCTATTGCTGATTGAGTATGTGTCGTCCGGCAGCACCTAATCAAAGGTTCTGGGCTTGTATGTGGACCTCTCGAAGTTCTTGTAATGTGTTATGGACTCCGCGTTCGAGCAGTCTCTTAATTACAGGGAAGCTCACTTGTGGCGTGCACCGTAGCGGTGCCCTAGCGCATGCCATCCGCCTTGTTTGCGGGAGGTGCGGGATTCGACCCCCTGCCGCCGCGTACCTATCGGTCTCTAATGTTCCCGTGGCCTGGTGCTCAGATTCTGTGAGATGAGATGATTGGGAAATTGGTCTTGACCCTACCTCGTGTACGTCACCGCGAACACCCAATAGCCGTTCGAGCGCGCTCCGCACAGGTGCTGGTGGAGTGTCTGCACCGTGGTGTAAGAATATTTTCTAACACCATGGTCTACACTCAATCGCGAAAGCGTTCAACAGCTGCGCTGGTCAAACGCATTAATATGAAAACAACCGTTGAAGCATTTAATCCAACTCTGTTCTGATGGTCCACCGGTACCGGGCGTGGATATGGGTCACTCTTGGAGAGGGCGGTTGGGGGGGGGGGGGAGGTCCGTTTGAACCATGCATTTCTTCGACTTTTTTTTTTGTAAAACTAAATTGAGTTCAGCATGGTTTTCCTGTATAAAATTTCCTCTCGCTTTGAGGATTGGGGGTGAACATCCTCCACCCCCTCCCAATATCAGTGTACGAGCACATGGTGCACACCACCGCGCTTCGTGCCGCACGTCGCGGAGATTTCACCTACGGTTAAATTGATGATCAGCTGCTAATTGTATATAACATGCAACGTCTCCGAGGCTTCTTTAAGCCGTCCTCGTTCGCGTTGGTAGCGCCAGCATACTTGCATTCGTTGTGGCGCTATGGAGCGCTGTCACCATCAGTAGCGGCGCCCTCTTTTTGCCAAGCAACAAGAACAGGAGCTTACACGCCTCCAAGTGATAGAACAGCCTTGCTCTCGCCGTTATTTCCAACTCATGCTGGGACTTTATTGCGAATATATATCGTTTCGTGTTGCGTCACACCAAACAATTTTTTTTTCTAATAAAACCAAATGCTCGCCATGGCCAGTAGCCTGGCTTGCCTAATATACATCGTTTATTTTATCGGAACTCTGCAAGCTAAATGGGAATTTCGGTGGCGGTGTCTCAGGCAGTGTCGGCGAGGGCGTCCTCGTCGTCGAACTCTCCCTCGTCGTCGGCTGTGGCCTCCTGGTACTGCTGGTACTCGGACACCAGGTCATTCATGTTGGACTCTGCTTCGGTGAATTCCATTTCGTCCATGCCTTCCTTAGTGTACCAGTGCAAGAAGGCCTTGCGGCGGAACATGGCTGCAAATTAAGACGGGCACCACGAATATTAGTTGTTTTTGTAGGCTTTCACGAATTGCAGCGGAACTTATACAGCTAGTTCAATTCTATCCGTCCGAATTATTTCCACCAAGTTACCCAGCTGTTCGGATTTTTGTTTCTGCGCCAACAAGTCCAGCTTTCTCCGGCAAAGATTTTGAAAATTGGAAAATTGTATGACACTGTTAAGGAAATATTGAAGGTAATGGTCCATTATTCTGATATGTAGCAAAATTTTCCTTTTAAAGTGTTTCCAGCGATCGCACCGGAACGCTTTTGAAGATAGCGAAAACGATAATAGAAAAAAAACTAAGAGACTGCCTCGGGTGATCTGCGGATATATTTATTGTTTTAGTGAAATCTTGCATTATACGAGAAAACTGCGTTCATGAACGGCTTCCCGCTTAAAAATACTTTTGTCCATAATTCCTGAGTATGCGATTTCAAAAAGCGCCTTTCTCGATCATGAGGATCGGATTGAGCGATGGCGTCCAAAAATAGGCCTGCCTAAACTTGCAACAGAAGTGGAATAATCCAAGTTTTCTTTTGTATGCTGAGCGGCGGCGCGGATTAGCGTGAGGAGGGAGTGCTCACACACGTTCGCCATCTAAAGGGCGTAACTACATCCGACATTTGCTTTTAGTAAAAATCGATTTTCGGCTCTTTATGGGGTATGTAGATGTTTATCCGGCAACAAAATACGCATTATGTCGAGAAAATTGCATTTAAAAATTTTCCCGCTTCTCGATTCAAACTCGTGACGTCAAGACAAGCGAAATTCGTGACCACCGCTTAGTGAATAGCGATGTAGACTAGCCTCAGGGATCCACGACCAAAAAACAAAAAAGGAAGAAAACTCTTGAAGCACTGTAGTTTGCTTGCAAAAACGGTCGGTGATGGCGGCATCTGTATTTCATTTTTTGACCTTTACCTGGCTAGGGAAGGGGACGGACCTTTGTCCCCGTTTGGGTTGTCCACTGTTCGGGTTAGAGGAGCGCAGGGTTGAATAGGGGAAGTTCTAGAGATTGTGTAGGGTATCTAGGTCTGAGTAGAGTGACTCTAGGTCTGAGGTAGCTCACTCCCCACGGCACGGGAACAAATGCCCATCTCTTTCCCTTTCGCCTAGCCTTAGTCGTAGAAGCTCCGTTTTTTAGTGATAAAAGTGTCTTTCGCAATTAGAACGCTGCTACATTTCCATACAGGCCAACTTGAATTTGTCCTCAGAGTCTCTTTAAAGGTGGCCGCTTCGTTACCTCTTTATGAGTGATTTTTACGGGCACTGCTAAATTTGTAACGTCGGAAACATTACCCCTCCTTGATACACGGTCTGCACTTGGTGAACAGGGAAATGTCGCGCTTGTCATCTGAGATGTTTAATGAACGGGGTCGTTCCTTGCAGCTTGTGGTTTGTCAGTGAAATGCGCGTACAAAAGTTTTGCCGACACTGTTTGTGACGTCATCTTTGTAACAAAAGAACACCGCATCCAACATACCCCTGTTTTGGTTTAGGTTTTCTGCTTTTTGCTCTTTGATGACTGTTTTACTCACAGTTCTATTAACAACAGATTGCAACGAACAGAGAGGGCTTTAAGCAATATTACGGGAGCGCCACCTTAAGATTAAAAAAAATAATAATCCCAAAGTTGCCCTTGAACGATGAAGTAGGCGCTCTATGCAACTGCAGATTGTACGTGTGAACTGCATGCTGTGCTATGAGTAGAATGTAATTCGAGCAATTCTGATAAATGACTGACCAGTGAATTGTTCTGAAATGCGCTTGAACAGCTCCTGAATGGCCGTGCTGTTCCCGATGAACGTCGCAGACATCTTGAGGCCACGGGGTGGGATGTCGCAGACGGCGGTCTTGACGTTGTTCGGGATCCACTCGACAAAGTAGCTCGAGTTCTTGTTCTGGACGTTAAGCATCTGTTCGTCGACCTCCTTCATGCTCATGCGGCCGCGGAAGATGGTGGCTACCGTCAGGTAGCGGCCGTGGCGGGGGTCGCAGGCGGCCATCATGTTCTTGGCGTCGAACATCTGCTGCGTCAACTCTGGCACGGTCAGCGCCCTGTACTGTTGGCTGCCTCGGGACGTGAGTGGTGCGAAGCCGGGCATGAAGAAGTGCAGACGCGGGAAGGGCACCATGTTGACAGCCAGTTTGCGCAGGTCAGCGTCCAGCTGGCCGGGAAACCTGCGTGTGTATGGTTACTTAAGTTGCTTTAAGACTGTTTTTTTTTTTTGCGTTAAGCACCGCGAACAAGGGCCTGCAGGCGCCGCGCCATTCATGTCCCCAATTGTACTACGAAGTTATACACAACACAAGCTATTCCCTCTTCAGGTGTGGTGAAGTAGTTTGCAGGCCTAAGCGCCTGTGTCCATTGTGGGCATCGGGCCATTCTTCGACGGCAGTGATCGGTGCCACTCACTACAGCTTCGCATATAGAGATGTCGAGTGACAGTAATAGACTACGATTCCTGAGAAAAGAAAGCTTCGTCACCTGAGGCATGTTGTGACTCCGGACATTGTGACAGAAACCAGGTGGTTGAGGTCCCCGTATGTGGGAGTGGTGAGCTTCAGGGTTCGGAAGCAGATGTCGTATAGCGCCTCGTTGTCAATGCAGTAGGTTTCGTCGGTGTTCTCCACCAGCTGGTGCACGGACAGGGTGGCGTTGTAGGGCTCGACGACGGTGTCGGAGACCTGCAGTTTTGAATGCGCTTGAATTCGCACTTTCTGTCGACGTGGTGCAAAGCCTACCACATCTATGCACAAGAAAAATTTTCTCATTTTTAAGCACTGTGATTCTTGGATTTCTCGCTACCATTGTCGAGCATTAAAGGGACAAGAAATTATTTTGATGGTCAAAGTCTAGGGCAGCGATCAGTAGAGGTGGCCTTTGTCAGTATTAATTCGAGTCAAATTCAAAAGCTCTGCGTGGACCCTACACACACCTCCTTCACGCCCCGACGTCATGCAGATGCGGTGGCGCTGATGTCAGTAGCGCCTTTGGCACGGCAGGCAAAATAGGTTCCGCCTGCCCGTGCCCACCAGCTGCTGCAGCTGCTGGCGGGACTGCGCAACTGCATCATGCCCGCGCCTCGATATGTTTCTCGCTGATAGATACCGCATTAAGGAATGGGCCACGGTAGTAAAGCGCGAAGTCTGGGCCTCGATCGCCGCTTCCAGGCAATGTACTTCGTAGCTGGGGAGTTGCGTTCATTCTCCTGAACATCAGCATAGTACGCTTATAATTGCTTAAGGGAAAAAAAACACAAATGTCTGCGCACGTAATTATCACGTCGAGCCGTTTTGGTGTTCACTGGGCGCTGACAGGCTGAATCACCACCAAGGAATGCGGTCTTTTGTTGATAGCAGATAATGTTTAAACGTGTGTGGAAGTTATACGATCATATAAAGTCGCGTTCATGACACTTAATATTCACTTCAGACCATTTCTTAATATGGCCAACATAATTACTTGGTCTGTGTAGAAAGAAGTCTGATAAATTGTGTCGTTTTTGCACGGCCACGTTGGCATGTTTCTGTACGTGTGCTAAAAGCCACGTGTTTTTCACTGCATCATATGTCATAAGCTGTTTCATGAGGCGGTACATGATCGCGAAGCTTGTTTGGAAAGAAGCAGCCGCGATCGCATTGCCCGAGTTGATGACGATGATGATGACCTCAGGCTTAATGGCACATACCCACGGCGGGGGATTGGCCAGGGTGCAATGCTGATACAAACGCACTCATGGCCAAGGAGTGGTGTAATTAGATAATTTTGTGACCTAGACTCGAATTTTGATTAAAAATCAAGATTAAAAAAAACGGAAATGAAAAAGCAGGGAATTCTCATTCTAGCAGAGGAATCTACCTGATGCAATTATATATTCGTGAATAAAATCGCACACTGGTTTCAATGCATATCCCTTGGCGCTTGCCCCGAAGGAGAGGAGAATCGGAATAAATAGAGCAAGCCCCCGTCGAGCGAGGGGATCTCTAAGTAAGCTCTACGGCGAGAAGTTAATCGCAAAGAGGAAAAAGTGATCTGTGGACTCAATTTCGCCAAAGACTCAGAGAGGGTGGTCAGAAATATCCCTGACCGACATAAGTAGAGATTTAGTCGCGGTATTCTGCAGCGCAGTAGGGTCGTGGACACTTCACATTGCCTTGAACTGCACATCCGCGCACTCCAAGGAAATGCCAGGTGTTGAAAATTCGCTGCAGCAAGGAGAGGCTCATGGCTCAAGTAGTGGAGACGCTGGCTGCAGTCAAGTAGACAGTATTAGGGACGAACGGGACAATAGGTCCACCAAGGGCGGACTTTGCAAAAAAATCAACTCTCTCATCAGAAGCAATGCCACAGTGCCCAGGGACCCAGTGAAAGCGTACTTTTGTAATGTGTGGTGGAACAAGAAATTGAAGGGAACGGCTCATAGGAGTATCTCTCGATTTTTCGAGCACTATCAAGACGGAAAGGCTGTCTGAAAGTATAACAACCTGAGAGATACTGCAGGGATTCCTTATTAAGGCCAACTCAATGGCCAGAAACTCGGCGACAAAAATAGGGGTATAATCAGGAGCCCGAAATGATTAACTCTATTCAAGAGCCTTTGAGTAAATGCCAATGGCTGCTTTTTCATTTTTCTGGGAGGCGTCTGTAAAAACGGCAGTATGGTTAGGGAAATTATCCAGACACTCCTTAATAAGCCCATTTAAAACATTTGCAGGCAGATTCTTAGCATTCCTTGGGAAGGTGTCGTCAAAGGGGACTACAGTATCAGCCCGGCGGTGGTTAACTGGTACTACAGAATTTATTGATACAGAAATTTTTGACGGCAGGGAATTAGTGAACACAACCTGAGGAAGCTTATACCTAGGCCAAAAATTACCAAAGAATAGAGATGGGTTCGTTGTAAATAAAGGGTTAGCCAATTCAGGAACAGGCTCAAAAGACATTAAAAACGTCCGCACAGTGAGAAGCTGAGCCGCAAATTTAGATCAGGTATCCGCGCCTCCAAGTACAGCGCAGCGTTAGCAACTGATTTAGGCAGACCTAAGCAAAGGCGCAGAGCGCGTCGCTCAATAACAAACCGGGGTTCAAGCTTGTACCTTGTGCACCCAGAAAAGAGAACAGAGCCAAATTCAAGTACACAGGTCTTATACAGAAAGAGCAAAGTGTCCCGACTCATACCAAATTTTTTGTTGCTGATCCTCTCCAACCGGCCAAGGGCACGCTCACCTTTAAAGCACAATGCTTCTAATCAAATAGGGCATCGTATCAAATAGGGATCGTCAGCTGCGTGATCAGACTTAGAAGTGCAGACGTCTGAAGCATGAGCACCGCCGCAAACGCGGCAGCGCGTTGCCGACTTGCAAGATTTGCCACTCTGACCAAAACGCCAGCAGTTCTTACATTGTAATGGACGGGGCTGCAGTGGGTCAACACGGTAGACAATGGGCCAGACTTTGATTTCCCATCGGCAAGAGGAGCCCGCAAAAGTTGCTATAACAGACTCAGTTGGAATACGAGAGCCTCCAGCCTCTGTTGCAGCGGTAAACTGAGAGGATGCCCACACCGGCATCATGGAAGTCCAAGAATTTCTTCTGGCGTAGCGGAGGGATACACACCGCGGATTATTCCTTTTACGCAGGCGAGTTGCTCGGGAATAAACGCTTTCACCGGGAGTGAGGCAAAAGAGGTGCACTGCAGCAAGTCTGCAACACAATCCAAATCAGGTGATTTGCACAGAATTCTTCTTTTGGCAAATGGTCGAACCTCGGAAATCTCAAGATATCGAATGGTCGCTGCCTTCAGCTGCTCCTGGATCATATGAGAGTTTTTGATCTTAATTAAACCATCTCCTACAGGGACCAGAGCCACAGGGATACGCTTGGCAAAAAGAATTTAGGCAAACTGGCGAACCAGGCTACTGGACCTGTGCCCGAGGAAGACATAGCCATGTCCGTAAGCCTAAGAAACATGAAGCCTACATCCAAAAGGGAAAAAACCTGGCCAAATCCCCCACTCGCGGAACGGCCTCACCAGGAGTTTACAGGATCAGCAGCACCAAGACACGCTTCAGCAGCGAGGCCAGATGAAGCGGGAGGCGACATAGAACAGCCGTAGAACAGCGTCGGGTCGTATCAGCACAATGGACACTAAGGGCCGTTGTTGTTGTTGCCTTCGTGACATGGCACATACCCACGACGGGGGATTGGCCAGGGTTCAGTGGGGAGACCCCATAGAACAGGGTAAATGGTGCCAAGCTATTTTGCCTTGGGTGAAATTTCCGAGTGATTAAAAAGAAAAGAAGGGCCCTTTCTTCTTCTTTGCCGAGTTGTTGTTGTTGTTGTTGTTGTTAGCCTATCAAAAGATGGCACATACCCACAAGGGGGATCGGCCAAGAATCGGGTGGCTATTCACCTGAACGCAGTTAACAAATAGGAAAAGCACGTGGGAGCATAACAGCGGTGAATTTTTCGTCATGAACAGAAAAGGGATGAGTGTTTTGATTTAAAAATTTTAAGAATAATAATAAAGAGAGTGATTAAATATTAATGATTTAGTCAAAATGTAATAATTGATAGAAAAGAAAAGGTTGAAACACTTAGCAAGGCAGTCGGTGTGATTCTATCAGGAAATTTTGAACAGCGGTGCAAAGAGATCTGTGGCTGAACCCAAATGTGGTGGCGCCAAATGATAGCAAGAGCGGGCTGCTCAAACTAAGGCCAAGATGCTGCAAGGGCTCCTCCAGCAACTTTTTTCTCAGTGAGTTGAATCGGCGACAATACAGCCAAAAATGTTCAATAGATTCTGGCTCACGGCAAAATGCACAAAGGGGAGAGAGCGCCAAACCCGACTTGTGTAAATAGAAATTTAGAGGGGGGATGCGGCAGCGTAGCCTCGTCAGTGATACTTCAAGCTGCCGTGAGCAACAAATTTTCCGGTTCCAATAATATTTAAGGTGCTCATAATCCGCCGATGTTAAAAGTGATGTGTCTTGCGTGCTTAAAAACGCACGTCGCCGAAATCTAGATGCTGTAATGTAGGCTGTAGCCGGGATGATTGGCAACACGGGGCCGCTGAGGGAAGCCTTTGCGAGATTATCAGCAATCTCATTTACTGTCACACTGCTGTGGCCGCGAACCCATACTAAATGAACAAGGCTCAAATGCGGAGGAAGTAGGGATAAGAAAGTTGATAAAATGGGACCGTCAACCTGTGCAGCGAGGGACGAACACAAAGATAAAGAATCAGTAATTACTGCAACTGCTGTAATAGAGGGGTCTAGCTTGCGTAGAGCAAGTACAACTGCTAGAAACTCTGCTTGAAAAATAGGGGTGAAATCTGGAAGGCGCAGAGAAAAGGACCAGTCTAAATGGGAGCAAAATATTCCCACACTTGCTTTTTCATTGCATTGCGATGCATCAGTGGGTATTGCTATATCGGTTGGTAGGGTCCTCAGATGATCTTCTAGAAGGCCATTTAGAATACTCGGTGGCAAAAGTTTTGCATTTTTTGGGAATATGTCGTCGAAAACAATGTGTACAGTGGGCCCATTCCGAAGCGCAGGAAGGATATCATAAATGTTTACATCTAAAGGCTGAAGTAATCTTTGCACAAACACTACCTGAGGGGAATTGAAACGAGACCAGGGGACACCAAAAAAGGAGGTCGGCTGAGAACAGAAAATGCTTTGGGAACGGTGGAAATGGGATTCATAGATCCTGAGGTAAGTTTGCACAGTTAAAAATTGAAGTCGTGATAAGAGAGACGGAATGCGGGCTTCAAGGTACAGCACATTGATAGCCACAAATTTTGGAAGGCCGAGGCACATGCGAAGTGCTTCCCTCTCTAAAAGGACGAGAGGGCGAAGTTTATATGTAGCCGAGCCTGAAAACAACACTGATCCAAATTCTAAAATTGGCCTGACATACATTATGTAGATCATTAATAGCGCATCTCTGCGCATGCCGTACCGGTGATGACATAATCTCCGTAACATGCCCACGGCACGAGCCCCTTTCGCCGCGACATGGTCAATGTGAGGTCGCCAGGTGAGTTTGTTGTCATAAATGACCCCTAGGTATTTTAGGGATTGAACCTGCGGTATTATTTTTAACTGGCAAGTGAGAGAGACCACTACAGGAGTGAATAGAGGGAAAACAAGAGTAGCGCACTTGCCAAGATTTAACTTCAGGTGTAATGTGCTCAACCAGTGCTCAAGTGTATTCAAATATGACTGCAACAGACCATACAGAGAATGTATATCCGGCGCAGCAGCAAAAAACGCAATGTCGTCCGCATAGACGTAAGTGCGTACATGGCGGTGGAGAGGAATTGAGCTTAACAGAATATTAAAGAGCACAGGAGAAAGAACAGCTCCTTGCGGTACACCTCGCGTTTGTCTATACCTCTCTGAATGAACACCATTATGGACGCAAAAGAATTCCCTGTTATGAAGAAATGCAGATATCCATGCAACTATATAATCTGGAAATTGAAGAGACTGTAGCCTATGTATCAGGATGGAGTGTTCTACACTGTCGTAAGCTTTGGCGACATCTAACGTAACCAAAGCCGCGACCAGGCGTTGACGACGAGCAAGGAGAATTCTGCTCTCAAGATCAGCATGTACATTCCATATCGAACACCGTGGCCGGAAACCGAGTTGGCACGGGCTGAGTATACTTTTGCGGTCCACAATGGCTGACACCCGAATTAGTAACAACCTTTCTATCAACTTTACCACGTTTGATGTTAAAGAAATTGGCCTAATATTATCCAATTCATAGCCTCCACCCTGATTTTTAAGTAAAGGGATCACCTTGGACAGCTTCCACTCAGAAGGTATCCAAGCGTGTTTGAGAGAGTAGTTTATTAGGTGCAATAAGGAGTTGGGAGACTCTTCAAATAGAATCTTGAGCATCTTTGTGGTAACACCATCAGGGCCAGGAGCAGCAGCTGGCAATCTCTGGACAACTTGTGAAAGCTCTGATAGATTTACTTGTGAGTCATTATCATTTGGTACGACTGGTGCAAACAACAATGGTCGCATAGGTAGTAAAGACGAGAACCGCTTTTGCAGGCCTGTGGCTATTAATTCAACCGCCTGGATAGCTTCTACAGGTGACATAACTAATGACTGAAAATTATGAGAGGACATGAGCTGTTTCCTAGACCGTAGAAAACCGAATAGTGCACGTCGGTTGCCCGCCTTTGAAAGATAATCGAAGTGTTCTGAGTCATATTTTTCCTTTGCGCGAGAAACTGTGCGTTTAAAGGTGGCTGCAATAAATTTATAATCACTCCAGTTATTCGGACATTGGTTATGAAGAAGCTTTTCCATGCTGCCTTCCTCCGCCTGTAATCTCTTGTACAGTCCGCATTCCACCAGTTAGAAGAATTCCCTTTTATTGGCCTCACCAGGAACTCCGACTTTTTACGGCTTTCCTCAATAGCCAGACATATTCTTACTGACTGGTGGACCTCGGCGATGTTAGACACTGGAGCAAGGGCAGAGCGCAACGCCGTCTGAAATCTGTCATAATTTACATGTGACCGCAACTGAGAAGACGCCGGAGTAACACGACATATGATATCAAAATGAATAGGTATATGATCACTTGAAGTGCCGCTATCAACTGTCGACCAATTCGTTACGCAAATTCCAGGACTAATGAACGTGAGATCTAAAACAGATTGAGTGTGTGAGCGAAGATAAGTGGCCGATCCTGAATTTAAGCACATCAGGTTGTGATCAGAAACCCAGTCCCAAAGGCGCTTGCCGCATGAATTAGTCCTAAAACCCCAAGACACATGGTGAGAACTGAAGTCCCCAGCCACGAGAACTGGGTTTTTACAGTTTACGAGTAAAAAATCCAGAGGTCTAACATCCTGGACTCCATTGGGGAAATAACAATTTGCTATTGAAAATGGAGAGCACCGAGGAAGTACAAAGTCTATCGCCAAAATCTCACAGTCAGGAGACATTTGTTGAAGAGATACCACAGCCCTGTAGCAAAATTTTGAAGAGACTAAAGTTAGTAAACCCCCGCCTCTTGACTGGCGGTCTAGGCGAAATGACCGGTAATTTTTGATATGAAAATGTTTGTCAGCTGAAAGCCACGTTTCTTGCAGAATTATAACATCCGTATTAAGCTGAGTAGAAAGGCAGTGTAAATCTGTGGAAGCGGAAAGAATAGAGCGACAGTTCCACTGCAGAACTCGCAACGACGCTATGGTTGCGAAAGTCTAGCAGCAGCAACTGCCTGCTCCAAAATGGTATCCTTGGGTTTAGTGCCAAGCTGCTGCTTCTTTGATTTTGGCTGGGTGCCCTGAGAAGACAACGAATGAGACATGGGGGACCCACTGCGCATCAGGCTCCACCATCTCGGAATCATACATTATATCAACATCCCTCGAAGTACCCGAGGTAGGTACAGCGGCAGTGACAGAAGTTTGCTCCTGGGGTTGTGATGCTACTGGAATTTGAGACCGGATAAGAGGAGAGGGAATTGTTGTCGAAAGAGGTGCCAAACTAGCCTGCACGGCATGTGTAATCTGAGCCGCTAGAACATTTGTAAAGCACTCTGACACACTTGCGACAATCTTTTCTACCATTTTAGACATCGAAGCCTCCACAGCAGCCGCAATTGCCTGGGACAGCGTTGAGTCTAGCATGACACCTTGCCGAGCGATCACATCGGCATAACCGCGGGCACGTTCTTTGACCTCTGAAATAGCGTCACGGCGCGAACAGCGTTTCCTGTCAATTATTTCCAGAATTTGAATTTCCTGAGCTCGAGAGGGACAATTTGAGTAGTTTGCAGAGTGCGCACCACCGCAAAGGCAACACTTCTCATTCTTTTCAGTGCAGGTGCTTGTTGCATGACCATCCCCACAGTTGCAACACCTCAAGTTGGATTTGCAACCGCCAGCGCTATGTCCATAACGCCAGCAGTTGTTACACTGCAGAGGCCGAGATGATAATGGGTCTACCCGAAAAATTAGAGGTCATGCCTTGATTTCAGAGTGGCAGGAAGTGCCGGCAAAGGTAGCAATCACTGATTCAGTGGGCATCCGCACGTTGTTCACATCCCGGCTACAGCGGTGCACAGCAACAACACCTGCAGCCGACAGAAGCACAAGAGTCTCTGCCGGAGACAGGGAAGAGTCTACACCTCGTACAATACCTTTCGTGCACGCCAGATGAGAAGGGATGAAAGAACTTACCCGAAGGGAGGCAAAGGATGAGGAGTTTAGTAAATCTCTTACACAGGCGAGGTCTGGCGATCTGCACAGAATCCCACCGCGTCCAAACTGGCGAACCTCTGAGATTGACTCATAATGAGAAGTAGTCGACTGGAGAGCAGCCCGAAAAGCACCAGGGTTGTTCATCCTGATAGCACCACCATCCTTAGGCACCAGCGCGACAGGGATACTGCCGACACCACTGCGCAAAAAAGCTTCCAACGGTAGGAGATCAGTTGACAGAGAAGCCGACCAGAGGGAACTCCCCTGGCCGGGAGACTGGGTGGACATAGTTCGGGCTTACTGCCTTACCGCGCAAAGACGCAAAGAGAAAATGCCACAATCAGCCACCCGAAACTTAGCCGGTCGTTCCCAGCAGAGCAGAGCCGTCGGGGCAGCGATGAACAGGACGAACGCCACTGGGTCGAACAATGTCCTCCTAACAGAGCCAAGCTGGTCGTCTCACGGTGGCCAAGAGGTGCCGAGAGGCCGAGCGAATCTTCTTCTTCTTCTTCTTCTTCACCCCAGGTATATGGCCGAGTTGCAGCGTGCTTTTGTCTTTGTTTTTGCCATCGCATGACAACGGCCTCCAAAGTATCTCATAAAGCTAGCGCAAATAGATGAGAGCACACGAAGCTGCGTCCAGCACACGTAGTTGCAGGCGAGTGGAATTTTTCGGCTTGAGCCCCTGCGTCTTTCAATCAGACTCCTGCGTTGCTAGGGAAATGTTTCGGTTTGGTTTGGTTTGGTTTATGGAGTTTTAACGTTCCAAAGCGACCCAGGCTATGAGGGACGCCGTAGTGGAGCACCCCGGAAATTTCGACCACCTGGGGTTCTTTAACATACACTGACATCGCACAGTACACGGGCCTCTAGAATTTCGCCTCCATCGAAATTCGACCGCCGCCGCGGCCGAAGTCGCGGCCCACGTCTTTGGGGTCAGCAGCCGAGCGCCATAACCACTGAGCCACCGCGGCGGCTATGCAAACGTTTCATTTAGGGGGTACACTAACAGAAACTGTCGGGTGAAACAATGCAGCGAGATTGAGAGGAGACGCGGAAATTGAAAGTATTTTCGTTATTTATGCATGAGATGTAACCAAATTTGGCACAACTGTGAACTTTTTATGCTAATTTCAGTGCTGTGCTTTATTTTCAGCTGGCTGGTACAGATGTTGGGTTATTATAATTAACACCGTCGTCAAGTCATCTCCGGGTGTGGAATAATTAAGTAGAAAGTGCGCAAATTTTTTATGCCAGCATGTTCACAAAGCTCTGCTTTGTGTGATGACGCTACTGTTCTTTTTTTTATGCAAAGTACGTATGCAAACAAAAGTTAAACTCTAGCATGCATATTTACGTAAACACATTTCTTAGAAAAATAACTTCAACATGCTACTGCATGTGTACAAAAAATTGTCAGATTTATTACACTACTCAATCTCTCAGGACCGCGGTGGTTCAGTGGTTATGGCGCTCAGCTGGTGACCCCAAAGACGCGGGTTCGATCCCAGCCGCCGCGGTCGAATTTCGATGGAGGCGAAATTCTAGAGGTCCGTGTACTGCGCGATGTCAGCGCACGTTAAATAAGCCCAGGGGGTTGAAATTTCTGGAGCCCTTCACTACGGCGTCCCTCATAGCCTGAGTTGCTTTGGGACGTTAAACCTTCATAAACAAAACCATAAATAAATCAACGTCTCAGGATTCATTCGCAGCAAATGAATCATTCTATTTTTATTCGTTACGAAATTACGTAGGGATGAGTGATGCCAATCGTAGAAAACATGAAAGCTGAGAAAACCAACCTTAAAGTTTATTCCCTCGTTTGCTTCGTTCGCCCTCGTAGCTTTTTCTTTTGGTCAAAGAAATGCGGCACTGCAATCAATGGAACCTCTGATCTTCTGATCATTCCGCTTCCAAGTGATACTAAGATAGTGGTGCACCGTCGTCGGAAACCCGTGGAATTCGCGATGCGCCGAGGCCACCAGAAGAGCGATTCGCTCAATCTTCGACGCCCACACATCAAAAAAGCGTAATTTTCTAAATTTCTACTGCACAAAAAAATCCGATCAGTTTGGCCATTTTAATAAGGTGACAAATCGGCCTCGTTGGTGCATGATCTTGTGGCGAAAAGCAGCGCTTACACGCGACAGAGGAGACTGGAGACACGACACTGTCCCCACTTGCCTCGCTGCGCGGCACGTGTGTCAAGTGACCTTGAGCGCACGTCTGCTCCGCCGAAACAACGCCAGAGCTTCTCCTCACTGCTATCCCGAAGTGGAATTATTCCGGCTAGTACAGAGCGTCAAAAAGTGGTTATTTTATTCCACGTGTAGCGTAGAAATCAACGGCAGCAACGCTTTCTGTTTGCAACTGATCATATATACAACGCACAGTGCCAAACAATATCTCTGAATAGGCCGTACGTGGTCAACGCGAGCCTGTGCACTTCGAGAAATTACGAAGTTCAAAGCATCAACAGCATCAACCGTGCACTTGGTGATTCGCAGAAACCGACAACGCGCCTACAAGCCTACCGCGAGCCCGCTAGCGACTGCAGTGACACCTTGTTTGTTTGCAAACATGCAGCAGGTAATACGGTGGCCGCAGCTGGCAAAAGACAGGGTTAATAGGAGAGACATGGGAGAGGCCTTTGCCCTGCAGTGGGCCTAGTCAGGCTTATGGTGATGATGATGGTGCAGCATGTCTATAATTTACAATTTCGATTTAAATCGCTGCTCGCACTGACTCGCAGTCTGCTAGGGCGACAGCTCACCTCGCATTCTTTGCCTTAGCACACTATACTTAGCCGCTCCTACACCAACGATGTCAGTGGGCAGCCTGACGCCTACTGCCCATTGGGCATGCTCAGGTGGCGTGGGCGGGATTGCGCAGCCCCGACCTGTTTTCTGTTAGCACGAAAGCAATCCTAGCCAACCCCTAACGGTTTCGACGATGTCTCACGCGGAGAAAATGAAGCCTCAGCCAGACTCAGTAAGGAAATGCGTGTGCATGGCAATGAAGCTCAATTCTGGGGATGGTCCTGCAGGGTAAGGACAGCAACACATGGTATGGCACATGATGGTGTATATTGTGTATGGGGGTTTAACGTCCCAAAGCGACTCAGGCTATGAGGGACGCCGTAGTGAAGGGCTCCGGAGATTTCGACCACCTCGGGTTCTTTAACTTGCTCTGGCATCGCACAGTACACGGGCCTCTAGAATTTCTCCTCCATCGAAATTCGACCGCCGCGGCCGGGATCGAGCCCGCGTCTTTCGGGCCAGCAGCCGAGCGCCATAACCACTTAGCCACCACGGCGGCCCTGATATGGCACATGAAGAATGTCCCAAACATGGTTAGGACGCCCGAAATTTGCCCTTCGAATGACCTTGACCGAATTCGACTGCCGGTGAATCTGGCTGTTCTCAGGTGGAAGACAGGCTTCACCTCGTCTCGAAATGGAATTGGCCCACCTCCAAAAATAAGAGTTGGCCCACCCCCTAAAATTTGAAAATTGACCTACGTTCGGGACCGACATGCGACACCCCCAGAATGGGTTTGGCCCACCCTCAAAATTTGGGAGGCCCACCATGCTTTCGCGCACTATTTCGTGCTTAGCAATGATAAACCGCTAGCCATTTTTTTTTTCGGCACGTCGTTGTGTAAGAGTTGAGGGAAGCTAAGAAGCATCATTTTTAATCGCCGATATCTTCGGTGTTAAAGGGCTGTAGACACCAAAAATTTGCTCGCATGTTTTCTGCTTTCAAATGATGCTTTAGACATTAGAATACATGTATCGCCGCGTTGTTTTCGCCTACGACCGATAAATAATATATAATTGAATTTCTTCTTTCATGCTGTTTCAGTTTCATCAAGCGAACGATGGCTGTGACGTGTAGTTGGACTTGGAGTATCGTGAGGCAGGAAAAAAACGGCAGTATGACTGCTGATACGTCGTTTGTTTTCATTCCAGCTCTTGAAGCAGGCTTGTTTAAGCGTTACAGTGAATTAAAACTACGTGTCAGCGTTTATATTGCAGTTTTTTTCGTGCCTCACATGACCTAAAGTCGAACTACATGCCACAACCATCGTTCGGTTGATGAAACCGAAACAGCATGAGGGAAGGAATTCAGCACTCAGTGATTTAGCGGTTGTATGCGAATACCAGACGATGATCCATGTATTATAATGCCTAAAGCATCATATGGAAGAACAAAACGCGCAACTAAATTTACATGTCTATACTCTTTTAATGAAGCTAGCTTATAATTTTTTTGCTGTTCGGTGACGAGTGATGGAATAGCGATCGCTCGTGCGCTTTTCCTAACCTCAGTATATACCATTTCATGGTCCCTTTAAGGTAACAGCCGTCGTGCGCTTGCACTCTGCAGCTGTTTTCGCGCCATTCGTTTGGCAGCAGCGCTGGGTGACGTAAAGTCTCGCACATTCACGCGCGAGTGCGGTGTTCGATACCACCGTAGTAGGTAGACATCAAGAAAGAAAGCTCGCTGAGGTCACCACATGCCTTCATATCTGACGGCAGTTTAATAATAATAATAATAATAATAATAATAATAATAATAATAATAATAATAATAATAATAATAATAATAATAATAATAATAATAATAATAATAATAATAATAATAATAATAATTGGTTTTCTGGGGAAAGGAAATGGCGCAGTATCTGTCTCATATATCGTTGGACACCTGAACCGCGTCGTAAGGGAAGGGATCAAAGAGAGAGTGGAAGAAGAAAGGAAGAGAGAGGTGCCGTAGTGGAGGGCTCCGGCATAATTTCGACCACCTGGGGATCTTTAACGTGCACTGACATCGCACAGCACACGGGCGGCTTAGCGTTTTTCCTCCACAAAAGTTTGCGTCTCGCTGGTATTGACGCTGTCCTGGCTTAAGACACGTGCCGGCGGCGCGGAAGCTGTCACGACGAATGCTCACCTTCGGGGAGGGCATGACGCTGAAGGTGTTCATGATGCGGTCCGGGTACTCCTCCCGGATCTTCGAGATGAGCAGCGTGCCCATGCCGGAGCCGGTGCCTCCGCCCAGGGAATGGGCCAGCTGGAAGCCCTGCAGGCAGTCGCAGCTCTCGGCCTCCTTGCGCACCACGTCCAGCACGGAGTCCACCAACTCGGCGCCCTCAGTGTAGTGGCCCTTGGCCCAGTTGTTGCCGGCGCCGCTCTGGCCTGCGAAGGTTACCGCGCATATGTACGCCACCTGCATATGCCCGCGCTGCTGGGAGCCGCTGTTTCGAGCCAATAAGCTTTGACCAAAAAGGTAGCCGCTAAGGCGCTTTGCGCTGAAACCTTTCCTGTTTCTACGCGAATTTTTCTTCAGTAGCATGATAGTGAAGCGGTCTTCAGATCAAATTCGCCGACCTTATAAAATAACTTTTCGTATTTCAAGATGGAAACTCAGCGCTCAGGAACGTATGTCAGGCGCATAGGGCAGCAAGCTTCGTGTTGCAATGGTCGCCTCAGTTGCTGTTCACTTGCATTTTGTACGCAGCGAATTTGCCACCGAAAGAGTGGAAACAGCCAAGATTATACAGCCGACTATGAATGCCGATTCTGAGCACAGGTACGAGCAAATCGAGTTACCTTTGTTAACCCTAAGCTGTGGCTGCACCTAACGAACACTACGATGGGCTAAGAGCAGCTGCTGCAAGGAACTTCCGGCTAGGGACGGCTAGAATTAAGCCCGGCTCCCCACGAACCTTTGCGCACACACGTGCAGCTGATGACGTTGAGCTGAACTTGATCAGTACATGCTAAAACAGCAACGGAGATATGAAGCTAAAAGAGACGCTGACCGAATATGAAATTGTCGGGCCTGAACAGTTGACCGAAAGGTCCCGATCTGACGGAGTCCATGGTTCCTGGTTCCAAGTCGAGGAGGATGGCACGGGGAACATACTTGCCGCCTGAAAAATACAAACCAGGTTTTTTTTTCTTTACAGCCGTCAGTATTTTACTACCGTTGCGTGAACTGGAACATTGCCAGCAAGTCTGCCACGCAGTTTCTAATGCTGAACGCATGCGGAGCAGACGAGCGCCACCGAACAGGGAACTGTGGGGTCGCCACATAGGGCATGTCTGCATGCGCATAAAGGCACATAGACATAATGACGAAAACATTTCGATGCCGCTGCGTTACACGACAGAGCAGAACGTTTTCGAGCGCTCATGTACCATTGGGAGTGTGTTTGTGATGCTATCATCATGATCAGCATTCGCAGCCCCTTTGATAAAACTTACGTTTGCACAGTAGGTATGCTATTAGAACACATACGGTATTCGTCCGTCATGCTTCTCGTCAAAATTTTCAATGAGAAAATAGTATGTGTCGAAAGAAATGTGCCAAAAACACAACTATAGTCTGTTAAAACTCAAGAATGTAGCGGCGAATGCTCTTCTTAAAGCCCCTCCAGCCAGTCGCTTCGGTCGGTTTTCATGAGGCAGGGGCTAAGCACGAAAAGGAAAGAGTACGGCGTTTGTACCCGTGCCGTGTGGAGTGCGTTCTTCGTTACTCGGGTTATGAGAGCGGAGTAGTTAAATGGGGAGTTGAAAAGACGGTGCGGTGTTGCTAGGGCTGAGGACGTGTCCCTTTCCTGCCTAGCTGCTGCTGCAGAGCCAAACGCCTTTAGCTGCACGGAGTAAATTGGACCACATAGGGATCTTTAACATACACTGACATCGCACAGCACATGGGTCTTTTTCATTTCGCATCCAGCGAAACGCGGCCGTCGCGGCTGGAATTGAACCTGCGTCCTCGATTCCAACAGCCGATCGCACTAACCACTGAGCCACCACGGCGGGGTTTCAAATTCGCCATCATTTACGTTACTCGCTTGCCCAGTATTGCCCCCTCGCGGACGAGAATCTACAGGTGCCGAGAACACGCGCAAGTCAAGCAAGAGCATTTCGTTAATGAGGGCAAGCTAAAGCAAAAAAAAATAGAAAATTCAGCCAATCGCTGAATGGTACCTGCGCCATCACGTCACCTCTGCCGCAAGAAACGATCAAGAGAAATAAGCTATCGGCATGCCTTTTTGTTTTTGTTCTTTTGGCGCGAAAAACGTTTAAACATGGATAAATGCTTAGAAGAGAACACAGGGTGCGAGACGCCTATCATCTCCAAATTCAGATAAGCATACACTGGTAGAGGTGCGGTCTAGTTGGCTCTTCATATCTTAAAACGGCGAAAAGGACGCGGACAATGACAAAAGTGGACGCATACTGCTGAGTTTGTGTCCACTCCTGTCATTGTCCGCGTCCGTTGCGCTGTTTTCAGATAAGCAGACGCATGTATCCAACAAAGGCGGCCGTGCCTGACGGCTGCTGCGTCGCATGCACACATGTTGCGACAGTTCGCAGGTCATGGCGTCCGTGGCCTTAGTGCGCGCGAACAGTGTTACGGTGATCCCTGATACGGCATATAGATTTGCCGTTTAAAATGTCGAGGACGAATTCCGCTGACATTCACAAGTTCCCGCCAAGAAATGAACGAAACCGTACGCGTGCGACCATATTCCGGCCACGGGTGCATCGGCCTAGGAAGTTTTGCAACAGGTGGTACGTTTACATGCACCTCATTTCTTGCACCTCATTTCAGAACTGCCTCCAGTCACATCCAGTCCAATTTTAACAAAGTTGGCTGCGAGTAATCCAAATAAAAGGGATCGGACTCCTGGTGGAAGGAAGTCCGAAATGAAACAAATATTTACGTATAAAAACGAGATGAGGACGTCCCCAAAAAGTGCACTCATTGGTTTCGCGAAATCGGAGTTCCTGTTCAAAAATCGCAGTGAGGGCCTGGTAGCATACAGCATATGCCCCGTATACACAGGACGTACTGGGTTCGAATGTCAGCACCGCCGGTGATTCAACAGTTTTTTAATGGTCACAAAAGCATCTTTCGACCAGATGCTCGGCTTCTTCAGGCCGCCACCGGGTTTCTGATAATACCGTCACTTCGAGGGGTAAATCAATTACTGCACGTTTTTTGGTAGCTATGGGCAGCTGCAGCTCGTTCCACGCATTTCCTATTGGTTGTATATTTCTACAACCTCTGGCGAGCGGTGAGGATCCTACTGTTGCGGCGTTCCCCAACACTGCAGATCATCACCTCTGCAGATAATTCGTGCCCCGCGGTCCAGAACGACACCTCGGAAATTTCCCAAAACTAACACTGGCGCCAAACACCATACGGAACTTCTGTGTAATGGCGAGGGCCCACATCGTCAGCGCAGGCGAGAACACGAACCGCGTTTGCTCGTTTTTACGGCCGCGATGGGCATCTAGCCCTATGCGTGCCCACGAATAGCCGTGCGAGTGGCTCCGGAACTCCCGACGGAGGCTGCAGAGGAAAATTGAAACCATATGCGCGAAGGCAATGCCCTGGCTCGCTCTTGTGCGAGAGGGTCGCGCGGCGGCACGAGAAGGTGATCTTTACGGCTACCGGAAGTGTGCCCGTGACGTCGTGGCTGCCGTGGCTCCAGCGAATGAGAGTGTGTGGTGGCCTGGCGACGTCATGGTACAGTGACGTCTTTGTTCCACGATTTTAGTTCCAAAATTGGTCACTGCGAGTACACCAATCGGCCCGCGAATTTTGAAAAACACGGTTTTTAAAAGTTCATAATAAATTGCTGGCTCAGTTCTGAAGACTCATACTTGGTGTGAATGCTTCTTAGCATCATTTCTAAGCATTGAAAACATTTACAAGTGACTTTTTATTCGTTGCATAGTCCCTTTAATGCGTTCATACAATATCAGGCGACTGGGTAGCGAGGTGGATCTACAATAAACGTTTTTCCTAGAACTCTCGTCCGGGAAACTTTTGTTCCCAGTAGTAAACTGGTAACCAAAAAGTTAACTTTATTAAGTAAAAAATTACAGTGATATTTTTTGCAGCTAGCGCATGCTAACATGGAGTGTTGGACCAGGCTTGTGGCGTGCGAGAAAAAAGCATACTTTTTGACGTGCCCATTCAAGCATGTCACAAGGTCGCCAAACTCTGGCAGCGATTCGATAACCAGTTGTTGAACAACATTCCTCTGGTTTTTGTGTTGGAGAAACATTGTGGCATTCTCTGGTTGTAATAGCTTTTTTTACAATTACCCCGGTGTGCATCACGACAGTGACGACACATGCACTTGGGATTTCCAGCCTGCCTCGATTCAAGCTAGATACCAAAGAGTGAACATCGGCATCATCATGTTCTGTTGTTTCGCAGTCCATAACAAGCTGCTCTCGGCAGAAATCGCAGTTCAGGGCTTTCATTACAGAATGAGCACAAAAGCACCTACATAGCCAAACACAGGCGCGCGTGAACTCAAACTGTTCAGACCTTCTGTAAACTCAGCAATTTTGAAGGAATGTGCAGCACTTGACAAACAACTAACCTCATCGTCGCTGAAGTCACCGGCGCACATCACAGGAAGCGTGTCTTGGAGGCGAATTCTGCCTTCGCACTCGTGAAGTTGTCGGATGGTGATGTGGTAGTTACCGCCAGCCATTTGTCTGTACTGAAGAAACCTCTTCTCTAGGCCGTCTGTTTGCACTTTTCCGAGTAGCACGTACTTAAAACCGAGCTCATAGACGCAATACTTTGAGAATTCAAGTAGAGCATATGCTGAATGCCACAGAGCATTAAAAGTTTCCTTTGTGGCGTGCAATTGTCGTGTTTATAAAATTTCCATACGTCAAGCCAGATTTTGAAGGCTTTCAAAAAGGATAGCTTGGGGTCATCATTCAACGATGAAATTGGCTCTTCGTATACGTCGCGATGGTGATAGCCCTTGTGTGGCATCTTCACATTAACTACCATCTACCAATGAATAATTATTCTGATGAAGTTGGCAGTTTCTTTCGCACGTGAAAGTACAGGAAAATCGCAGTGCATGTCGAAGGCTTCAGCCACAAAGATGTTGAAAACCTGTAAGGCTAGTTTAACATTTTGCCTTTGTAAATTGCTTGGGTTTAAAGCCTTCGAAGGCAGCCTATAACTGTACTTCAAGAGCTGAGAAGATTCAAGTTTGTGAAGCTTTCTGAGATCCTTGAATGATGCCCACTGTATAATGTCAGGGTGGACGGAATTGTCAGTGAGGTTAAACATAGGAAAATAAAAGTTGGCTTTAGGATTTCTTTAGTTAAGCCAATTATTTCTAGCACACTTTAACAGTTACACAGCGTCAATGATGTAAAACATGGGTCGCGTTGCATCGTCTAGATGTGGGTAAATAATCCTCACCTTATGCGGCATCGTAAAGTTCATAAATGGCTGAGCGTGAATCTCGTCTGCCATTAAAGTAACAGCACTCTCATGCGATTTCAATTTATTAAACCTCTGGCCAATGTATTTAAGAAAATTCTGATCACCTGATTCGTTATCAGGTGATAGGTGGAAAGAGTAGCAGGTGTTTCTAATGGTACTCGGATGCGGCAAAGTCAAACAACCAGAGCCCCTCAAAAACTTGTATGCATGAGAAGATATAGTATGCAGATGCAAGCAAGCACCATTGTTTGAGATGAGTACTGCAGTCACTCTCAAGCAACAACACTTGTTCCTTCAGGAGTTTAACAGAGTCCTTTCTGTTTTTGCGGACGCTTTCCTTAATCTTTTCCATGAGGTTTACTATCAGGTCAGTAAGGCCATCAGATGAACCTTTGTCGTCAGAAATCTGCTGTAGCTTATTTAATATGTCAAGTAGGACATTGATGTCACCGATTTCGTCAGGCACGACAAAATCTCCTAAACGTTTCACTGAGTTGCCGTGAAAACACGCCGTGATACGAAGATATGCGAAAACAGTAACAGAACACTGTAGGACCAGCGCACTCTCATTTGCAATATTCAAGAACATGCTACAGTTTGGGTGATTAATAATAGTCCATTCAACCGGGACACACTTGACGTTTAAGCGCTCCATCATTTCATGAAGAGATGATAATTTGCACTTCATTTATTCTTGTCGATAGCAGGCTGCTGACACTTCAATAGCACGAGCAAGACATTTGCCTCCCGGCGCATTTTTTCGGCATCTGGGGAGCTCCTTGCTGGCACGGCATCTTTCTTTGACAGGTACGAGGGACAGCCAGGGAATTAGGATGGCACTGACCCAAGATGCAGGTGTGGCACTTTTAGAGGGACTTCGAACACCTTTCCTGTCCGGGGATTGGTGTACGATGAGGTATGTTCAAGGCAGGATGCATGGAAGTGTAAGGCGCACACCTGTTTTACAATAGCAAAAGTGCGACGCAGCACATTACCAATGCAGTACAATCTAATATCGAGGTAAAGCTTAATTTTTGTCATGGCTCCCTTAAATACTGTTCATTTGTGGCAACAGTAGAGAAAATGACTTCGTACCTTGTTGTTGGCAGTAGGCACAAAATTCTTTCGGGGAATCGCACTGAGCCACTTGTAAAGCTGTTCATCCTTTGGCAAAGGAAACACTTGAACCTTGTTCCCCGTCTTGTAGTTGCTTGAGCACATAGGTACACAATACTTGTTAGGCATGTCGAAGCCCGCATGTCGCAGAACGGGCGCAAGGAAAACAGCACTGAAGCGACCACGAGGCGACTGGCTCGACGAACTAGCTGCGTGTAACAAGAGGGGAAAAATGAGCCGGGAGGCGACGGGACGGAAAGGCCGGTATGGAGAACCGGAGGCAGCCGCAGGCAATGGCAATGCCCAGGTAGGACGGCGGGTGCTGATGTCACTAGAGAGGGCGCAGGCCTTGAAAAGTTTAGGAGGCGTTGGCATAGGTGCGTCGCTCGCATGAAGGTGCTTCACCAGCATAGTGTCTCGTCTATAGTTGTCGCTGGAGTATTAATGTAGAAATTGCACTGAATAAATCAAATACAACAAACTAATCACAACGGAAACAACCGGACATGAGCTTCTGACGGCCACAAGGGTCAGGTACCACATGGTGATACTGCGTCGCGGATTGTTTCAACACCGAATCGTTCTAGTCATTTCCAGATCGGTGTCTCACAAGCTCTTATGCTGCTGATTACGTCTTTCATGGCGCCGACAAGAATGACTGACTGCGACAGAATCACGCCAAACAGCTAGCCCACTTGGGCATGTGCCGCCCTAGCAGCGTTAAGAAAATCTTTTCCCACGAACACCTGTTGACTACTCAGTGTTCCCATGCTTGCCTGCAGTGCAAACCTCACTTAAGAACAAGGACTGTAGGTTTCGCGTGGCTACAGTGTCGGCAGTATCGTGCTCTGCGGTGAAGAGGCGTTAAGAGACGACGCAACTTACGGCCCGAGAGCTCAACTTCAAAAATTATTTCCTCGCTTTAAACAAAAATTACCTCGATAAAAACTTCAGAAATGGAAGGCAATAAACTGTTTTACGTAATCCGCTATTGTTTGTATTTTTACTTGGACCACCTCAGGGTGAAATTAACGAGTGTTTTTGGCTCAAAATGCAGTTTTTGTAACGATTTTTTTCCTTCTGCATCCACAGTTTCATCACCTGTAAAATTTATTATAGGTACTGGACATCTACAGGAACAAAACGGCTATTCCAGAATTTCCGAGAAAGTTGATATTTAAATGAAAAATGACACATTTTCATACTTTTTTCGATTAAAAAAAATATTTATGCCGTGTAAAGCAGCATGCTCCGAATTGTATCGAAAGACAGAATCTGTGCAAATGTCAATGAAAAACTTTTTGGAGTGTTTTCTAAAATTTTGCTTATTTAGCAGTGCCTGTTTTCTCATTTTTTCTGAATATTCAATCTGCCCTCACTTCACGAATAAATTTTTTAGGCAAAAATGCTTCAGGCTTTCATTACACACATTACGATGTTTCCACGAATTTTTTGAACAAATTGGAGATGGTCGAGCGCAACGCCTGGGATGTTTGGCGTGGAATGATCCAGGTGGAACTATGCGAGTATGACGTCAGGAGACGAAAAGGCGGCATAGTTTCGGTTTCGCGAATTCAATATGGCAGCCATTAAAATTGATTGTGTACTCCTATACCTTAATTCTCCCCCGTATGACGTCAGGGGACGAAATGGCGGCATAGTTTCGGCTTCTAGAATCTAAGAAGGCGGCCATTAAAATTGGCTGTGCCCTCCCATGTATATTGTGAACCCATTGGAAGGCCAGTTGGAGCGTCCAATTGTAATGCCGGCCCACACAAAACAAATTGTTTGCTTCCAATCGGAAAATTTCCCATTATTGGAACCAATTGCAAGCTTCAAATGGAATAGGAGGGACATTCCAACTGGAACACTTATAGAAAGGTTAACCGCTGGCTTCCTAATCAAGTGGCAGCTCCAAGTAGGCCGCAGGCGAGCATGCACGACACACAAATCATAGGCATAAACGTTACGGCAGTTCCTGTCCCTATGGTTTGTCTGTCTGTGTTGCCAGGAAGAAAAAAGGAAAGTGCACAGGCCTGCTCACTGGCTCTAGCCGAGCCACTATCGCTACCACGTGCAGATAGTAGGAGAGTTGAAAGATGGGATAGAAAGACGGGATAGTAAAGACGCTTTGAAGACAAGGCCGATTGCGGAGGTAGTGCAATATACCGGGCCAACCGGTGGCAGAAGTGAAGCAAACTTCAAACTCTCCGCCACATTTCCAAAAATAAGTCCAATTGGATCCGCACCAGATATTCTTGCATGTGGCCCACTTAGAGCTAATATAAACGAAAACGTAGCATATGGACGGGCCCCCCAGTATACTCTGTTAAACCACTTAGAGCTGCCACTCATAAAGAGGATCAGTTCGGCCTGATGCTGCATGCGACGCACATTTTCAGCGCTCGATTTGTGAATTGTTGTTCGTACACGAGCGATGAGGGACGCCGTAGTGGAGGGCTTCGGATATTAGACCACATGGAATTCCTTAACATACAACGACATCGCACAGCACACGGGCGTTTTTTTATTTCGCCTACATCGAAATGCGGCCGCCACGGACGGGATCGAACCCAGGACCTTGGGATCAGGTGTTGAACGCCAAAGCCACTCTAACGGGTCACTTTATTTGTGTTCGTAAATAAAATATTACAGTCGAACCTGGATTATGAAACTCGAAGGGGTTCACGAAATAGTTGATATACCGGTATATCGATAATTCAGTGTAGGAAAAATGGCGATAGGTAAGCTTATCTATGACCTAGAAGCAAGAATACAATGCATCCATTCTTGTGACGCGGTGCCTGGCTGACGACGATCTTCTGCCTGGTCAGGTCCGTTGACCGCAACGAGGTGTCCTAGTCCTCCCAGGTTCGGAGAGGCACCAGCCCGGCGGGGGGAGGGGACGCCGGGCATGACGGGAGGATGTGTGCAAGGTGGTCTTGGGGCGGGAGCACAAGGTGCATATGGGGGTACCGGCTTAAATTTATAGAGATGGGCTGGTGTAGGTAGCGTGTGCGTCTGCAGGGGACGCCAGACTGATTTCTTTGCGGTAGTAAGGGATGGGTGGGGTGGCGGGAGATGAGGGCGCTCAGCGCGGGAGTTTGTGGTGAGCTCAGCAAGCGAGTGCATACGCTCCTTCGAGAAATTCCCCACGAGGTCCGCCTGTGCCCGACTTCTAGACTCTCGGGCTAAGGAGTCGGCGGCCTCGTTGCTGGGATTTCCCAAGTGCGCAAGCATTCATATGAGCTCAGCGCGTTAGAATAGGTGGGGGGGGGGGGTGCACCAGGGATTGTGCAGGGTGGTGAACCCTGTTCCTGGCATAGTTTGGAATGGCTGTTTTTGACTCACTGATGATGTAACCGACATTTGTGTATGCCAGAGCAATAGCGGTCTTCTCGGCTCCCTCAGGGGTGGTGCCTGAAGGAAGCTCGAAAGTTAGGGAGGCTATGTGGGGGTTGCGGACAACCGCAGTGACTCCATGCTCATCGCAGGTGGCATCCACCCAAACGCATCCCCATACCATTTATGTCGCGCTGCCTCGCGCGCCTTTCTCCGACCTTGATTACGGTGGGGGTGCATGTTCCTCGGTAATGGTTTGACATGGATCGAAGTGCAGATCTGGGTAGGGAGTGTTCTTAGTGATGTATTGTTTGCGGAGATAGTGATGCAGGCCTATTGCTGATTGAGTATGTGTCGTCCGGCAGCACCTAATCAAAGGTTCTGGGCTTGTATGTGGGCCTCTCGAAGTTCTTGTAATGTGTTATGGACTCCGTGTTCGAGCAGTCTCTTAATTACAGGGAAGCTCACTTGTGGCGTGCACCGTAGCGGTGCCCTAGCGCATGCCATCCGCCTTGTTTGCGGGAGGTGCGGGATTCGACCCCCTGCCGCCGCGTACCCATCGGTCTCTAATTTTACCCTGGCCTGGTGCTCAGATTTTGTGAGATGAGATGATTGGGAAATTGGTCTTGACCCTACCGCGTGTACGTCACCGCGAACACCCAATAGCCGTTCGAGCGCGCTCCGCACAGGTGCTGGTGGAGTTTCTGCACCGTGGTGTAAGAATATTTTCTTACACCATGGTCTACACTCAATAGCGAAAGCGTTCAACAGCTGCGCTGGTCAAACGCATTAATGAGAAAACAACCGTTGAAGCATTTAATCCAACTCTGTTCTGATGGTCCACCGGTACCGGGCGTGGATATGGGTCACTCTTGGAGAGGGCGGTTGGGGGGGGGGGGGTCCGTTTGAATCATGCATTTCTTCGACTTTTTTTTGTAAAACTACATTGAGTTCAGCATGGTTTTCCTGTATAAAATTTCCTCTCGCTTTGAGGATTGGGGGCGAACATCCTCCACCCCCTCCCAATATCAGTGTACGAGCACATGGTGCAACCACCGCGCTTCGTGCCGCACGTCGCGGAGATTTCACCTACGGTTAAATTGATGATCAGCTGCTAATTGTATATAACATGCAACGTCTCCGAGGCTTCTTTAAGCCGTCCTCGTACGCGTTGGTAGCGCCAGCATACTTGCATTCGTTGTGGCGCTATGGAGCGCTGTCACCATCAGTAGCGGCGCCCTCTTTTTGCCAAGCAACAAGAACAGGAGCTTACACGCCTCCAAGTGATAGAACAGCCTTGCTCTCGCCGTTATTTCCAACTCATGCTGGGACTTTATTGCGAATATATATCGTTTCGTGTTGCGTCACACCAAACAATTTTTTTTTCTAATAAAACCAAATGCTCGCCATGGCCAGTAGCCTGGCTTGCCTAATATACATCGTTTATTTTATCGGAACTCTGCAAGCCAAATGGGAATTTCGGTAGCGGTGTCTCAGGCAGTGTCGGCGAGGGCGTCCTCGTCGTCGAACTCTCCCTCGTCGTCGGCTGTGGCCTCCTGGTACTGCTGGTACTCGGACACCAGGTCATTCATGTTGGACTCTGCTTCGGTGAATTCCATTTCGTCCATGCCTTCCCCAGTGTACCAGTGCAAGAAGGCCTTGCGGTGGAACATGGCTGCAAATTAAGAAGGGCACCACGAATATTAGTTGTTTTTGTAGGCTTTCACGAATTGCAGCGGAACTTATACAGCTAGTTCAATTCTATCCGTCCGAATTATTTCCACCAAGTTAACCAGCTGTTCGGATTTTTGTTTCTGCGCCAACAAGTCCAGCTTTCTCCGGCAAAAATTTCGAAAATTGGAAAATTGTAAGACACTGTTAAAGAAATATTGAAGGTAATGGTCCATTATTCTGATATGTAGCAAAATCTTCCTTTTAAAGTGTTTCCAGCGATCGCACCGGAACGCTTTTGAAGATAGCGAAAACGTGAATGGAAAAAAAACTAAGAGACTGCCTCGGGTGATCTGCGGATATACTGATTGTTTTAGTGAAATCTTGCATTATACGAGAAAACTGCGTTCATGAACGGCTTCCCGCTTAAAAATACTTTTGTCCATAATTCCTGAGTATCCGATTTCAAAAAGCGCCTTTCTCGATCATGAGGATCGGATTGAGCGATGGCGTCCAAAAATAGGCCTGCCTAAACTTGCAACAGAAGTGGAATAATCCAAGTTTTCTTTTGTATGCTGAGCGGCGGCGCGGATTAGCGTGAGGAGGGAGTGCTCACACACGCTCGCCATCTAAATGGCGTAACTACATCCGACATTTGCTTCTAGTAAAAATCGATTTTCGGCTCTTTATGGGGTATGTAGATGTTTATCCGGCAACAAAATACGCATTATGTCGAGAAAATTGGATTTAAAAATTTTCCCGCTTCTCGATTCAAACTCGTGACGTCTAGACACGCGAAATTCGTGACCACCGCTTAGTGAATAGCCATGTAGACTAGCCTCAGGGATCCACGACCAAAAAACAAAAAAAAAAGGAAGAAAACTCTTGAAGCACTGTAGTTTGCTTGCAAAAACGGTCGGTGATGGCGGCATCTGTATTTCATTTTTTGACCTTTACCTGGCTAGGGAAGGGGACGGACCTTTGTCCCCGTTTGGGTTGTCCACTGTTCGGGTTAGAGGAGCGCAGGGTTGAATAGGGGAAGTTCTAGAGATTGTGTAGGGTATCTAGGTCTGAGTAGAGTGACTCTAGGTCTGAGGTAGCTCACTCCCCACGGCACGGGAACAAATGCCCATCTCTTTCCCTTTCGCCTAGCCTTAGTCGTAGAAGCTCCGTTTTTTAGTGATAAAAGTGTCTTTCGCAATTAGAACGCTGCTACATTTCCATACAGGCCAACTTGAATTTGTCCTCAGAGTCTCTTTAAAGGTGGCCGCTTCGTTACCTCTTTATGAGTGATTTTTACGGGCACTGCTAAATTTGTAACGTCGGAAACATTACCCCTCCTTGATACACGGTCTGCACTTGGTGAACAGGGAAATGTCGCGCTTGTCATCTGAGATGTTTAATGAACGGGGTCGTTCCTTGCAGCTTGTGGTTTGTCAGTGAAATGCGCGTACAAAAGTTTTGCCGACACTGTTTGTGACGTCATCTTTGTCACAAAAGAACACCGCATCCAACACACCCCCCTGTTTTGGTTTAGGTTTTCTGCTTTTTGCTCTTTGATGATTGTTTTACTCACAGTTCTATTAACAACAGATTGCAACGAACAGAGAGGGCTTTAAGCAATATTACGGGAGCGCCACCTTAAGATTAAAAAAAATAATAATCCCAAAGTAGCCCTTGAACGATGAAGTAGGCGCTCTATGCAACTGCAGATTGTACGTGTGAACTGCATGCTGTGGTGTGAGTAGAATGTAATTCGAGCAATTCTGATAAATGACTGACCAGTGAATTGTTCTGAAATGCGCTTGAACAGCTCCTGAATGGCCGTGCTGTTCCCGATGAACGTCGCAGACATCTTGAGGCCACGGAGTGGGATGTCGCAGACGGCGGTCTTGACGTTGTTCGGGATCCACTCGACAAAGTAGCTCGAGTTCTTGTTCTGGACGTTAAGCATCTGTTCGTCGACCTCCTTCATGCTCATGCGGCCGCGGAAGATGGTGGCTACCGTCAGGTAGCGGCCGTGGCGGGGGTCGCAGGCGGCCATCATGTTCTTGGCGTCGAACATCTGCTGCGTCAACTCTGGCACGGTCAGCGCCCTGTACTGTTGGCTGCCTCGGGACGTGAGTGGTGCGAAGCCGGGCATGAAGAAGTGCAGACGCGGGAAGGGCACCATGTTGACAGCCAGTTTGCGCAGGTCAGCGTTCAGCTGGCCGGGAAACCTGCGTGTGTATGGTTACTTAAGTTGCTTTAAGACTGTTTTTTTTTTGCGTTAAGCACCGCGAACAAGGGCCTGCAGGCGCCGCGCCATTCATGTCCCCAATTGTGCTACGAAGTTATACACAACACAAGCTATTCCCTCTTCAGGTGTGGTGAAGTAGTTTGCAGGCCTAAGCGCCTGTGGCCATTGTGGGCATCAGGCCATTCGTCGACGGCAGTGATCGGTGCCACTCACTACACCTTCGCATATTCAGATGTCGAGTGACAGTAATAGACTACGATCCCGGAGAAAAGAAAGCTTCGTCACCTGAGGCATGTTGTGACTCCGGACATTGTGACAGAAACCAGGTGGTTGAGGTCCCCGTATGTGGGAGTGGTGAGCTTCAGGGTTCGGAAGCAGATGTCGTAAAGCGCCTCGTTGTCAATGCAGTAGGTTTCGTCGGTGTTCTCCACCAGCTGGTGCACGGACAAGGTGGCGTTGTAGGAATCGACGACGGTGTCGGAGACCTGCAGTTTTGAATGCGCTTGAATTCGCACTTTCTGTCGACGTGGTGCAAAGCCTACCACATCTATGCACAAGAAAAATTTTCTCATTTTTAAGCACTGTGATTCTTCGATTTCTCGCTACCATTGTCGAGCATTAAAGGGACAAGAAATTATTTTGATGGTCAAATTCTAGGGCCGCGATCAGTAGAGGTGGCCTTTGTCAGTATTAATTCGAGTCAAATTCAAAAGCTCTGCGTGGACCCTACACACACCTCCTTCACGCCCCGACGTCATGCAGATGCGGTGGCGCTGATGTCAGTAGCGCCTTTGGCACGGCAGGCAAAATAGGTTCCGCCTGCCCGTGCCAACCAGCTGCTGCAGCTGCTGGCGGGACTGCGCAACTGCATCATGCCCGCGCCTCGATATGTTTCTCGCTGATAGATACCGCATTAAGGAATGGGCCACGGTAGTAAAGCGCGAAGTCTGGGCCTCGATCGCCGCTTCCAGGCAATGTACTTCGTAGCTGGGGAGTTGCGTTCATTCTCCTGAACATCAGCATAGTACGCTTATAATTGCTTAAGGGAAAAAAAACACAAATGTCTGCGCACGTAATTATCACGTCGAGCCGTTTTGGTGTTCACTGGGCGCTGACAGGCTGAATCACCACCAAGGAATGCGGTCTTTTGTTGATAGCAGATAATGTTTAAACGTGTGTGGAAGTTATACGATCATATAAAGCCGCGTTCATGGCACTTAATATTCACTTCAGACCATTTCTTAATATGGCCGACATAATTACTTGGTCTGTGTAGAAAGAAGTCTGCTAAATTGTGTCGTTTTTGCACGGCCACGTTGGCATGTTTCTGTACGTGTGCTAAAAGCCAAGTGCTTTTTCACTGCATCATATGTCATAAGCTGTTTCATGAGGCGGTGCATGATCGCGAAGCTTGTTTGGAAAGAAGCAGCCGCGATCGCATTGCCCAAGTTGATGACGATGATGATGACCTCAGGCTTAATGGCACATACCCACGGCGGGGGATTGGCCAGGGTGCAATGCTGATACAAACGCACTCATGGCCAGGGAGTGGTGTAATTGGATAATTTTGTGACCTAGACTCGAATATTGATTAAAAATCAATATTAAAAAAAAAACGGAAATGAAAAAGCAGGGAATTCTCATTCTAGCAGAGGAATCTACCTGATGCACTTATATATTCGTGAATAAAATCGCACACTGGTTTCAATGCATATCCCTTGGCGCTTGCCCCGAAGGAGAGGAGAATCGGAATAAATAGAGCAAGCCCCCGTCGAGCGAGGGGATCTCTAAGTAAGCTGTACGGCGAGAAGTTAACCGCAAAGAGGAAAATTGATCTATGGACTCAATTTCGCCAAAGACTCAGATAGGGTGGTCAGAAATATCCCTGATCGACATAAGTAGAGATTTAGTCTCGGTATTCTGCAGCGCAGTAGGGTCGTGGACACTTCACATTGCCTTGAACTGCACATCCGCGCACTCCAAGGAAATGCCAGGTGTTCAAAATTCGCTGCAGCAAGGAGAGGCTCATGGCTCAAGTACTGGAGACGCTGGCTGCAGTCAAGTAGACAGTATTAGGGGCGAACGGGACAATAGGTCCACCAAGGGCGGACTTTGCAATAAAAATAAACGCTCTCATCAGAAGCAATGCCACAGTGCCCAGGGACCCAGTGAAAGCGTACTTTTCTAATATGTGGTGGAACAAGAAATTGAAGGGAACGGCTCATAGGAGTATCTCTCGATTTTTCGAGCACTATCAAGACGGAAAGGCTGTCTGAAAGTATAACAACCTGAGAGATACTGCAGGGATTCCTTATTAAGGCCAACTCAATGGCCAGAAACTCGGCGACAAAAATAGGGGTATAGTCAGGAGCCCGAAATGAATAACTCTGTTCAAGAGCCCTTGAGTAAATGCCAATGGCTGCTTTTTCATTTTTCTGGGAGGCGTCTGTAAAAACGGCAGTATGGTTAGGGAAATTATCCAGACACTCCTTAATAAGCCCATTTAAAACATTTGCAGGCAGATTCTTAGCATTCCTTGGGAGGGTGTCGTCAAAGGGGACTACAGTATCAGCCCGGCGGTGGTTAACTGATACTACAGAATTTATTGATACAGAAATTTTTGACAGCAGGGAATTAGTGAACACAACCTGAGGAAGCTTATACCTAGGCCAAAAATTACCAAAGAATAGAGATGGGTTCGTTGTAAATATAGGGCTAGCCAATTCAGGAACAGGCTCCAAAGACATTAAAAACGTAAATCAGGTGATTTGCACAGAATTCTTCTTTTGGCAAATGGTCGAACCTCGGAAATCTCAAGATATCGAATGGTCGCTGCCTTCAGCTGCTCCTGGATCATATGAGAGTTTTTGATCTTAATTAAACCATCTCCTACAGGGACCAGAGCCACAGGGATACGCTTGGCAAAAAGAATTTAGGCAAACTGGCGAACCAGGCTACCGGACCTCTCCCCGAGGAAGACATAGCCATGTCCGTAAGCCTAAGAAACATGAAGCCTACATCCAAAAGGGAAAAAACCTGGCCAAATCCCCCACTCGCGGAACGGCCTCACCAGGAGTTTATAGGATCAGCAGCACCAAGACACGCTTCAGCAGCGAGGCCAGATGAAGCGGGAGGCGACATAGAACAGCCGTAGAACAGCGTCGGGTCGTATCAGCACAATGGACACTAAGGGCCGTTGTTGTTGTTGCCTTCGTGACATGGCACATACCCACGACGGGGGATTGGCCAGGGTTCAGTGGGGAGACCCCATAGAACAGGGTAAATGGTGCCAAGCTATTTTGCCTTGGGTGAAATTTACGAGTGATTAAAAAGAAAAGAAGGGCCCTTTCTTCTTCTTTGCCGAGTTGTTGTTGTTGTTGTTGTTGTTAGCCTCTCAAAAGATGGCACATACCCACACTGGGGGATCGGCCAAGAATCGGGTTGCTATTCACCTGAACGCAGTTAACAAAAAGGAAAAGCACGTGAGAGCATAACACCGGTGAATTTTTTGTCATGAACAGAAAAGGGATGAGTGTTTTGATTTTAAAATTTTAAGAATAATAATAAAGAGAGTGATTAAATATTAATGATTTAGTCAAAATGTAATAATTGATAGAAAAGAAAAGGTTGAAACACTTAGCAAGGCAGTCGGTGTGATTCTATCAGGAAATTTTGAACAGCGGTGCAAACAGATCTGTGGCTGAACCCAAATGTGGTGGCGCCAAATGATAGCAAGAGCGGGCTGCTCAAACTAAGGCCAAGATGCTGCAAGGGCTCCTCCAGCAACCTTTTTCTCAGTTAGTTGAATCGGCGACAATACAGCCAAAAATGTTCAATAGATTTTGGCTCACGGCAAAATGCACAAAGGGGAGAGAGCGCCAAACCCGACTTGTGTAAATAGAAATTTAGAGGGGGGATGCGGCAGCGTAGCCTCATCAGTGATACTTCAAGCTGCCGAGAGCAACAAATTTTCCTGTTCCAATAATATTTAAGGTGCTCATAATCCGCCGATGTTAAAAGTGATGTGTCTTGCGTGCTTAAAAACGCACGTCGCCGAAATCTAGATGCTGTAATGTAGGCTGTAGCCGGGATGATTGGAACACGGAGCCGCTGAGGGAAGCCTTTGCGAGATTATCAGCAATCTCATTTACTGTCACACTGCTGTGGCCGGGAACCCATACTAAATGAACAAGGCTTAAATGCGGAGGAAGTAGGGATAAGAAAGTTGATAAAATGGGACCGTCAACCTGTGCAGCGAGGGACGAACACAAAGATAAAGAATCAGTAATTACTGCAACTGCTGTAATAGAGGGGTCTAGCTTGCGTAGAGCAAGTACAACTGCTAGAAACTCTGCTTGAAAAATAGGGGTGAAATCTGGAAGGCGCAGAGAAAAGGACCAGTCTAAATGGGAGCAAAATATTCCCACACCTGCTTTTTCATTGCATTGCGATGCATCAGTGGGTATTGCTATATCGGTTGGTAGGGTCCTCAGATGATCTTCTAGAAGGCCATTTAGAATACTCGGTGGCAAAAGTTTTGCATTTTTTGGGAATATGTCGTCGAAAACAATGTGTATAGTGGGCCCATTCCGAAGCGCAGGAAGGATATCATAAATGTTTACATCTAAAGGCTGAAGTAGTCTTTGCACAAACACTACCTGAGGGGAATTGAAACGAGACCAGGGGACACCAAAAAAGGAGGTCGGCTGAGAACAGAAAATGCTTTGGGAACGGTGGAAATGGGATTCATAGATCCTGAGGTAAGTTTGCACAGTTAAAAATTGAAGTCGTGATAAGAGAGACGGAATGCGGGCTTCAAGGTACAGCACATTGATAGCCACAAATTTTGGAAGGCCGAGGCACATGCGAAGTGCTTCCCTCTCTAAAAGGACGAGAGGGCGAAGTTTATATGTAGCCGAGCCTGAAAACAACACTGATCCAAATTCTAAAATTGGCCTGACATACATTATGTAGATCATTAATAGCGCATCTCTGCGCATGCCGTACCGGTGATGACATAATCTCCGTAACATGCCCACGGCACGAGCCCCTTTCGCCGCGACATGGTCAATGTGAGGTCGCCAGGTGAGTTTGTTGTCATGAATGACCCCTAGGTATTTTAGGGATTGAACCTGCGGTATTATTTTTAACTGGCAAGTGAGAGAGACCACTACACGAGTGAATAGAGGGAAAACAAGAGTAGCGCACTTGCCAACATTTAACTTCAGGTGTAATGCGCTCAACCAGTGCTCAAGTGTATTCAAATATGACTGCAACAGACCATACAGAGAATGTATATCCGGCGCAGCAGCAAAAAACGCAATGTCGTCCGCATAGACGTAAGTGCGTACATGGCGGTGGAGAGGAATTGAGCTTAACAGAATATTAAAGAGCACAGGAGAAAGAACAGCTCCTTGCGGTACACCTCGCGTTTGTCTGTACCTCTCTGAATGAACACCACTATGGACGCAAAAGAATTCCCTGTTATGAAGAAATGCAGATATCCATGCAACTATATAATCTGGAAATTGAAGAGACATTAGCCTATGTATCAGGATGGAGTGTTCTACACTGTCGTAAGCTTTGGCGACATCTAACGTAACCAAAGCCGCGACCAGGCGTTGACGACGAGCAAGGAGAATTCTGCTCTCAAGATCAGCATGTACATTCCATATCGAACACCGTGGCCGGAAACCGAGTTGGCACGGGCTGAGTATACTTTTGCGGTCCACAATGGCTGACACCCGAATTAGTAACAACCTTTCTATCAACTTTACCACGTTTGATGTTAAAGAAATTGGTCTAATATTATCCAATTCATAGCCTCCACCCTGATTTTTAAGTAAAGGGATCACCTTGGACAGCTTCCCCTCAGAAGGTATCCAAGCGTGTTTGAGAGAGTAGTTTATTAGGTGCAATAAGGAGTTGGGAGACTCTTCAAATAGAAACTTGAGCATCTTTGTGGTAACACCATCAGGGCCAGTAGCAGCAGCTGGCAATCTCTGGACAACTTGTGAAAGCTCTGATAGATTTACTTGTGAGGCATTATCATTTGGTACGACTGGTGCAAACAACAATGGTCGCATAGGTAGTAAAGACGAGAACCGCTTTTGCAGGCCTGTGGCTATTAATTCAACCGCCTGGATAGCTTCTACAGGTGACATAACTAATGACTGAAAATTATGAGAGGACATGAGCTGTTTCCTAGACCGAACAAAACCGAATAGTGCACGTCGGTTGTCCGCCTTTGAAAGATAATCGAAGTGTTCTGAGTCATATTTTTCCTTTGCGCGAGAAACTGTGCGTTTAAAGGTGGCTGCAATAAATTTATAATCACTCCAGTTATTCGGACATTGGTTATGAAGAAGCTTTTCCATGCTGCCTTCCTCCGCCTGTAATCTCTTGTACAGTCCGCATTCCACCAGTTAGAAGAATTCCCTTTTATTGGCCTCACCAGGAACTCCGACTTTTTACGGCTTTCCTCAATAGCCAGACATATGCTTGCTGACTGGTGGACCTCGGCGATGTTAGACACTGGAGCAAGGGCAGAGCGCAACGCCGTCTGAAATCTGTCATAATTTACATGTGACCGCAACTGAGAAGACGCCGGAGTAACACGACATATGATATCAAAATGAATAGGTATATGATCACTTGAAGTGCCGCTATCAACTGTCGACCAATTCGTTACGCCAATTCCAGGACTAATGAACGTGAGATCTAAAACAGATTGAGTGTGTGAGCGAAGATAAGTGGCCGATCCTGAATTTAAGCACATCAGGTTGCGATCAGAAACCCAGTCCCAAAGGCGCTTGCCGCATGAATTAGTCCTAAAACCCCAAGACACATGGTGAGAATTGAAGTCCCCAGCCACGAGAACTGAGTTTTTACAGTTTACGAGTAAAAAATCCAGAGGTCTATCATCCTGGACTCCATTGGGGAAATAACAATTTGCTATTGAAAATGGAGAGCACCGAGGAAGTACAAAGTCTATCGCCAAAATCTCACAGTCAGGAGACATTTGTTGAAGAGATACCACAGCCCTGTGGCAAAATTTTGAAGAGACTAAAGTTAGTAAACCCCCGCCTCTTGACTGGCGGTCTAGGCGAAATGACCGGTAATTTTTGATATGAAAATGTTTGTCAGTTGAAAGCCACGTTTCTTGCAGAATTATGACATCCGGATTAAGCTGAGTAGAAAGGCAGTGTAAATCTGTGGAAGCGGAAAGAATAGAGCGACAGTTCCACTGCAGAACTCGCAACGACGCTATGGTTGCGAAAGTCTAGCAGCAGCAACTGCCTGCTCCAAAATGGTATCCTTTGGTTTAGTGCCAAGCTGCTTCTTCTTTGATTTGGGCTGGGTGCCTTGAGAAGACAACGAATAAGACATGGGGGACCCACTGCGCTTAAGAAGCCGCGCATCAGGCTCCACCATCTCGGAATCATACATTATATCAACATCCCTCGAAGTACCCGAGGTAGGTACAGCGGAAGGGACAGAAGTTTGTTCCTGGGGTTGTGATGCTACTGGAATTTGAGACCGGATAAGAGGAGAGGGAATTGTCGAAAGAGGTGCCAAACTAGCCTGCACGGCATGTGTAATCTGAGTCTCTAGAACATTTGTAAAGCACTCCGACACACTTGCGACAATCTTTTCTACCATTTTAGACATCGAAGCCTCCGCAGCTGCCGCAATTTCCTGGGACAGCGTTGAGTCTAGCATGACACCTTGCCGAGCGGTCACACCGGCATAACCGCGGGCACGTTCTTTGACCTCTGAAATAGCGCCACGGCGCGAACAGCGTTTCCTGTCAATTATTTCCAGAATTTGAATTTCCTGAGCTCGAGAGGGACAATTTGAGTAGTTTGCAGAGTGCGCACCACCGCAAAGGCAACGCTTCTCATTCTTCTCAGTGCAGGTGCTTTTTGCGTGACCATCCCCACAGTTGCAACACCTCAAGTTGGATTTGCAACCGCCAGCGCTATGTCCATAACGCCAGCAGTTGTTACACTGCAGAGGCCGAGATGATAATGGGTCTACCCGAAAAATTAGAGGCCATGCCTTGATTTCAGAGGGGCAGGAAGTGCCGGCAAAGGTAGCAATCACTGATTCAGTGGGCATCCGCACGTTGTTTACATCCCGGCTACAGCGGTGCACAGCAACAACACCTGCAGCCGACAGAAGCTCAAGAGTCTCTGCCGGAGACAGGGAAGAGGCTACACCTCGTACAATACCTTTCGTGCACGCCAGATGAGAAGGGATGAAAGAACTTACCCGAAGGGAGGCAAAGGATGAGGAGTTTAGTAAATCTCTTACACAGGCGAGGTCTGGCGATCTGCACAGAATCCCACCACGTCCAAACTGGCGAACCTCTGAGATTGACTCATAATGAGAAGTAGTCGACTGGAGAGCAGCCCGAACAGCACCAGGGTTGTTCATCCTGATAGCACCACCATCCTTAGGCACCAGCGCGACAGGGATACTGCCGACACCACTGCGCAAAAAAGCTTCCAACGGTAGGAGATCAGGTGACAGAGAAGCCGACCAGAGGGAACTCCCCTGGCCGGGAGACTGGGTGGACATAGTCCGGGCTTACTGCCTTACCGCGCAAAGACGCAGAGAGAAAATGCCACAATCAGCCACCCAAAACTTAACCGATCGTTCCCAGCAGAGCAGAGCCGTCGGGGCAGCGATGAACAGGACGAACGCCACTGGGTCGAACGATGTCCTCCTAACAGAGCCAAGCTGGTCGTCTCACGGTGGCCAAGAGGTGCCGAGAGGCCGAGCGAATCTTCTTCTTCTTCTTCTTCTTCTTCTTCTTCTTCTTCTTCTTCTTCTTCTTCTTCTTCTTCTTCTTCACCCCAGGTATATGGCCGAGTTGCAGCGTGCTTTTGTCTTCGTTTTTGCCATCGCATGACATGCCATCGCATGACAACGGCCTCCAAAGTATCTCATAAAGCTAGCGCAAATAGATGAGAGCACACGAAGCTGCGTCCAGCACACGTAGTTGCAGGCGAGTGGAATTTTTCGGCTTGAGCCCCTGCGTCTTTCAATCAGACTCCTGCGTTGCTAGGAAAATGTTTCGGTTTGGTTTGGTTTGGTTTATGGAGTTTTAACTTTCCAAAGCGACCCAGGCTATGAGGGACGCCGTAGTGGAGCACCCCGGAAATTTCGACCACCTGGGGTTCTTTAACATACACTGATATCGCACAGTACACGGGCCTCTAGAATTTCGCCTCCATCGAAATTCGACCGCCGCCGCGGCCGAGGTCGAACCCACGTGTTTGGGGTTAGCAGCCGAGCGCCATAACCACTGAGCCACCGCGGCGGCTATGCAAACGTTTCATTTAGGGGGTACACTAACAGAAACTGTCGGGTGAAACAATGCAGCGAGATTGAGAGGAGACGGGGAAATTGAAAGTATTTTCGTTATTTATGCATGAGATGTAACCAAATTTGGCACAACTGTGAACTTTTTATGCTAATTTCAGTGCTGTGCTTTACTTTCAGCTGGCTGGTACAGATGTTGGGTTATTATAATTAACACCGTCGTCAAGTCATCGAGTGTGGAATAATTAAGTAGAAAGTGCGCAAATTTTTTATGCCAACATGTTCACAAAGCCCTGCTTTGTGTGATGATGCTACTGTTCTTTTTTTTATGCAAAGTACGTATGCAAACAAAAGTTAAACTCTAGCATGCATATTTACGTGAACACATTTCTTAGAAAAATAACTTCAACATGCTAGTGCATGTGTACAAAAAATTGTCAGATTTATTACACTACTCAATCTCTCAGGACCGCGGTGGTTCAGTGGTTATGGCGCTCAGCTGGTGACCCCAAAGACGCGGATTCGATCCCAGCCGCCGCGGTCGAATTTCGATGGAGGCGAAATTCTAGAGGTCCGTGTACTGCGCGATGTCAGCGCACGTTAAATAAATAAGCCCAGGGGGTCGAAATTTCTGGAGCCCTTCACTACGGCGTCCCTCATAGCCTGAGTTGCTTTGGGACGTTAAGCCTTCATAAACAAAACCATAAATAAATCAACGTCTCAGGATTCATTCGCAGCAAATAGAATCATTCTATTTTTATTCGTTACGAAATTACGAAGGGATGAGTGTTGCCAATCGTAGAAAACGTGAAAGCTGAGAAAACCAACCTTAAAGTTTATTCTCTCGTTGGCTTCGTTCACCCTCGTAGCTTTTTCTTTTGGTCAAAGAAATGAGGCACTGCAATAAATGGAACCTCTGATCTTCTGATCATTCCGCTTCCAAGTGATACTAAGATAGTGGTGCACCGTCGTCGGAAACCGGTGGAATTCGGGAGGCGCCGAGGCCACCAGAAGAGCGATTCGCTCAATCTTCGACGCCCACACATCTAAAAAGCGTAATTTTCTAAATTTCTACTGCACAAAAAAATCCGATCAGTTTGGCCATTTTAATAAGGTGACAAATCGGCCTCGTTGGTGCATGATCTTGTGGCGAAAAGCAGCGCTTACACGCGACAGAGGAGACCTGAGACACGACGCTGTCCCCACTTGCCTCGCTGCGCGGCACGTGTGTCAAGTGACGGTGAGCGCACGTCTGCTCCGCCGAAACAACGCCAGAGCTTCTCCTCACTGCTATCCCGAAGTGGAATTATTCCGGCTTGTACAGAGCGTCAAAAAGTGGTTATTTTATTCCACGTCTAGCGTAGAAATCAACGGCAGCAACGCTTTCTGTTCGCAACTGATCATATATACAACACACAGTGCCAAACAATATCTCTGAATAGGCTGTACGTGGTCAACGCGAGCCTGTGCACTTCGAGAAATTACTAAGTTCAAAGCATCAACAGCAACAACCACTTGGTGATTCGCAGAAACCGACAACGCGCCTACAAGCCTACCGCGAGCCCGCTAGCGACTGCAGTGACACCTTGTTTGTTTGCAAACATGCAGCAGGTCTGCGGGAATACGGTGGCCGCAGCTGGCAAAAGACAGGGTTAATAGGAGAGACATGGGAGAGGCCTTTGCCCTGCAGTGGGCCTAGTCAGGCTTATGGTGATGATGATGGTGCGGCATGTCTATAATTTACAATTTCTATTTAAATCGCTGCTCGCACTGACTCGCAGTCTGCTAGGGCGACAGCTCACCTCGCATTCTTTGCCTTAGCACACTAAGCCGCTCCTCAGTCACTGGGCAGCCTGACGCCCACTGCCCATTGGGCATGCTCAGGTGGCGTGGGCGGGATTGCGCAGCCCCGACCTGTTTTCTGTTAGCACGAAAGCAATCCTAGCCAACCCCTAACGATTTCGACGATGTCTCACGCGGAGAAAATGAAGACTCAGCCAGACTCAGTAAGGAAATGGGTGTACATGGCAATGAAGCTCAATTCTGGGGATGGTCCTGCAGGGTAAGGACAGCAACACATGGTATGGCACATGATGGTGTATATTGTGTATGGGGGTTTAACGTCCCAAAGCGACTCAGGCTATGAGGGACGCCGTAGTGAAGGGCTCCGGAGATTTCGACCACCTCGGGTTCTTTAACGTGCACTGGCGTCGCACAGTAGACGGACCTCTAGAATTTCGCCTCCATCGGAATTCGACCGCCGCGGCCGGGATCGAACCCGCGTCTTTCGGGCCAGCAGCCGAGCGCCATAACCACTCAGCCACCACGGCGGCCCTGATATGGCACATGAAGAATGTCCCAAACATGGTTAGGACGCCCGAAATTTGCCTTCGAATGACCTTGACCGAATTCGACTGCCGGTGAATCTGGCTGTGCTCAGGTGGAAGACAGGCTTCACCTCGTCTCGAAATGGAATTGGCCCACCTCCAAAAATAAGAGTTGGCCCACCCCCTAAAATTTGAAAATTGACCTACGTTCGGGACCGACATGCGACACCCCCAGAATAGGTTTGGCCCACCCTCAAAATTTGGGAGGCCCACCATGCTTTCGCGCACTATTTCGTGCTTAGCAATGATAAACCGCTAGCCATTTTTTTTTCGGCACGTCGTTGTGTAAGAGTTGAGGAAAGATAAGAAGCATCATTTTTAATCGCCGATATCTTCGGTGTTAAAGGGCTGTAGACACCAAAAATTTGCTCGCATGTTTTCTGCTTTCAAATGATGCTTTAGACATTAAAATACATGTATCGCCGCGTTGTTTTCGCCTACGACTGATAAATAATATATAATTGAATTTCTTCTTTCATGCTGTTTCGGTTTCATCAACCGAACGATGGCTGTGACGTGTAGTTGGACTTGGAGTATCGTGAGGCAGGAAAAAAACGGCAGTATGACTGCTGATACGTCGTTTGTTTTCATTCCAGCTCTTGAAGCAGGCTTGTTTAAGCGTTACAGTGAATTAAAACTACGTGTCAGCGTTTATATTGCAGTTTTTTTCGTGCCTCACATGATCTAAAGTCGAACTACATGCCACAACCATCGTTCGGTTGATGAAACCGAAACAGCATGAGGGAAGGAATTCAGTACTCAGTGATTTAGCGGTTGTATGCGAATACCAGACGATGATCCATGTATTATAATGCCTAAAGCATCATATGGAAGAATAAAACGCGTAACTAAATTTACATGTCTGTAGTCTTTTAATGAAGCTAGCTTATAATTTTTTTTTGCTGTTCGGTGACGAGTGATGGAATAGCGATCGCTCGTGCGCTTTTCCTAACCTCAGTGTATACCATTTCATGGTCCTTTTAAGGTCACAGCCGTCGTGCGCTTGCACTCTGCAGCTGTTTTCGCGCCATTCGTTTGGCAGCAGCAGTGGGTGACGTAAAGTCTCGCATCTTCACGCGCGAGTGCGGTGTTCGATACCACCGTAGTAGGTAGACATCAAGAAAGAAAGAAGCTCGCTGAGGTCACCACATGCGGACGTGGTGAAGCCTTCATATCTGACGGCAGTTTAATAATAATAATAATAACAATAATAATAATAATAATAATAATAATAATAATAATAATAATAATAATAATAATAATAATAATAATAATAATAATAATAATTGGTTTTTCTGGGGAAAGGAAATGGCGCAGTATCTGTCTCATATATCGTTGGACACGTGAACCGCGCCGTAAGGGAAGGGATGAGGGAGGGAGTGAAAGAAGAAAGAGGTGCCGTAGTGGAGGGCTCCGGCATAATTTCGACCACCTGGGGATCTTTAACGTGCACTGACATCGCACAGCACACGGGCGGCTTAGCGTTTTTCCTCCACAAAAGTTTGCGTCTCGCTGGTATTGACGCTGTCCTGGCTTAAGACACGTGCCGGCGGCGCGGAAGCTGTCACGACGAATGCTCACCTTCGGGGAGGGCATGACGCTGAAGGTGTTCATGATGCGGTCCGGGTACTCCTCCCGGATCTTCGAGATGAGCAGCGTGCCCATGCCGGAGCCGGTGCCTCCGCCCAGGGAATGGGCCAGCTGGAAGCCCTGCAGGCAGTCGCAGCTCTCGGCCTCCTTGCGCACCACGTCCAGCACGGAGTCCACCAACTCGGCGCCCTCAGTGTAGTGGCCCTTGGCCCAGTTGTTGCCGGCGCCGCTCTGGCCTGCGAAAGTTACCGCGCATATGTACGCCACCTGCATATCCCCGCGCTGCTGGGAGCCGCTGTTTTGAGCCAATAAGCGTTGACCAAAAAGGTAGCCGCTAAGGCGCTTTGCGCTGAAACCTTTCCTGTTTCTACGCGAGTTTTTCTTCAGTCGCATGATAGTGAAGCGGTCTTCAGATCAAATTCGCCGACCTTATAAAATAACTTTTCATATTTCAAGATGGAAACTCAGCGCTCAGGAACATATGTCAGGCGCATAGGGCAGCAAGCTTCGTGTTGCAATGGTCGCCTCAGTTGCTGTTCACGTGTATTTTGTACGCAGCGAATTTTCCACCGAAAGAGTGGAAACAGCCAAGATTATACAGCCGACTATGAATGCCGATTCTGAGCACAGGTACGAGCAAATCGAGTTACCTTTGTTAACCCTAAGCTGTGGCTGAACCTAACGAACACTACGATGGGCTAAGAGCAGCTGCTGCAAGGAACTTCCGGCTAGGGACGGCTAGAATTAAGCCCGGCTCCCCACGAACCTTTGCGCACACACGTGCAGCTGATGACGTTGAGCTGAACTTGATCAGTACATGCTAAAACAGCAACGGAGATATGAAGCTAAAAGAGACGCTTACCGAATATGAAATTGTCGGGCCTGAACAGTTGACTGAAAGGTCCCGATCTGACGGAGTCCATGGTTCCTATCTCCAAGTCGAGGAGGATGGCACGGGGAACATACTTGCCGCCTGAAAAATACAAACCAGGTTTTTTTTTCTTTACAGCCGTCAGTATTTTACTACCGTTGCGTGAACTGGAACATTGCCAGCGAGTCTGCCACGCAGTTTCTAATGCTGAACGCATGCGGAGCAGACGAGCGCCACCGAACAGGGAACTGTGGGTTCGCCACATGGGGCATGTCTGCATGCGCATAAAGGCACATAGACATAATGGCGAAAACATTTCGATGCCGCTGCGTTACACGACAGAGCAGAACGTTTTCGAGCGCTCATGCACCATTGGGAGTGCGTTTGTGATGCTATCATCATGATCAGCATTCGCAGCCCCTTTGATAAAACTTACGTTTGCACAGTAGGTATGCTATTAGAACACATACGGTATTCGTCCGTCATGCTTCTCGTCAAAATTTTCAATGAGGAAATAGTATGTGTCGAAAGAAATGTGCCAAAAAAACAACTATAGTCTGTTAAAACTCAAGAATGTAGCGGCGAATGCTCTTCTTAAAGCCCCTCAAGCCAGTCGCTTCGGTCGGTTTTCATGAGGCAGGGGCTAAGCACGAAAAGGAAAGAGTACGGCGTTTGTACCCGTGCCGTGTGGAGTGCGTTCTTCGTTATTCGGGTTATGAGAGCGGAGTAGTTAAATGGGGAGTTGAAAAGACGGTGCGGTGTTGCTAGGGCTGAGGACGTGTCCCTTTCCTGCCTAGCTGCTGCTGCAGAGCCAAACGCCTTTAGCTGCACGGAGTAAATTGGACCACCCAGGGATCTTTAACATACACTGACATCGCACAGCACATGAGTCTTTTCCATTTCGCATCCACCGAAACGCGGCCGTCGCGGCTGGAATTGAACCTGCGTCCTCGATTCCAACAGCCGATCGCACTAACCACTGAGCCACCACGGCGGGGTTTCAAATTCGCCATCATTTACGTTACTCGCTTGCCCAGGATTGCCCCCTCGCGGACGAGAATCTACAGGTGCCGAGAACACGCGCAAGTCAAGCAAGAGCATTTCGTTAATGAGGGCAAGCTAAAGCAAAAAAAAAAGAAAATTCAGCCAATCGCTGAATGGTACCTGCGCCAACACGTCACCTCTGCCGCAAGAAACGATCAAGAGAAATAAGCTATCGGCATGCCTTTTTGTTTTTGTTCTTTTGGCGCGAAAAACGTTTAAACATGGATAAATGCTTAGAAGAGAACACAGGGTGCGAGACGCCTATCATCTCCAAATTCAGATAAGCATACAGTGGTAGAGGTGCGGTCTAGTTGGCTCTTCATATCTTAAAACGGCGAAAAGGACGCGGACAATGACAAAAGTGGACGCATACTGCTGAGTTTGTGTCCACTCCTGTCATTGTCCGCGTCCGTTGCGCTGTTTTCAGATAAGCAGACGCATGTATCCAACAAAGGCGGCCGTGCCTGACGGCTGCTGCGTCCCATGCACACATGTTGCGACAGTTCGCAGGTCATGGCGTCCGTGGCCTTAGTGCGCGCGAACAGTGTTACGGTGATCTCTGATACGGCATATAGATTTGCCGTTTAAAATGTCGAGGACGAATTCCGCTGACATTCACAAGTTCCCGCCAAGAAATGAACGAAACCGTACGCGTGTGACCATATTCCGGCCACGGGTGCATCGGCCTAGGAAGTTTTGCAACAGGTGGTACGTTTACATGCACCTCATTTCTTGCACCTCATTTCAGAACTGCCTCCAGTCACATCCAGTCCAATTTTAACAAAGTTGGCTGCGAGTAATCCAAATAAAAGGGATCGGACTCCTGGTGGAAGGAAGTCAGAAATGAAACAAATATTTACGTATAAAAACGAGATGAGGACGTCCCCAAAAAGTGCACTCATTGGTTTCGCGAAATCGGAGTTCCTGTTCAAAAATCGCAGTGAGGGCCTGGTAGCATACAGCATATGCCCCGTATACACAGGACGTACTGGCTTCGAACGTCAGCACCGCCGGTGATTCAATAGTTTTTTAATGGTCACAAAAGCATCTTTCGACCAGATGCTCGGCTTCTTCAGGCCGCCACCGGGTTTCTGATAATGCCGTCACTTCGAGGGGTAAATCAATTACTGCACGTTTTTTGGTAGCTATGGGCAGCTGCAGCTCGTTCCACGCATTTCCTATTGGTTGTATATTTCTACAACCTCTGGCGAGCGGTGAGGATCCTACTTTTGCGGCGTTCCCCAACACTGCAGATCATCAGCTCTGCAGATAATTCGTGCCCCGCGGTCCAGAACGACACCTCGGAAATTTCCCAAAACTAGCATTGCCGCCAAACACCATACGGAACTTCTGTGTAATGGCGAGGGCCCACATCGTCAGCGCAGGCGAGAACACGAACCGCGTTTGCTCGTTTTTACGGCCGCGATGGGCATCTAGCCCTATGCGTGCCCACGAATAGCCGTGCGAGTGGCTCCGGAACTCCCGACGGAGGCTGCAGAGGAAAATTGAAACCATATGCGCGAAGGCAATGCCCTGGCTCGCTCTTGTGCGAGAGGGTCGCGCGGCGGCACGAGAAGGTGATCTTTACGGCTACCGGAAGTGTGCCCGTGACGTCGTGGCTGCCGTGGCTCCAGCGAATGAGAGTGTGTGGTGGCCTGGCGACGTCATGGTACAGTGACGTCTTTGTTCCACGATTTTAGTTCCAAAATTGGTCACTGCGAGTACACCAATCGGCCCGCGAATTTTGAAAAACACGATTTTTAAAAGTTCATAATAAATTGCTGGCTCAGTTCTGAAGACTCATACTTTGTGTGAATGCTTCTTAGCATCATTTCTAAGCATTGAAAACATTTACAAGTGACTTTTTATTCATTGCATAGTCCCTTTAATGCCTTCATACAATATCAGGCGACTGGGTAGCGAGGTGGATCTACAATAAACGTTTTTCCTAGAACTCTCGTCTGGGAAGCTTTTGTTCCCAGTAGTAAACTGGTAACCAAAAAGTTAACTTTAGTAAGTAAAAAATTACAGTGATATTTTTTGCAGCTAGCGCATGCTAACATGGAGTGTTGGACCAGGCTTGTGGCGTGCGAGAAAAAAGCATACTTTTTGACGTGCCCATTCAAGCATGTCACAAGGTCGCCAAACTCTGGCAGCGATTTGATAACCAGTTGTTGAACAACATTCCTCTGGTTTTTGTGTTGGAGAAACATTGTGGCATTCTCTGGTTGTAATAGCTTTTTTTACAATTACCCCGGTGTGCATCACGACAGTGACGACACATGCACTTGGGAATTCAAGCCTGCCTCGATTCAAACTAGATACCAAAGAGTGAACATCGGCATCATCATGTTCTGTTGTTTCGCAGTCCATAACAAGCTGCTCTCGGCAGAAATCGCAGTTCAGGGCTTTCATTACAGAATGAGCACATAAGCACCTACATAGCCAAACACAGGCGCGCGTGAACTCAAACTGTTCAGACCTTCTGTGAACTCAGCAATTTTGAAGGAATGTGCAGCACTTGACAAACAACCGACCTCATCGTCGCTGAAGTCACCGGCGCACATCACAGGAAGCGTGTCTTGGAGGCGAATTCTGCCTTCGCACTCGTGAAGCTGTCGGATGCTGATGTGGTAGTTACCGCCAGCCATTTGTCTGTTCTGAAGAAACCTCTTCTCTAGGCCGTCTGTTTGCACTTTTCCGAGTAGCACGTACTTAAAACCGAGCTCATAGACGCAATACTTTGAGAATTCAAGTAGAGCATATGCTGAATGCCACAGAGCATTAAAAGTTTCCTTTGTGGCGTGCAATTGTCGTGTTTATAAAATTTCCATACGTCAAGCAAGATTTTGAAGGCTTTCAAAAAGGATAGCTTGGGGTCATCATTCAACGATGAAATTGGCTCTTCGTATACGTCGCGATAGTGATAGCCCTTGTGTGGCATCTTCACATTAACTACCATCCACCAATGAATAATTATTCTGATGAAGTTGGCAGTTTCTTTCGCACGTGAAAGTACAGGAAAATCGCAGTGCATGTCGAAGGCTTCAGCCCCAAAGATGTTGAAAACCTGTAAGGCTAGTTTAACATTTTGCCTTTGTAAATTGCTTGGGTTTAAAGCCTTCGAAGGCAGCCTATAACTGTACTTCAAGAGCTGAGAAGATTCAAGTTTGTGAAGCTTTCTGAGATCCTTGAATGATGCCCACTGTATAATGTCAGGGTGGACGGAATTGTCAGTGAGGTTAAACATAGGAAAATAAAAGTTGGCTTTAGGATTTCTTTAGTTAAGCCAATTATTTCTAGCACACTTTAACAGTTACACAGCGTCAATGATGTAAAACATGGGTCGCGTTGCATCGTCTAGATGTGGGTAAATAATCCTCACCTTATGCGGCATCGTGAAGTCCATAAATGGCTGAGCGTGAATCTCGTCTGCCATTAAAGTAACAGCACTCTCATGCGATTTCAATTTATTAAACCTCTGGCCAATGTATTTAAGAAAATTCTGATCACCTGATTCGTTATCAGGTGATAGGTGGAAAGAGGAGCAGGTGTTTCTAATGGTAATCGGATGCGGCAAAGTCAAACAACCAGAGCCCCTCAAAAACTTGTATGCATGAGGAGATATAGTATGCAGATGCAAGCAAGCACCATTGTTTGAGATGAGTACTGCAGTCACTCTCAAGCAACAACACTTGTTCCCTCAGAAGTTTAACAGAGTCCTTTCTGTTTTTGCGGACGCTTTCCTTAATCTTTTCCATGAGGTTTACTATCAGGTCAGTAAGGCCATCAGATGAACCTTTGTCGTCAGAAATCTGCTGTAGCTTATTTAATATGTCAAGTAGGACATTGATGTCACCGATTTCGTCAGGCACGACAAAATCTCCTAAACGTTTCACTGAGTTGCCGTGAAAACACGCCGTGATACGAAGATATGCGAAAACAGTAACAGAACACTGTAGGACCAGCGCACTCTCATTTGCAATATTCAAGAACATGCTACAGTTTGGGTGATTAATAATAGTCCATTCAACCGGGACACACTTGACGTTTAAGCGCTCCATCATTTCATGCAGAGATGAAAATTTGCACTGCATTTGTTCTTGTCGATAGCAGGCTGCTGACACTTCAATAGCACGAGCAAGACATTTGCCTCCCGGCGCATTTTTTCGGCATCTGGGGAGCTCCTTGCTGGCACGGCATCTTTCTTTGACAGGTACGAGGGACAGCCAGGGAATTAGGATGGCACTGACCCAAGACGCAGGTGTGGCACGTTTAGAGGGACTTCGAACACCTTTCCTGTCCGGGGATTGGTGTACGATGAGGTATGTTCAAGGCAGGATGCATGGAAGTGTAAGGCGCACACCTGTTTTACAATAGCAAAAGTGCGACGCACCACATTACCAATGCAGTACAATCTAATATCGAGGTAAAGCTTAATTTTTGTCATGGCTCCCTTAAATACTGTTCATTTGTGGCAACAGTAGAGAAAATGACTTCGTACCTTGTTGTTGGCAGTAGGCACAAAATCCTTTCGGGGAATCGCACTGAGCCACTTGTAAAGCTGTTCATCCTTTGGCAAAGGAAACACTTGAACCTTGTTCCCCGTCTTGTAGTTGCTTGAGCACATAGGTACACAATACTTGTTAGGCATGTCGAAGCCCGCATGTCGCAGAACGGGCGCAAGGAAAACAGCACTGAAGCGACCACGAGGCGACTGGCTCGACGAACTAGCTGCGTGTAACAAGAGGGGAAAAATGAGCCGGGAGGCGACGGGACGGAAAGGCCGGTATGGAGAACCGGAGGCAGCCGCAGGCAATGGCAATGCCCAGGTAGGACGGTGGGTGCTGACGTCGCTAGAGAGGGCACAGGCCTTGAAAAGTTTAGGAGGCGTTGGCATAGGTGCGTCGCTCGCATGAAGGTGCTTCACCAGCATAGTGTCTCGTCTATAGTTGTCGCTGGAGTATTAATGTAGAAATTGCACTGATTAAATCAAATACAACAAACTAATCACAACGGAAACAACCGGACATGAGCTTCTGACGGCCACAAAGGTCAGGTACCACATGGTGCTACTGCGGCACGGATTGTTTCAACACCGCATCGTTCTAGTCATTTCCAGATCGGTGTCTCACAAGCTCTTATGCTGCTGATTACGTCTTTCATGGCGCCGACAAGAATGACTGACTGCGACAGAATCACGCCAAACAGCTAGCCCACTTGGGCATGTGCCGCACTAGCAGCGTTAAGAAAATCTTTTCGCACGAACACCTGTTGACTACTCAGTGTTCCCATGCTTGCCTGCAGTGCAAACCTCACTTAAGAACAAGGACTATAAGGTTTCGCGTGGCTACAGTGTCTGCAGTATCGTGCTCTGCGGTGAAGAGGCGTTAAGAGACGACGCAACTTACGGCCCGAGAGCTCAACTTCAAAAATTATTTCCTCGCTTTAAACAAAAATTACCTCGATAAAAACTTCAGAAATGGAAGGCAATAAGCTGTTTTACGTAATCCGCTATTGTTTGTATTTTTACTTGGATCACCTCAGGGTGAAATTAACGAGTGTTTTGGCTCAAAATTCACTTTTGTAACTAGATTTTTTCCTTCTGCATCCGCAGTTTCATCACCTGTAAAATTTATTATAGGTACTGGACATCTACAGGAACAAAACGGCTATTCCAGAATTTCCGAGAGAAAGTTCATATTTAAAACAAAAAATATCAAAAATGACACATTTTCATACTTTTTTCGATTAAAAAAAATATTTATGCCGTGTAAAGCAGCATGCTCCGAATTGTATCGAAAGACAGAATCTGTGCAAATGTCAATGAAAAACTTTTTGGAGTGTTTTCTAAATATTTGCTTATTTAGCAGTGCCTGTTTTCTCATTTTTTCTGAATATTCAATCTTCCCTCACTTCACGAATAAATTTTTTAGGCAAAAATGCTTCAGGCTTTCATTACGCACATTACGATGTTTCCACGAATTTTTTGAACAAATTTTAGATGGTCGAGCGCAACGCCTGGGATGTTTGGCGTGGAATGATCCAGGTAGAACTATGTGAGTATGACGTCAGGGGACGAAAAGGCGGCATAGTTTCGGTTTCTCGAATCTAAGAAGGCGGCCATTAAAATTGGTTGTGCCCTCCCATGTATATTTTGAGCCCATTGGAAGGCCAGTTGGAGCGTCCAATTGTAATGCCGGCCAACACAAAACAAATTGTTTGCTTCCAGTCGGAAAATATCCCATTATTTACTTGGAACCAATTGCAAGCTTCAAATGGAATAGGAGGGGCATTCCAACTGGAACACTTATAGAAAGGTTAACCGCTGGCTTCCTAATCAAGTGGCAGCTCCAAGTAGGCCGCAGGCGAGCATGCATGACACACAAACCATATGCATAAACGTTGCGGCAGTTCCTGTCCCTATGGTTTGTCTGTCTGTCTGTGTTGCCAGGAAGAAAAAAGGAAAGTGCACAGGCCTGCTCACTGGCTCAAGCCGAGCCACAATCGCTACCACGTGCAGATAGTAGGAGAGTTGAAAGATGGGATAGAAAGACAGGATAGTAAAGACGCGTTGAAGACAAGGCCGATTGCGGAGGTAGTGCAATATACCGGGCCAACCGGTGGCGGAAGTGAAGCAGACTTCAAACTCTCCGCCACATTTCCAAAAATAAGTCCAATTGGATCCGTACCAGATATTCTTGCATGTGGCCCACTTAGAGCTAATATAAACGAAAACGTAGCATATGAACGGGCCCCCCAGTATTCTCTGTTAAACCACTTAGAGCTGCCACTCATAAAGAGGATCAGTTCGGCCTGATGCTTCATGCGACGCACATTTTCAGCGCTCGATTTGTGAATTGTGGTTCGTACACGAGCGATGAGGGACGCCGTAGTGGAGGGCTTCGGATTTTAGACCACATGGGATTCCTTAACATACAACGACATCGCACAGCACACGGGCGTTTTTTTATTTCGCCTACATCGAAATGCGGCCACCACGGACGGGATCGAACCCAGGACCTTGGGATCAGGTGCTGAACGCCAAAGCCACTGTAACGGGTCACTTTATTTGTGTTCGTAAATAAAATATTACAGTCGAACCTGGATTATGAAACTCGAAGGGGTTCACGAAATAGTTGATATACCGGTATATCGATAATTCAGTGTAGGAAAAATGGCGATAGGTAAGCTTATCTATGACCTAGAAGCAAGAATGCAATGCATCCATTCTTGTGACACGGTGCCTGGCTGACGACGATCTTCTGAATGGTCAGGTCCGTTGACCGCAACGAGGTGTCCTAGTCCTCTCAGGTTCGGAGAGGCACCAGCCCGGCGGGGGGAGGGGACGCCGGGCATGACGGGAGGATGTGTGCAAGGGTGGCCTTTGGGCGGGAGCACAAGGTGCATATGGGGGTACTGGCTTAAATTTATAGAGATGGGCTGGTGTAAGTAGCGTGTGCGTCTGCAGGGGACGCCAGACTGATTTCTTTGCGGTAGTAAGGGATGGGTGGGGTGGCGGGAGATGAGGGCGCTAAGCGCGGGAGTTTGTGGTGAGCTCAGCAAGCGAGTGCATACGCTCCTTCGAGAAATTCCCCACGAGGTCCGCCTGTGCCCGACTTCTAGACTCTCGGGCTAAGGAGTCGGCGGCCTCGTTGCTGGGATTTCCCAAGTGCGCAAGCATTCAGATGAGCTCAGCGCGTTAGAATAGGTGGGGGGGGGGGGTGCACCAGGGATTGTGCAGGGTGGTGAACCCTGTTCCTGGCATAGTTTAGAATGGCTGTTTTTGACTCACTGATGATGTAACCGACATTTGTGTATGCCAGAGCAATAGCGGTCTTCTCGGCTCCCTCAGGGGTGGTGCCTGAAGGAAGCTCGAAAGTTAGGGAGGCTATGTGGGGGTTGCGGACAACCGCAGTGGCTCCATGCTCATCGCAGGTGGCATCCACCCAAACGCATCCCCATACCATTTATGTCGCGCTGCCTCGCGCGCCTTTCTCCGACCTTGATTACGGTGGGGGTGCATGTTCCTCGGTAATGGTTTGACATGGATCGAAGTGCAGATCTGGGTAGGGAGTGTTCTTAGTGATGTATTGTTTGCGGAGATAGTGATGCAGGCCTATTGCTGATTGAGTATGTGTCGTCCGGCAGCACCTAATCAAAGGTTCTGGGCTTGTATGTGGACCTCTCGAAGTTCTTGTAATGTTATGGACTCCGCGTTCGAGCAGTCTCTTAATTACAGGGAAGCTCACTTGTGGCGTGCACCGTAGCGGTGCCCTAGCGCATGCCATCCGCCTTGTTTGCGGGAGGTGCGGGATTCGACCCCTGCCGCCGCGTACCCATCGGTCTCTAATGTTCCCCTGGCCTGGTGCTCAGATTCTGTGAGATGAGATGATTGGGAAATTGGTCTTGACCCTACCGCGTGTACGTCACCGCGAACACCCAATAGCCGTTCGAGCGCGCTCCGCACAGGTGCTGGTGGAGTGTCTGCACCGTGGTGTAAGAATATTTTCTTACACCATGGTCTACACTCAATCGCGAAAGCGTTCAACAGCTGCGCTGGTCAAACGCATTAATGAGAAAACAACCGTTGAAGCATTTAATCCAACTCTGTTCTGATGGTCCACCGGTACCAGGCGTGGATATGGGTCACTCTTGGAGAGGGCGGTTGGGGGGGGGGGGTCCGTTTGAACCATGCATTTCTTCGACTTTTTTTTGTAAAACTAAATTGAGTTCAGCGTGGTTTTTCCTGTATAAAATTTCCTCTCGCTTTGAGGATTGGGGGCGAACATCCTCCACCCCCTCCCAATATCAGTGTACGAGCACATGGTGAAGCCACCGCGCTTCGTGCCGCACGTCGCGGAGATTTCACCTACGGTTAAATTGATTATCAGCTGCTAATTGTATATAACATGCAACTTCTCCGAGGCTTCTTTAAGCCGTCCTCGTTCGCGTTGGTAGCGCCAGCATACTTGCATTCGTTGTGGCGCTATGGAGCGCTGTCACCATCAGTAGCGGCGCCCTCTTTTTGCCAAGCAACAAGAACAGGAGCTTACACGCCTCCAAGTGATAGAATACACGCCCCCAAGTGATAGAACAGCCTTGCTCTCGCCGTTATTTCCAACTCATGCTGGGACTTTATTGCGAATATATATCGTTTCGTGTTGCGTCACACCAAACAATTTTTTTTTCTAGTAAAACCAAATGCTCGCCATGGCCAGTAGCCTGGCTTGCCTAATATACATCGTTAACTTAATCGGAACTCTGCAAGCCAAATGGGAATTTCGGTAGCGGTGTCTCAGGCAGTGTCGGCGAGGGCGTCCTCGTCGTCGAACTCTCCCTCGACGTCGGCGGTGGCCTCCTGGTACTGCTGGTACTCGGACACCAGGTCATTCATGTTGGACTCTGCTTCGGTGAATTCCATTTCGTCCATGCCTTCCCCAGTGTACCAGTGCAAGAAGGCCTTGCGGCGGAACATGGCTGCAAATTAAGACGGGCACCACGAATATTAGTTGTTTTTGTAGGCTTTCACGAATTGCAGCGGAACTTATACAGCTAGTTCAATTCTATCCGTCCGAATTATTTCCACCAAGTTACCCAGCTGTTCGGATTTTTGTTTCTGCGCCAACAAGTCCAGCTTTCTCCGGCAAAAATTTTGAAAATTGGAAAATTGTAAGACACTGTTAAGGAAATATTGAAGGTAATGGTCCATTATTCTGATATGTAGCAAAATCTTCCTTTTAAAGTGTTTCCAGCGATCGCACCGGAACGCTTTTGAAGATAGCGAAAACGTGAATAGAAAAAAAACTAAGAGACTGCCTCGGGTGATCTGCGGATATATTGATTGTTTTAGTGAAATCTTGCATTATACGAGAAAACTGCGTTCATGAACGGCTTCTTGCTTAAAAATACTTTTGTCCATAATTCCTGAGTATCCGATTTCAAAAAGCGCCTTTCTCGATCATGAGGATCGGATTGAGCGATGGCGTCCAAAAATAGGCCTGCCTAAACTTGCAACAGAAGTGGAATAATCCAAGTTTTCTTTTGTATGCTGAGCGGCGGCGCGGATTAGCGTGAGGAGGGAGTGCTCACACACGCTCGCCATCTAAAGGGCGTAACTACATCCGACATTTGCTTTTAATAAAAATCGATTTTCGGCTCTTTATGGGGTATGTAGATGTTTATCCGGCAACAAAATACGCATTATGTCGAGAAAATTGGATTTAAAAATTTTCCCGCTTCTCGATTCAAACTCGTGACGTCGAGACAAGCGAAATTCGTGACCACCGCTTAGTGAATAGCGATGTAGACTAGCCTCAGGGATCCACGACCAAAAAACAAAAAAGGAAGAAAACTCTTGAAGCACTGTAGTTTGCTTGCAAAAACGGTCGGTGATGGCGGCATCTGTATTTCATTTTTTGACCTTTACCTGGCTAGGGAAGGGGACGGACCTTTGTCCCCGTTTGGGTTGTCCACTGTTCGGGTTATAGGTGCGCAGGGTTGAATGGGGGAAGTTCTAGAGATTGTGTAGGGTATCTAGGTCTGAGGTAGCTCACTCCCCACGGCACGGGAACAAATGCCCATCTCTTTCCCTTTCGCCTAGCCTTAGTGGTAGAAGCTCCGTTTTTTACTGATAAAAGTGTCTTTCGCAATTAGAACGCTGCTAAATTTCCATACAGGCCTACTTGAATTTGTCCTCAGAGTCTCTTTAAAGGTGGCCGCTTCGTTACCTCTTTATGAGTGATTTTTACGGGCACTGCTAAATTTGTAACGTCGGAAACATTACCCCTCCTTGATACACGGTCTGCACTTGGTGAACAGGGAAATGTCGCGCTTGTCATCTGAGATGTTTAATGAACGGGGTCGTTCCTTGCAGCTTGTGGTTTGTCAGTGAACTGCGCGTACAAAAGTTTTGCCGACACTGTTTGTGACGTCATCTTTGTCACAAAAGAACACCGCATCCAACACACCCCTGTTTTGGTTTAGGTTTTCTATTTTTGCTCTTTGATGATTGTTTTACTCACAGTTCTATTAACAACAGATTGCAACGAACAGAGAGGGCTTTAAGCAATATTACGGGAGCGCCACCTTAAGATTAAAAAAAAATAATAATCCCAAAGTTGCCCTTGAACGATGAAGTAGGCGCTCTATGCAACTGCAGAGTGTACGTGTGAACTGCATGCTGTGCTATGAGTAGAATGTAATTCGAGCAATTCTGATAAATGACTGACCAGTGAATTGTTCTGAAATGCGCTTGAACAGCTCCTGAATGGCCGTGCTGTTCCCGATGAACGTCGCAGACATCTTGAGGCCACGGGGTGGGATGTCGCAGACGGCGGTCTTGACGTTGTTCGGGATCCACTCGACAAAGTAGCTCGAGTTCTTGTTCTGGACGTTAAGCATCTGTTCGTCGACCTCCTTCATGCTCATGCGGCCGCGGAAGATGGTGGCTACCGTCAGGTAGCGGCCGTGGCGGGGGTCGCAGGCGGCCATCATGTTCTTGGCGTCGAACATCTGCTGCGTCAGCTCTGGCACGGTCAGCGCCCAGTACTGTTGGCTGCCTCGGGACGTGAGTGGTGCGAAGCCGGGCATGAAGAAGTGCAGACGCGGGAAGGGCACCATGTTGACAGCCAGTTTGCGCAGGTCAGCGTTCAGCTGGCCGGGAAACCTGCGTGTGTATGGTTAATTAAGTTGCTTTAAGACTGTTTTTTTTTGCGTTAAGCACCGCGAACAAGGGCCTGCAGGCGCCGCGCCATTCATGTCCCCAATTGTGCTACGAAGTTATACACAACACAAGCTATTCCCTCTTCAGGTGTGGTGAAGTAGTTTGCAGGCCTAAGCGCCTGTGGCCATTGTGGGCATCGGGCCATTCGTCGACGGCAGTGATCGGTGCCACTCACTACAGCTTCGCATATAGAGATGTCGAGTGACAGTAATAGACTACGATCCCTGAGAAAAGAAAGCTTCGTCACCTGAGGCATGTTGTGACTCCGGACATTGTGACAGAAACCAGGTGGTTGAGGTCCCCGTATGTGGGAGTGGTGAGCTTCAGGGTTCGGAAGCAGATGTCGTATAGCGCCTCGTTGTCAATGCAGTAGGTTTCGTCGGTGTTCTCCACCAGCTGGTGCACGGAGAGGGTGGCGTTGTAGGGCTCGACGACGGTGTCGGAGACCTGCAGTTTTGAATGCGCTTGAATTCGCACTTTCTGTCGACGTGGTGCAAAGCCTACCACATCTATGCACAAGAAAAATTTTCTCATTTTTAAGCACTGTGATTCTTCGATTTCTCGCTACCATTGTCGAGCATTAAAGGGACAAGAAATTATTTTGATGGTCAAATTCTAGGGCAGCGATCAGTAGAGGTGGCCTTTGTCAGTATTAATTCGAGTCAAATTCAAAAGCTCTGCGTGGACCCTACACACACCTCCTTCACGCCCCGACGTCATGCAGATGCGGTGGCGCTGATGTCAGTAGCGCCTTTGGCACGGCAGGCAAAATAGGTTCCGCCTGCCCGTGCCCACCAGCTGCTGCAGCTGCTGGTGGGACTGCGCAACTGCATCATGCCCGCGCCTCGATATGTTTCTCGCTGATAGATACCGCATTAAGGAATGGGCCACGGTAGTAAAGCGCGAAGTCTGGGCCTCGATCGCCGCTTCCAGGCAATGTACTTCGTAGCTGGGGAGTTGCGTTCATTCTCATGAACATCAGCATAGTACGCTTATAATTGCTTAAGGGGAAAAAAACACAAATGTCTGCGCACGTAATTATCACGTCGAGCCGTTTTGGTGTTCACTGGGCGCTGACAGGCTGAATCACCACCAAGGAATGCGGTCTTTTGTTGATAGCAGATAATGCTTAAACGTGTGTGGAAGTTATACGATCATATAAAGCCGCGTTCATGGCACATAATATTCACTTCAGGCCATTTCTTAATATGGCCGACATAATTACTTGGTCTGTGTAGAAAGAAGTCTGCTAAATTGTGTCGTTTTTGCACGGCCACGTTGGCATGTTTCTGTACGTGTGCTAAAAGCCACGTGCTTTTTCACTGCATCATATGTCATAAGCTGTTTCATGAGGCGGTGCATGATCGCGAAGCTTGTTTGGAAAGAAGCAGCCGCGATCGCATTGCCCGAGTTGATGACGATGATGATGACCTCAGGCTTAATGGCACATACCCACGGCGGGGGATTGGCCAGGGTGCAATGCTGATACAAACGCACTCATGGCCAAGGAGTGGTGTAATTGGATAATTTTGTGACCTAGACTCGAATTTTGATTAAAAATCAAGATTAAAAAAAACGGAAATGAAAAAGCAGGGAATTCTCATTCTAGCAGAGGAATCTACCTGATGCAATTATATATTCGTGAATAAAATCGCACACTGGTTTCAATGCATATCCCTTGGCGCTTGCCCCGAAGGAGAGGAGAATCGGAATAAATAGAGCAAGCCCCCGTCGAGCGAGGGGATCTCTAAGTAAGCTGTACGGCGAGAAGTTAACCGCAAAGAGGAAAAAGTTATCTATGGACTCAATTTCGCCAAAGACTCAGATAGGGTGGTCAGAAATATCCCTGATCGACATAAGTAGAGATTTAGTCGTGGTATTCTGCAGCGCAGTAGGGTCGTGGACACTTCACATTGCCTTGAACTGCACATCCGCGCACTCCAAGGAAATGCCAGGTGTTGAAAATTCGCTGCAGCAAGGAGAGGCTCATGGCTCAAGTAGTGGAGACGCTGGCTGCAGTCAAGTAGACAGTATTAGGGACGAACGGGACAATAGGTCCACCAAGGGCGGACTTTGCAAAAAAATCAACTCTCTCATCAGAAGCAATGCCACAGTGCCCAGGGACCCAGTGAAAGCGTACTTTTGTAATATGTGGTGGAACAAGAAATTGAAGGGAACGGCTCATAGGAGTATCTCTCGATTTTTCGAGCACTATCAAGACGGAAAGGCTGTCTGAAAGTATAACAACCTGAGAGATACTGCAGGGATTCCTTATTAAGGCCAACTCAATGGCCAGAAACTAGGCGACAAAAATAGGGGTATAGTCAGGAGCCCGAAATGAATAACTCTATTCAAGAGCCCTTGAGTAAATGCCAATGGCTGCTTTTTTTTTTTCTGGGAGGCGTCTGTAAAAACGGCAGTATGGTTAGGGAAATTATCCAGACACTCCTTAATAAGCCCATTTAAAACATTTGCAGGCAGATTCTTAGCATTCCTTGGGAAGGTGTCGTCAAAGGGGACTACTGTATCAGCCCGGCGGTGGTTAACTGGTACTACAGAATTTATTGATACAGAAATTTTTGACAGCAGGGAATTAGTGAACACAACCTGAGGAAGCTTATACCTAGGCCAAAAATTACCAAAGAATAGAGATGGGTTCGTTGTAAATATAGGGTTAGCCAATTCAGGAACAGGCTCCAAAGACATTAAAAATGTCCGCACAGTGAGAAGCTGAGCCGCAAATTTAGATCAGGTATCCGCGCCTCCAAGTACAGCGCAGCGTTAGCAACTGATTTAGGCAGACCTAAGCAAAGGCGCAGAGCGTGTCGCTCAATAACAAACCGGGGTTGAAGCTTGTACCTTGTGCACCCAGAAAAGAGAACAGAGCCAAATTCAAGCACACATGTCTTGTACAGAAAGAGCAAAGTGTCCCGACTCATACCAAATTTTTTGTTGCTGATCCTCTCCAACCGGCCAAGGGCACGCTCACCTTTAAAGCACAATGCTTCTAATCAAGTAGGGCATAAGCATCCGCGCGCGAGCACCTATCGCGCTGAATAATGTCCAAGACACACTGTTCATCGGCACGCTTTGGGCAGGTGGGATCGTCAGCTGCGTGATCAGACTTAGAAGTGCAGACGTCTGAAGCATGAGCACCGCCGCAAACGCGGCAGCGCGTTGCCGACTTGCAAGATTTGCCACTCTGACCAAAACGGCAGCAGTTCTTACATTGTAATGGACGGGGCTGCAGTGGGTCAACACGGTAGACAATGGGCCAGACTGATTTCCCATCGCCAAGAGGACTCCGCAAAAGTTGCTATAGCAGACTCAGTTGGAATACGAGAGCCTCCAGCCTCTGTTGCAGCGGTAAACTGAGAGGATGCCCACACCGGCATCATGGAAGTCCAAGAATTTCTTCTGGCGTAGCGGAGGGATACACACCGCGGATTATTCCTTTTACGCAGGCGAGTTGCTCGGGAATAAACGCTTTCACCGGGAGTGAGGCAAAAGAGGTGCACTGCAGCAAGTCTGCAACACAATCCAAATCAGGTGATTTGCACAGAATTCTTCTTTTGGCAAATGGTCGAACCTCGGAAATCTCAAGATATCGAATGGTCGCTGCCTTCAGCTGCTCCTGGATCATATGAGAGTTTTTGATCTTAATTAAACCATCTCCTACAGGGACCAGAGCCACAGGGATACGCTTGGCAAAAAGAATTTAGGCAAACTGGCGAACCAGGCTACCGGACCTGTGCCCGAGGAAGACATAGCCATGTCCGTAAGCCTAAGAAACATGAAGCCTACATCCAAAAGGGAAAAAACCTGGCCAAATCCCCCACTCGCGGAACGGCCTCACCAGGAGTTTACAGGATCAGCAGCACCAAGACACGCTTCAGCAGCGAGGCCACCAAGACACGCTTCAGCAGCGAGGCCAGATGAAGCGGGAGGCGACATAGAACAGCCGTAGAACAGCGTCGGGTCGTATCAGCACAATGGACACTAAGGGCCGTTGTTGTTGTTGCCTTCGTGACATGGCACATACCCACGACGGGGCATTGGCCAGGGTTCAGTGGGGAGACCCCATAGAACAGGGTAAATGGTGCCAAGCTATTTTGCCTTGGGTGAAATTTACGAGTGATTAAAAAGAAAAGAAGGGCCCTTTCTTCTTCTTTACCGAGTTGTTGTTGTTGCTGTTGTTAGCCTATCAAAAGATGGCACATACCCACACTGGGGGATCGGCCAAGAATCGGGTGGCTATTCACCTGAACGCAGTTAACAAAAAGGAAAAGCACGTGGGAGCATAACACCTGTGAATTTTTCGTCATGAACAGAAAAGGGATGAGTGTTTTGATTTTAAAATTTTAAGAATAATAATAAAGAGAGTGATTAAATATTAATGATTTAGTCAAAATGTAATAATTGATAGAAAAGAAAAGGTTGAAACACTTAGCAAGGCAGTCGGTGAGATTCTATCAGGAAATTTTGAACAGCGGTGCAAACAGATCTGTGGCTGAACCCAAATGTGGTGGTGCCAAATGATAGCAAGAGCGGGCTGCTCAAACTAAGGCCAAGATGCTGCAAGGGCTCCTCCAGCAACCTTTTTCTCAGTGAGTTGAATCGGCGACAATACAGCCAAAAATGTTCAATGGATTCTGGCTCACGGCAAAATGCACAAAGGGGAGAGAGCGCCAAACCCGACTTGTGTAAATAGAAATTTAGAGGGGGGATGCGGCAGCGTAGCCTCGTCAGTGATACTTCAAGCTGCCGAGAGCAACAAATTTTCCTGTTCCAATAATATTTAAGGTGCTCATAATCCGCCGATGTTAAAAGTGATGTGTCTTGCGAGCTTAAAAACGCACGTCGCCGAAATCTAGATGCTGTAATGTAGGCTGTAGCCGGGATGATTGGCAACACGGGGCCGCTGAGGGAAGCCTTTGCGAGATTATCAGCAATCTCATTTACTGTCACACTGCTGTGGCCGGGAACCCATACTAAATGAACAAGGCTCAAATGCGGAGGAAGTAGGGATAAGAAAGTTGATAAAATGGGACCGTCAACCTGTGCAGCGAGGGACGAACACAAAGATAAAGAATCAGTAATTACTGCAACTGCTGTAATAGAGGGGTCTAGCTTGCGTAGAGCAAGTACAACTGCTAGAAACTCTGCTTGAAAAATAGGGGTGAAATCTGGAAGGCGCAGAGAAAAGGACCAGTCTAAATGGGAGCAAAATATTCCCACACCTGCTTTTTCATTGCATTGCGATGCATCAGCGGCTATTGCTATATCGGTTGGTAGGGTCCTCAGATGATCTTCTAGAAGGCCATTTAGAATACTCGGTGGCAAAAGTTTTGCATTTTTTGGGAATATGTCGTCGAAAACAATGTGAATAGTGGGCCCATTCCGAAGTGCAGGAAGGATATCATAAATGTTTACATCTAAAGGCTGAAGTAATATTTGCACAAACACTACCTGAGGGGAATTGAAACGAGACCAGGGGACACCAAAAAGGGAGGTCGGCTGAGAACAGAAAATGCTTTGGGAACGGTGGAAATGGGATTCATAGATCCTGAGGTAAGTTTGCACAGTTAAAAATTGAAGTCGTGATAAGAGAGACGGAATGCGGGCTTCAAGGTACAGCACATTGATAGCCACACATTTTGGAAGGCCGAGGCACATGCGAAGTGCTTCCCTCTCTAAAAGGACGAGAGGGCGAAGTTTAATGTAGCCGAGCCTGAAAACAACACTGATCCAAATTCTAAAATTGGCCTGACATACATTATGTAGATCATTAATAGCGCATCTCTGCGCATGCCGTACCGGTGATGACATAATCTCCGTAACATGCCCACGGCACGAGCCCCTTTCGCCGCGACATGGTCAATGTGAGGTCGCCAGGTGAGTTTGTTGTCATAAATGGCCCCTAGGTATTTTAGGGATTGAACCTGCGCTATTATTTTTAACTGGCAAGTGAGAGAGACCACTACAGGAGTGAATAGAGGGAAAACAAGAGTAGCGCACTTGCCAACATTTAACTTCAGGTGTAATGCGCTCAACCAGTGCTCAAGTGTATTCAAATATGACTGCAACAGACCATACAGAGAATGTATATCCGGCGCAGCAGCAAAAAACGCAATGTCGTCCGCATAGACGTAAGTGCGTACATGGCGGTGGAGAGGAATTGAGCTTAACAGAATATTAAAGAGCACAGGAGAAAGAACAGCTCCTTGCGGTACACCTCGCGTTTGTCTATACCTCTCTGAATGAACACCATTATGGACGCAAAAGAATTCCCTGTTATGAAGAAATTCAGATATCCATGCAACTATACAATCTGGAAATTGAAGAGACTGTCGCCTATGTATCAGGATGGAGTGTTCTACACTGTCGTAAGCTTTGGCGACATCTAACGTAACCAAAGCCGCGACCAGGCGTTGACGACGAGCAAGGATAATTCTGCTCTCAAGATCAGCATGTACATTCCATATCGAACACCGTGGCCGGAAACCGAGTTGGCACGGGCTGAGTATACTTTTGCGGTCCACAATGGCTGACACCCGAATTAGTAACAACCTTTCTATCAACTTTACCACGTTTGATGTTAATGAAATTGGTCTAATATTATCCAATTCATAGCCTCCACCCTGATTTTTAAGTAAAGGGATCACCTTGGACAGCTTCCACTCAGAAGGTATCCAAGCGTGTTTGAGAGAGTAGTTTATTAGGTGCAATAAGGAGTTGGGAGACTCTTCAAATAGAATCTTGAGCATCTTTGTGGTAACACCATCAGGGCCAGGAGCAGCAGCTGGCAATCTGTGGACAACTTGTGAAAGCTCTGATAGATTTACTTGTGAGTCATTATCATTTGGTACGACTGGTGCAAACAACAATGGTCGCATAGGTAGTAAAGACGAGAACCTCTTTTGCAGGCCTGTGGCTATTAAATCAACCGCCTGGATAGCTTCTACAGGTGACATAACTAATGACTGAAAATTATGAGAGGACATGAGCTGTTTCCTAGACCGTAGAAAACCGAATAGTGCACGTCGGTTGCCCGCCTTTGAAAGATAATCGAAGTGTTCTGAGTCATATTTTTCCTTTGCGCGAGAAACTGTGCGTTTAAAGGTGGCTGCAATAAATTTATAATCACTCCATTTATTCGGACATTGGTTATGAAGAAGCTTTTTCCATGCTGCCTTCCTCCGCCTGTAATCTCTTGTACAGTCCGCATTCCA